>NC_138202.1:239860273-240170273 GCF_964194415.1 Vipera berus
AATTTATTTTTAAATCAAATTAGTGTTTGAAATTACTTCTTCCCTGAAACTAGTAACAATAGGACATTGTGAAATGTATACTTTAATGAAACATTATTCTTGTTGCATCTCCGACACACAATGATTTATTATTTTGTTTTCTATACAAATCTAATGGGATTCAATAAGTTTGAAATATTATTTTTTGTGGCACAAGTCATACGCTAATATCTAAGGATGATTTTGTTACTGATTGTTTAGGTAGAACAGAAACTTCCAATTCTTTATTCCATTTAACCTTTAAAGTTTGCATATCAAAAGACTAATTGTGTGCTTTGGTCTCATAGGACTTAATAACTCCGTTTAATAACCCAGATGTCTCTAAGCTTGAAAATATCACTGGTCCAAATGTTGTAATTGTACATTCTACCAGTGGGTGGCAACTGTCAAACAGTATTTATCTTTTACTGTAGAAATAATAAAAACACATTTTTATCATCTACTGTATTAGTTGAACTAATATAAGGATCTCAACATCCATCCAGATATTCCACAAATCATTTTTAACTTAATTTGGAGATAAGAATTATCCCATATCATCAATAGAAGAATGACCAAAACACATTTTCCATGGAAATTATATACTACAATTTTCAAATCAATATGATAGTGACAGGCAATAATGCCAATCTTTAACTGACAGTTCTTCAAAGGTATCTTTGGAAGTGAGCTCCATAGAAATATACAAAAGCTTTTGACTTTTTGAAAACATTTTCTGGATATGTATAGCTATTTTTCACAAAAGATAAAGTATTCTTGGAATTACATTCATTTTAAGATTGTTCATCCTATATTATAGACTGTAAGGTTTAATAGCACTTATCTATCAACATCTGGAAAGAGAAGCTTCCAGTGGGGAATGGTAAATTGACACCCCACAGTTACTGGGAGAAACAATGGCCGAAAATGCAGCTAGATGCTTGACCTTGAACATCAGAAATCTCTCTAGAGAAAGAAGATATCTTGAGATCACCCATACGTACTCCTGATAGCTGTTTTTCTATTGGAGTAGAAGGCAGAAATGGATGTTTTTGCAGTCTGGGACTTATGGAACTTGTGGGATTCTACAGACTTCAGAGCTATTAATGTAGCCTTTTAAGGTTTAACTAAACCTTAGTTTTTTTCATCAGTTTGGAGTTTACTTTTTTTGTTAGCTGCTGGTTAAATATTTAATACTCACAAATTTTTAAAACCTCCAGATCCATATTCACTGAGTAAGTTTTCCTCCAATCTTTTAATTAATACAATTTTGAATTTAAAGTTTTTTTTAAAAAAATCAGTATATATAGAAAAGTGGTGATTACAGTGTTGATTTTAGAAAATTTTAAATGGATTATGTTCAGATGGACTTGAATTAAAGAAGGACATTGAAGCTAATGAAAAGGATCCTTTCCTGTTTAATTCAAAGGATTCACAGTATGGGGGAAAGTATTACTTCACCTTCCCTACCATTTACAGCAGTGTTATTCATTCAAACTTGGCAATTTTAAGGTATGAAGACTTCAACTCCCAAAGTTCTGGAGCCAGCCACCCACTTTAGCCCTTTTTCTCTTTCCCTAGTATCAGTCCTGACAATAAACCTGTATATCTCTCAATGTAATTGAAGTTTATTAATAAATGTTTTAAAATCGTTATATAAGACAGCATTCTAGTTTGGATGCTTTATCATTATGTATATACAAAACCTTATCTATTATGGTCAAAGAAACAAGTAAAAATTGTGATAAATTCAGCTGCACGAGATCAGTTTTACTTTTAAAAGATTTTTATCGTATAAATTCTCAGGTTTACTATATAAATCCAAGTAAATTTTAAAAAAAATATTTGGGGGGCTATATACTTTGCCAACCTAGCAGTTCGAAAGCACGTAAAAATGCAAGTAGAAAAATAGGGACCACTACGGTGGGAAGGTAACAGCGTTCTATGCGCCTTTGGTGTCTAGTCATGCCAGCCACATGACCACGGAGACGTCCTCAGAGAAGCGCTGGCTCTTCGGCTTTGAAACGGAGATGAGCACCGGCCCCTAGAGTCGGAAACGACTAGCACACATGTGCAGGGGAAACTTTACCTTTACCTTATACTTTAAGATGATCTTATTATGAATGGCTGTGACAGTATTTCTATCTTTGCTTCAGTTTGTTTGTTAAGGTTGTGCAAAGTCTTTCTCTATTTTTCCAATACTCTTGTAAACATGTTAACATAAATCTACTTTACTATGATAAAATGTTATCAATCAATTAATATTCATCTTATTCAGGGGTCTTCAAACTTGTCCCTTTTATGACTTGTGGACTTCAACTCCCAGAATTCCTCAGCCACGTTTGAAGACCCCTGATCTTATTGTTGCTTCCTTATATAGGTTGATAGTGGCATATCTGTTGCCAAAGATTTTGAAAATTTTCAAGTTAGTTTTATAATTTCTTTTAAAATTCCTTCTAAGATTATGACCACCTTTATAAGCTTCCTATTTCAAATCGGAAATATATAAGGAATGTAAGTCATGGGCATTGGTTGAAATAATGCTAAAGAAAGAAACAAAAAAAAATCTAGAAAAATGGATACAACAATAGTAAAAAATATAGTCCTGCTGGGATGCAACAAATGCCAGAGTTCCATCAAATTGAATTTATCCATGGACAGTACCAAAAGGCAAAATGATATGATGCTGGAAGATGAGCCCCTCAGGTCGGAAGGCGTCCAATATGCTACTGGGGAAGAGCAGAGGGCTAGTACTAGTAGCGCCAGAAAGAATGAAGCGACTGGGCCAAAGCCGAAAGGACACTCAGCTGTGGATGTGTCTAGTGGTGAAAGGAAAGTCCGATGCTGTAAAGATTTTTTCTCCATAGGAACCTGGAATGTAAGATCCATGAATCAAGGCAAGTTAGACGTGGTCAAACAAGAGATGACAAGACTGAACATCGACATCTTAGGTATCAGTGAACTAAAATGCACAGGAATGGGTGAATTTAATTCAGATGACCATCAGGTATACTACTTACACTGAAGAAGGTAGGGAAAAGCACTAGGCCACTCAGGTATGAATTAAATCATATCCCTGTTGAATATACAGTAGAGGTGACAAATAGATTTAAGGAATTAGATCTGATAGACAGAGTGCCTGAAGAACTACTGTATGGACAGAGGTTTGCAACATTGGATTGACCTGGATTGACGATGGGTTTTAAAACGTTTTAATTTTTAACTGTGTAGTTAATTTATTTTGGGGCTGTTATTTAATTCTTTTTTTAATTTTTGTATTGTTGTTTTATTGTTGTTAGCTGCCCTGAGTCCTTCGGGAGATAGGGCGGCATATAAGTCCCAAAAATAAATAAATTTATAAATAAATTGTAGAACAGGTAGCAACCAAAACCATCCCAAAGAAAAAGAAATGCAAGAAAGCAAAATGGCTGTCTGAGGAAGCTTTGCAAATAGCTGAGGAAAGGAGGGAAGTGAAAGGCAAGGGAGAAAAAGAAAGATACGCCCAGTTGAATGCAGAATTCCAGAGAATAGCTAGAAGAGATAAGAATGCCTTCTTAAATGAACAGTGCAAAGAAATAGAAGAAAACAATAGAATAGGGAGGACCAGAGATCTTTTCAAGAAAATTGGAGAGATGAAGGGAACGTTTAATGCAAAAATGGGCATGATAAAGGACCAAAATGGCAGGGACCTAACAGAGGCAGAAGAGATTAAGAAGAGGTGGCAAAATTACACAGAAGAACTATACAAGAATGAACTTAACATCCCTGATAATCACAATGAGGTGGTCACTGACCTTGAGCCAGACATCGTAGAATGTGAAGTGAAGTGGGCCTTAGAAAAGCTGAGCAACAACAAAGCTAGTGGAGGTGACAGTATTCCAGCTGAGCTATTCAAAATCTTAAAAGACGATGCAGTAAAAGTGCTACACTCAATTTGCCAGCAAATTTGGAAAACTCAACAGTGGCCAAAGGATTGGAAAAGATCAGTTTACATTCCAATTCCAAAGAAAGGCAGTGCCAAAGAATGTTCATACTATCACACCATTGCACTCATTTCTCATGCTAGTAAAGTTATGCTTAAAATCCTACAAGCTAGACTCCAGCAGTATGTGGATCGAGAACTACCAGAAGTACAGGCAGGATTTCAAAGAGGCAGAGGAACTAGAGATCAAATTGCCAACATACGCTGGATCATGGAGAAAGTTAGGGAGTTCCAGAAAAACATTTATTTCTGCTTCATTGACTATGCCAAAGCCTTTGATTGTGTGGATCATAACAAACTGTGGCAAGTTCTTAAAGAGATCGGCGTACCAGACCATCTTATTTGTCTCTTGAGAAATGTATATGTGGGCCAAGAAGCAACAGTGAGAACTGGACAGGGAACCACTGATTGGTTCAAAATTGGGAAAGGAGTCCGGCAAGGCTGTATACTGTCGCCCTGCCTATTTAACCTATATGCAAAGCACATCATGAGAAAGGCAGGGCTTGATGAATCAAAAGTTGGAATTAAGATTGCCGGAAGAAATATCAACAACCTAAGATACGCAGATGATACCACTCTAATGGCAGAAAGTGAAGAGGAACTAAAGAGACTCTTGTTGCGGGTGAAGAAGGAGAGTGCAAAAGTTGGGTTGAAACTTAACATTAAGAAAACCAAGATCATGGCATCCGGCCCTCTCAATTCCTGGCAAATAGATGGGGAAGAAATGGAGGTAGTGACAGATTTTATTTTCCTGGGCTTCAAAATCACTGCAGGTGGGGACTGTAGCCAAGAAATTAAAAGACACTTGCTCCTTGGGAGGAAAGCCATGGCAAATCTAGACAGCACACTAAAAAGCAAAGATATCACCCTGTCAACAAAAGTGCGTATATTCAAGGCTATGGTCTTTCCAGTTGCAATGTATGGCAGTGAAAGTTAGACCATAAAAAAGGCTGAGCGCCAAACTGAGCGCCAAAGAATTGAGGCCTTTGAACTGTGGTGGAGAAGACTCCTCCGAGTCCCTTGGACTGCAAGGCGATCAAACTGGTCATTCCTAGAGGAGATCAACCCTGACTGCTCTTTAGAAGGCCAGATTCTGAAGCTAAAACTCAAATACTTTGGCAACCTAATGAGAAGGAAGGACTCACTGGAGATCAGCCTAATGCTGGGAAAGATTGAGGGCAATAGAAGAAAGGGACGACAGAGAATGAGGTGGCTGGATGGAGTCACTGAAGCAGTAGGCGTGAGCTTAAATGGACTCCAGAAGATGATAGAGGACAGGAAGGCCTGGAGGAACATTGTCCATAGGGTTGCGATGGGTCGGACACGACTTCACTGCTAACAACAATGTATGATTTAACTGTGGTTGTTACTAATCATTGTATTTTATGGGTGGGTGCATTCTATCTAATTTAGAATCTAATATCTCATTAAAATCTGTCACTAGAATAATATGGTGATAAGAAATATCATTTAAATGATAAAAGCACTCATGAAACATAGAGTGGGATTTTAAATCAAGACAAAACTGTAGACATTAATTATACCTGTAGAAACATAACCAAGCAGAATTACAAACTAATATTTTTTATCTGTTATAATTGATTGAACCTATAAAGGGAAGTTAGTATGGATTGGAATAGCCATCTGTTTGCCATTTGGTTGAGGTGGTAATCAGATACATCTGCCCAACCCAGTATCAGAATGAAGAATTTTTATCTTTCTCAGTTAGATGTGCATCCTGTAAAAAAAAAAACAGCATCAGATTTTGAAGACCTGGAATCGATTAAAACTCCACATTGCTTTCTAGATCCTCCCTCAACTCCTTCACTTTAAAACCAACTGAATTTATTTTAATGTATTCTATTGGCCCCCTTCATGGATTACTGCCTTGTTGTCATGAAGGGGGTTGCGTAATTCAATGAAGCTATGAGCTATGTCGTGCAGGGCCACCCAAGATGGACAGGTCATAGCAGAGAGTTCTGACAAAACGTGATCCACTGGAGAAGGAAATGGCAACCTACTCCAGTATCTTTGCCATGAAAACCCCATGGACAGTACCAAAAGGCAAAAAGATATGAAGCTGGAAGATGAGCCCCTCAGGTCGGAAGGTGTCCAATATGCTACTGGGGAAGAGCAGAGGGCTAGTACTAGTAGTGCCAGAAAGAATGAAGCGACTGGGCCAAAGCCGAAAGGATGCTCAGCTGTGGATGTGTCTAGTGGTGAAAGGAAAGTCTGATGGTGTAAAGATTTTTTCTCCATAGGAACCTGGAATGTAAGATCCATGAATCAAGGAAAGCTGGACGTGGTCAAACAAGAGATGACAAGACTGAACATCGACACCTTAGGCATCAGCGAACTAAAATGGACAGGAATGGGTGAATTTAATTCAGATGACCATCAGGTATACTACTGCAGGCAAGAATCCCTCAGAAAAAATGGAGTATCCTTCATAGTCAATAAAAGAGTAGGAAAAGCAATATTGGGATACAATCCCCAAAATGACAGAATGATCACAGTTTGAATCCGAGGCAAATCATTCAATATCACAGCAGTCCAAGTCTATGCCCCAACCACCAGTGCTGAAGAGGATGAAATTGATGGGTTCTATGATGCCCTACAGCACCTTATAGAACTAACACCAAAAAATGATGTCCTTGTCATCATGGATTGGAATGCTAAAGTAGGAAGCCAAAAGATAACCGGAATAACAGGCAAGTTTGGCCTTGGAGTTGAAACTCAAATACTTTGGCCACCTAATGAGAAGGAAGGACTCACTGGAGAAGAGCCTAATGCTGGGAAAGATTGAGGCAATAGAAGAATGCGACAACAGAGAATGAGGTGGCTGGCTGGAGTCACTGAAGCAGTAGGCATGAGCTTAAATGGACTCCAGAAGATGCTAGAGGACAGGAAGGCCTTAAGGAACATTGTCCATGGGGCCGCTATGGGTCAGACACAACTTCACAACTAACAACAACAAATTCTGTTGGCTTACATCTTCCAGGATTCTAATAAAGAATGTCTTAACATAGGGCAGGAATATCATGTGTTACATGGATATAGTGCGGGCTGAATGATTGTACTCAAGAAATATACATCAATGGTTCCATGCCAATCTGGAAATGTTGAATGGCATTCCACAAGACTCCATTCTAGGCCTTAGGCTGTTTTATATATTTATAAATTATTTACACAGGGATGAAAATATGGTTTTTAGATTGCTAGTAACTGGAGGAGGAATAGTGCAAAATGTAAAGGATAATCTATTTTTCCTCAGATTAGTTCAAGAAAGCTTACACATGAGAAAGTTCTTGTAATTTTTATAGCAATCTGTGTTTTATTGTAGGCTGAAATACATGATTGACTTTAGGATCAATAGATAAAATTCAATTAAGAATTAGAAAAGGTATTTTGTGAGCAGTTTAGATTATTACTTTAATATGTTTGAAGTCTACAGAACCATCATCATATCACCATCTGAGAAGAATATTAGATCAGCTAATATAGACATGGTGTATATATATATATATATATATATATATATATATATATATATATATATATATATATATATATATATATATGTATATATGTATATATATATATATATATGTATATATATATATATATGTATATGTATATATATATATATATATATATATATATATATATATATATATATATATATATATATATATATATATATATATATATATATATATATATATATATATATATGTTTTCTGAGGTTTTCGTGGGTGTTTGTATGTAGATCTTTGAGAAAAGACCCGAATGACCAAAGATCTACATATATATATATATATAGATATATATAGAGATATGCAGGGTAACTCTGGACAGATAAAATCTGTGAGTTAGAGTAAGTAGCATATATATAAGAATATATCTAATCAAAGTTAATTAACACCTTATAGTGGCCTAAATTTAGGAGAAAGGAGATATTTTAAAATTATTCCCCCATGGTTATCTTAACATCTATTAAAACTCTGAGTGTTTTTCCCTTATATGAATAAAATATGTTTAATATATATTTCCTAATATATGTCTTATTTGTCCACTTTATATTTATTGAAAATCTTGAATACTGTTTCTATCTCTAAGTACGTCTTCCAGTTTGTGGTTTGCCAGGGAATTTTCATGGGAGATGTCATTGGCAGCCAATTTTAACAATGGTTAAACTTGGTTTCTAACTTCTTGGTCAGGCGATGTCATTGGACAGAAAGAGACAGCTGGCTGAAAACTTTTGGAGACATATATCCAAGGTACCTAGCAATATTGCCAATGGGATTCCCAGTTAGGAATAGTAGCAGCAAAATTAAAGCATTGCCTTTTAAAACATGTGATTCCCACTTGCCCTCCACAATTCTAGGGAGCTCACAACGTATTAGAGGTAAAAGTTGTTCTCAGACTGCAGGCATACGCACCTATCACAAAGCGACAGAAGGAAAAGCACAATAGTGAAGAATTAAAGTATTAAATACAGCAATTGATGAAAACCAGCAGGATGATTCACTGAAATACAATAGAAGAGAATATCTGTAGCTCAGGATTGAATGGGGGCATTCTTGGTGATTTTGGTTCTTTGCCTGCAGAAGTTTCATTACCTGACTAGGTAACATTTTCAGTGCTACAAGGAAGTGGAATTTGCTCTCTGTTTATATATAGTGATTTGCCCTGTCAGTTTTGGTGAGGTATTGTTTTCTCCTTGTAGTTATATACACGCATTAAAACTGAAAATTATTTTAATATGTGTGAAATGTAACTGGATTTTGTTTAAAGGTTTGGCAAATCTCCAGCTAAAGCATCTTTCATAACCAAAGATAAGCCCGTATGATGCTCTTTGATTTGTCCCATTAAGGTAAAGTGATGATTTGATTTTCCTCAGTGAGGAATATTATATTACACCGCAGTTGGAATTGACGCTCACAAAAACTGGAAAAGCTTCTGCACATGAAGCCTCTTCTGACTATTGCAATTGTGAGAGAAAGCAACTGGACCAGGCAAAATAAACAACACAGCAGGGAATGGTATTTTCTCACAAATCAGTTTTAAACGCACGCTTTGCCTGAGCTTCGGTCAAAGATAAATACTCCTTCAAAGGTCTTCAATTTGTTTTATTTTAAATTGTATTTATTTTATTGTATTTGTTAACATTTAGGTCACCAAATCCCAGAAACTCCCAGCAGATTATAGAATTATTACAGAATTACAGAATAAAACCACAAGGCATACCATATGAAAGTTTTCCACCCTTACTAGAAAAAAAGATATATAACAATTTCTTCTCATCACTAACAGTTCTGTGAAATGACAGCATCTTCACGGCCCTCTGGACATTTTTCAGGGGTTAGTTGAAGGTCAGTGGCTAGTTGAAAACCAGCAACCAAGAATGCTCTCTACACTAATCTTAATTTTGCAAGAATGATAAAATTCCCAAACGATGCCATTGACTGATGGTAGGAGTCAACATCGGTCCTCAAGCAAACATAACAAAACTTGTCTTGTGGTTTATGAGTCATAGTGACCTAGGAAATATTTTAGATGCTTAATCATATTTAGGTTGTGTATATAGCAGCTTGAAGCTAAATATTGTTCAGTGGTAGAAATGTTCAAACAGTCATCAAGGACAGCTTCAGGATACTTTGAGCAGACTTAATCCATGTTCATTTCACCTGAAAATTAAAGAAAAACATTTGTCTTTAGGCCACAAATCTTTCAATTGTCATTATTTTTAAATTCTCATGTTTCTAATCATGTCAATTAACTTTAGACATCAACATATATCTAAAGGGAGAATGGGATGCTTTCAATGAACTGGTAACATTGAACGACAATGACTGTCTTCCATGTCCAAGTAACCTCAGATAGTTGGTAGGTTGGAGACAGCTTCATCAGAGACTCTTAATCTAGAAAAACTGCTGAGGGTATCACATACAGCTGGAGCCTTCAAACTTGGCCCTTTTATAACTTGTGGACTCCAACTCCCAGAATTCCTCAGCCAGCGTACCTGGCTGAGGAATTCTGGGAGTTGAAGTCAACAAGTCATAAAAGGGCCAGGTTTGAAGACCCCTGATATACAGATAGTCCTCGACCACAACTAAGCCCAAAATTTCTGTTGCTGAGAAATTTGTTAGGTGAGCTTTGCCCCATTTTATGATCTTTCTTGCCACAGTTGTTAAGTGAATCAATGCAGCTGTTAAGTGAGTAGATTGTTAAGTGAATCTGGCTTCCCCATTGGCTTTGCTTCTCAGATGTTTGCAAAAGGGGATCATATGATCCTGGGACATTGCAACTGTCAGAAATATGAGTCAGTCGCCAAGCATCTGAATTTTGATTATGTGACCATGGGAATGCTGTAACAATAATAAGTGTGAAAACAGTCATAAGTCACTTTTTTCAGTGCCATTGTAACTTTGAACGGTCACTAAACTGTTGTGAGTTGAGGACTAACTGTATGCAAGTGTGCTGAGGTGTAACTGATGAAATGAGTGCCTGTTTCTCAGGAAACTTTCCTTGGGCATCAGGTATGCTTGAATGATGAATTGAACAGAAAATCTATGCTGCAAAATCTAGTGTTTGTAACTTGATTGGCCCCAGAATGAGAGGACTTGTTCAAAGCTTGGTCTTCAATAACTTTGGTAGTCTATCTGAATCCATTGAAAAAAATCATCTATGGAGATTCTCAGTCATCCAAGTTATGGTTGTCCCAAAGGTGCTTTTTCAAGAGGCAACTGGACTTTCTTATTTTTCTTTGAAGACATTTAGCTTCTCACCCAAGAAGCTTCTTCAGCTCTGACTGGATGGTGGGGAATGGAAGGATTTAAATGGAAGCAACCATTTGAGCTTCAGTTTGAGATGCAGACAACACAGACTCCTCCCCAACAGCCTGGGCCTGTCTTCAACAGTGAAGGGACACAGGGCAGAAAACATCCTGCAGCCAAGAAGGCTCCACACACATTTGCACAACTCAGGTGACCCTGAGGACACAGCAAACCTTCAAATGGCCTCAACAACTCTCTAAAAGAATGCAATGGCCAGCTGTCTGCTAGGAATATAAATCCTTCCATTCCCCACCATCCAATTTGAGCTGAAGAAGCTTCTTGGATGAGAAGCAAAACATCTTCACAGAAAAACAAGAAAGTCCAGCCTCCTGAAAAAGCACCTTTGGGACATTGAAAGAATCTTCTGCCAGCAATTAATGTGGCTAGTATAACTGCATTGGCTGATGCCGCAGGAGAGGGGTTTTTATGTTTTTTTAAATGCTGTTAGCTGCTTGGGGTCGCCATGTTTGAGTTGGCCATCCCTGTAAATTTGTTTAATAAATAAATAAATACTTTAATCATGTGATGACATTGTATTTGGTGTATTTCCAGGTTTCCCCTAACAGCAGAAGCTGAAGTAGATTTATCCACCCCCATGATACATTTTGGAAAGGAGAATTATATTTGCTCCAATAAGGGAGCAGTAATGCGTCCTCATAGTCTCATACTATATGGATTTTTTGGTCATTATATACTTTGAGAACTTAATCCAGGGGAAATTATGTTGGTAAACTGCTCTGTATCTTGACTGATGGTATTTTATTGGAGAAAGGCAAAGGCAATATCATTTACTGATAGTGTTCAACAACTTTTGATATTTTTGACCAGATCAAAATCATGTCCTGCATTGACTTTGTCATCTGAGGATTGGGTAATGTATGACTGAGAATCGAGAACAGTAGTAGAACTACTCACAAAACAATTATAGCAAACAGAAATGGCCTCTAGGTTTTTATTTTTTTCTTCTTCAGTACTACTGTATTTAGTATGTATATTTAGCTAGAGGGACAATCATTATGAGTTGAGGAGGAAACTCTTATTATTATCCTGATGTCATCCAGGCTTATCCATGTGCAGAATATTCATGTATATTCTCAACATTTTTTAAATTCAACAATGGGTAATATCAGAGCCAACAAACTATGATTTAACCCTATTAAGATGGAGACACTTTTCCACATCATAATCGTCCACTCTTTGGAAGTTGAAACTTCCTTAAGAGATCCCCTCCAGATTTCAATCCTATTCTCCACTTTGGCTATTGTGTGTGAGAGAAACAGTATCTAATCTTTAAAAGATCAGACTTTCAGGCCAGACAGCTCAGCTGCCCAATGTAAAATGACAACTGAAGGCAGAGGAAGGCAAATGGTCTCTCTCTCTCTCTCTCTCTCTCTCTCTCTCTCTCTCTCTCTCTCTCTCTCTCTCTCTCTCTCTCTCTCTCTCTCTCTCTCTCTCTCTCTCTCTCTCTCTCTCTCTCTCTCTCTCTCTCTCTCTCTCTCTCTCTCTCTCTCTCTCTCTCTCTCTCTCTCTCTCTCTCCACATGCACACACACATCTGTGCTGACCAGAGCATAGTACATGGATCAGACTGCTTTAATAAAGCCTCTAAGGAGAATACTGGATATAAGATCATATCCAAATTACAAATCAGGTTGTTCATGCAACTGCCTTCAAAAGAGGTTACTTAGTTCATTCATCCTGGCAGACAAAGCACTTATTTAATCATTCTTCATTTTGCCTAGACAAAGTCAGATTTCTGGCCTTCATCCAGTCCATTACCTGGCATTGATTTAGTATACTCCACTTGTATTTGATGAAAATGAAAGGCAGAGTTAAATGTCATCTGGGTACTGAAGATACCTCATGCCAAATATTTGGATAAACGCTCTCTAGGCTTCTGTTGTAGATATTAAACAGTTTTCAGAATAAAATACAGCTATGTGGAACTGTACAACTGCCAAGGAATAGAATAATTTTGTCCCAAAACTGCATTTTGCAGAAACCCATCCCAATAAGAACTGCACTTTTATTATGGTTTGTTGAACAGCCAGCCAGATGTTTAGACTGGGTTGGGCAATATTATTCACCTGCCCTTCCCAGGGACCTTGGATAACCAGATGTTGTTAGATAAAGATCTCATTGCTGGATATAAGCTGTTCCAAATAAAGCTTTTTTTTCTATTGACTGTTATTATTTATTTATAGTACTTACATTTAACATAGCTGCCTGCTCACATTGACTCTGGCCATCTTACCCATACAAATACAAAACATCACTTCTACCATAGGCACCCCAAGCAAAAACAATCAAACAAGAACAAATAAAGCCAAGCCAAAGGCCCATCAACACATTAACCCCAGGCCTGAGACCAAAGCCAAATTTGAAAGACACCTTTGCAATGAAGTACTTCCTGCCTCTGCCAAAACAAAATTACAATGATATATGATAATGACAAGCACTGAAAAGTCTAACAAAGCCCAAAGCTGTGCCTTAGGGAATCCTTTGCTATGGAGAATTCATTGGATGGATTTGAAGGAAATCAAACAGAGGTGAACCAAGCTACTACTGCAGTCTCAATTTATTCATTTCTTTATATATGGCCAACCATTTTACAAGAGAGGCTCTGGGCGATGTATAACAAAATAACTACTACAGCATTTGCATACACTCAACCTGAGGTTAAAATTGGAAAACCGTGATCGGAAAAACCACATCAACTGCAGAGCTCACCCAACCACCTATGCCAAATGCTTGGGGAAACAGACTGGTCTTCAAAATTTTGTGAAAGACTATCAGGGTTTTGGGGGGAGTGGTGGGATTCAGCTGGTTCGCATCACTTTGGCAGAACTGGTAGCTAACTTTTTGTTGCCCGGGCCCAGAATGGACTTCTGGAAGTGGGATCCACACAGAGAACCGGTTGTTCACATATTTGAATCCCACCACTGGTTGTGGGCCACCCAGATGTGAGAAACAGGTACACAGATGTGTTTGAAAATGGAACATGGAAGACGTATATAGCTGGTTTCACACAAACTTAAAAAAAACATTTCTTTAGAAGAATACAACCAAGGTAAGTATAGTGACTGACTGCTCCCTCCCTCCTCCCCTCCCTCCCTTTTAAAATAAAGTGTTGAAGTTATTCTAAGGCTATTTTAAAAGATGGAATTGGCACAGCAAGGATGTTGTTACAAAAGAACAACGCTCTGCTTGTTAAAAGGGGGGGGGGAAGGATAATTACCGAACACACATTAAACAGTAGATTCTGTTCCAATAGCTATCAGTATTCAGTTAAGTACATTTTTTTTAAAAAAATCAATTACTGATGCCTATTGAAAAAAATGGTGCAAATACTACTTTGAAGAGAGGATTACACTACAAGATTCAACTTGTTTTATTAATTACTTTTTGCTAGGTAACAGCAGAAACCCATTGGTAGGCAATCTTTAGTAAACTGAGACCACAGGGCATCAAGAATGCATTACATTTAGATTTTAAACTACTGCGTTTCTGTGCTTTCCATCTCTGGCTCATCTGACCTTAGATTTACAAAATTTATTTTAAAAATAAGTGATTCTTTTTGGAAGTCAGCAATAAAGAACACCTACCATTATTCAGTGTGTTTTAGGACAGAATGGATAACTGTGTAAGATACATAAAGCACACATAACATGACATAGAATGTCATGCTATTACATGCATTTTTCACTTTTGATCTTGCAGTAAATGACACCTGCTGGTGCCTGCTGTTGTTATTTTTAATTAAGAGATTTTTATGAAAACAAACTAGAATATGGTACCCCACTGAAAGATTAATGGAAGCCTATTCACTGCAGATTAATGTAACGTGAAGGCGAAATTCACATCTGAACTAAAATGAATTTATTTTCAGAGCTGCCCAGATGCATTTTGGTTATGTATAAAAATGCAATCTTATCACTTCAGCATTTTAGTCCTGGATGTTTAGTTTTATACATGAAAGGAATGTTGGATCCTTGAAAACCTCCAATTACACTTGGTTATACCACAGCTCATATGCAAATTTAATCACCTGAATTTCTGTAACTAATTCCAGTGCTAGACTGCATAAACTTTATAAGTTCTCCCAAGGTTTTCTTCAAAGACAATAATGTGACTCACAATAGTTTCAGAATCATGCAGAATTCTTAAACAATGACAATATACAATAAATGAATTATATAAATTTATAGTAATCAAATTATCAAAGCAGCAGCCCAAATATAAATGAAATGGAAGGTTTAAAAATTAAGCCTAGCACCAAATGGGCATCACTTTGGTACCAGGTAAACCACATGGAGAGGGAGCTCTGGAGAAATGGACTGATGGGACAGCTGTTCACTACATTTCAGTAAGAGATAGCATCCAGGGCCATGCCTTCATAGATCATAACAGGGTATAGGCATAGGCATAATTTGATGCTTAAGCTGCTATAAAGGGATGAAACACATTATGGTCCTAGCCCTTTGTGCATGAGTGAAACACTATCTCCTTTATGTCCCAAAGGTCTTTTTCAAGAAACAACTGGACTTTCTTTGGTTTTTTCCTTGAAGACATTTGGTTTCTCATCCAAGAAGCTTCTTGGATGAGAAGCAAAATGTCTTCAAGGGAAAAACAAAGAAAGTCCAGTTGCCTCTTGAAAAAGCATCTTTGGGCAACCATGACCTAGATGACTGAGAATTTCAATAGACATATCTCCTTTAGACTATTATTGCTACTCCCATTATTTTTTAAGAAGTACAAAATCCCTATATCTGGCCTGCAAAGCTTTGGATGACAATCAGGTAGCAGCAACGGCACCAAGAAAACTCTTGATTCCTCCTGAGAGATGGGATAGAAGCAACAGTACGTTGACTTGCAAGTATTCTTTAACTTAGAAATCCTAGCTTCACAGAATAGTGGTTTTGGCACTATCATTAGCATCATTATTAGCATCATTAGCTGGTAACTTAAGTCTACACCTTCTCCATCTTACTGAAAGAGGATTATGTGAAAGCAATAATGAATAAGTAAGGAATGAAAGTAATGGACACAAAGACCAATTTTTTTTAAAAACTGAAATATGGAGATAAAAGGATGCAAGGACACAAGCATGATTAAGTTTTAAATGTGAGACAGACTGTAATTTGGTCAATAGTGGATCATGGGGGAAAGTGGAAAGGGAAGAGAGGGAAACAAATGAAAGAAAAACTGGAATGAAAATAGAACCAGAAGAAGAAGAGAATGTACAAGTCTTTTGTTAAAATTTAGAAGATAAAGGAATCTCTCAATAATGTCAGTAGAAAAGGGGAAAAAATAAGGTTGGGTGGAGTTATCTTAATGGGAAGTATTAGAAAGAAGATTGTTGGAATGCTCTAATGAAAGAAGTTGTGGATGGAAAAAAAGATTCATATAGAAGAATGTGAAAAGATGATGATAGCAGAATAACAGAGTTGGAATGGACCTTGGAGGTGTCATCTAGTCCAACCCCCTGCTCAGGCAGGAAACTCTATACCATTTCAGACAAATGGCTGCCCAATCTCTTCTTGAAAACCTCAAATGATGGAACATCTATAACTTCCAGAGAGGAGTCATTCCATTGATTAATTGTTATAACTGTCAGGAAATTTCTCCTTAGTTTTAGGTTGGACATCTCCTTGATTAGTTTCCATCTGCTTCTTCTTCTGCTTCAAGTGCTTTGGTGTCATTCTTGGCTCCTTGCACCTGACACCACAGGTTTTCCAAAGGATATCAAAGGTAAGTAGAAAGAAACAGACCTTACAGTATCTTCACCATAAAGCATGGACACCTATTGCTCCTTTCAGGAATCTTATAATAAATAAATAGAAAAATTATGAAGAATATAGTTAATGAGAACAAAGAATGGTTCAGATTATACAAGCAAAAATAATTTATTTATTTATTTATTTATTTATTTTATTTATTTAATAATATTTATATACCGCCCTTCTCCCGAAGGACTCAGGGTGGTGAACAGGGCAAGAATAAAAATACAAAGTTACAAAAATTAAAAAAGGATTAAATATATGCCCACTAAAAACAGTCAATACAATATTAAAACCCCAATAAAACAGCAATAAAAAACCCCACCAATCCCCCATCAAGCCAGGCCGGCTTGTTCGAATAAGAATGTTTTTAGATCGCGGCGAAAGGAGCGAAGATCGGGCGCCATCCGGAGCTCAACCGGTAACTGATTCCATAGCTCCAGGGCGCCCACAGAGCGATCACTCCATCCAGAGTGATTTTGATGAAAATGAATTTTTTTTAAAATTCCATTTATATCCCGCCCTTCTCCGAAGACTCAGGGCGGCTTACAAGCTTAGCAGTAGCCTTCATTCTATGTATATGCCTGCTTATTAGGGCTTTCACACACACCCCAAGCGGCATTATTACAAAGTCAGCTTAATTGCTCCCAACAATCTGGGTCCTCATTTTACCTACCTCGGAAGGATGGAAGGCTGAGTCAACCTTGAGCCTGGTGGGATGCGAACCTGCACTAATTGCAGGCAGCTGGTGTTACTTAAGGAGGCATTAGCCCACTGCTCCACCAAGGCTCCCCCTTCATGGATTACTGCCTTGTCGTGGCGAAGGGGCTTGCGTAATTCAATGAAGCTATGAGCTATGCCGTGCAGGGCCACCCAAGACGGACAGGTCATAGCAGAGAGTTCTGACAAAACGTGATCCACTGGAGAAGGAAATGGCAACCCACTCCAGTATCCTTGCCATGAAAACCCTATGGACAGTACCAAAAGGCAAAATGATATGACGCTGGAAGATGAGCCCCTCAGGTCGGAAGGCGTCCAATATGCTACTGGGGAAGAGCAGAGGGCTAGTACTAGTAGCGCCAGAAAGAATGAAGCGACTGGGCCAAAGCCGAAAGGACGCTCAGCTGTGGATATGTCTGGTGGTGAAAGGAAAGTCCGATGCTGTAAAGATTTTTTCTCCATAGGAACCTGGAATGTAAGATCCATGAATCAAGGCAAGCTGGACGTGGTCAAACAAGAGATGACAAGACTGAACATCGACATCTTAGGTATCAGCGAACTAAAATGGACAGGAATGGGTGAATTTAATTCAGATGACCATCAGGTATACTACTGTGGGCAAGAATCCCTCAGAAGAAATGGAGTAGCCTTCATAGTCAATAAAAGAGTAGGAAAAGCAATACTGGGATACAATCCTCAAAATGACAGAATGATCTCAGTTCGAATCCAAGGCAAACCATTCAATATCACAGTAGTCCAAGTCTATGCCCCAACCACCGGTGCTGAAGAGGATGAAATTGACCGGTTCTATGAAGCCCTACAGCACCTTATAGAACTAACACCAAAAAATGATGTCCTTATCATCATGGGGGATTGGAATGCTAAAGTAGGAAGCCAAAAGATAACCGGAATAACAGGCAAGTTTGGCCTTGGAGTACAAAATGAAGCAGGGCACAGGCTGATAGAATTTTGTCAAGAGAATACGTTGGTCATAGCAAACACTCTTTTCCAACAACCCAAGAGACGGCTCTACACATGGACATCACCAGACGGTCAACACAGAAATCAGATTGACTATATGCTCTGCAGCCAAAGATGGAGAAGCTCTATACAGTCAGTAAAAACAAGACCAGGAGCTGACTGTGGCTCAGACCATGAGCTTCTTGTTGCAAAGTTTAGGCTTAAACTGAAGAAAGTAGGGAAAAGCACCAGGCCAGTCAGGTATGAATTAAATCATATCCCCGTTGAATATACAGTAGAGGTGACAAATAGATTTAAGGAATTAGATCTGATAGACAGGGTGCCTGAAGAACTATGGACAGAGGTTCGCAACATTGTACAAGAGGTAGCAACCAAAACCATCCCAAAGAAAAAGAAATGCAAGAAAGCAAAATGGCTGTCTGAGGAAGCTTTGCAAATAGCTGAGGAAAGGAGGGAAGCAAAAGGCAAGGGAGAAAAAGAAAGATACGCCCAATTGAATGCAGAATTCCAGAGAATAGCTAGAAGAGATAAGAATGCCTTCTTAAATGAACAGTGCAAAGAAATAGAAGAAAACAATAGAATAGGGAGGACCAGAGATCTTTTCAAGAAAATTGGAGAGATGAAGGGAACGTTCAATGCAAAAATGGGCATGATAAAGGACCAAAATGGCAGGGACCTAACAGAGGCAGAAGAGATTAAGAAGAGATGGCAAAATTACACAGAAGAACTATACAAGAATGAGCTTAACGTCCCTGATAATCACAATGAGGTGGTCACTGACCTCGAGCCAGACATCCTAGAATGTGAAGTGAAGTGGGCCTTAGAAAAGCTGAGCAACAACAAAGCTAGTGGAGGTGACAGTATTCCAGCTGAGCTATTCAAAATCTTAAAAGACGATGCAGTAAAAGTGCTACACTCAATTTGCCAGCAAATTTGGAAAACTCAACAGTGGCCACAGGATTGGAAAAGATCAGTTTACATTCCAATTCCAAAGAAAGGCAGTGCCAAAGAATGTTCAAACTATCGCACCATTGCACTCATTTCTCATGCTAGTAAAGTTATGCTTAAAATCCTACAAGCTAGACTCCAGCAGTATGTGGATCGAGAACTACCAGAAGTACAGGCAGGATTTCGAAGAGGCAGAGGAACTAGAGATCAAATAGCCAACATACGCTGGATCATGGAGAAAGCTAGAGAGTTCCAGAAAAACATCTACTTCTGCTTCATTGACTATGCTAAAGCCTTTGATTGTGTGGATCACAACAAACTGTGGCAAGTTCTTAAAGAGATGGGAGTACCAGAACATCTTATTTGTCTCTTGAGAAACCTATATGCAGGCCAAGAAGCAACAGTGAGAACTGGACACGGAACCACTGATTGGTTCCAAATTGGGAAAGGTGTCCGGCAAGGCTGTATACTGTCGCCTTGCCTATTTAACTTATATGCAGAGCACATCATGAGAAAGGCAGGGCTAGAGGAGTCAAAAGTTGGAATTAAGATTGCTGGAAGAAATATCAACAACCTAAGATATGCAGATGATACCACTCTAATGGCAGAAAGTGAAGAGGAACTGAAGAGTCTCTTGTTGCGAGTGAAGAAGGAGAGTGCAAAAGTTGGGTTGAAACTAAACATTAAGAAAACCAAGATCATGGCATCCGGCCCTCTCAATTCCTGGCAAATAGATGGGGAAGAAATGGAGGTAGTGACAGATTTTATTTTCCTGGGCTCCAAGATCACTGCAGATGGGGACTGTAGTCAAGAAATTAAAAGACGCTTGCTCCTCGGGAGGAAAGCCATGGCAAATCTAGACAGCACACTAAAAAGCAGAGACATCACCCTGTCAACAAAAGTGCGTATAGTCAAGGCTATGGTCTTCCCAGTTGCAATGTATGGCAGTGAAAGTTGGACCATAAGAAAGGCTGAGCGCAAAAGAATTGAGGCCTTTGAACTATGGTGCTGGAGAAGACTCCTGCGAGTCCCTTGGACTGCAAGGCGATCAAACCGGTCAGTCCTAGAAGAGATCAACCCTGACTGCTCTTTAGAAGGCCAGATCCTGAAGCTAAAACTCAAATACTTTGGCCACCTAATGAGGAGGAAGGACTCGCTGGAGAAGAGCCTAATGCTGGGAAAGATTGAGGGCAATAGAAGAAGGGGACGACAGAGAATGAGGTGGCTGGATGGAGTCACTGAAGCAGTAGGCGTGAGCCTAAATGGACTCCAGAAGATGGTAGAGGACAGGAAAGCCTGGAGGAACATTGTCCATAGGGTCGCGATGGGTCGGACACGACTTCGCAACTAACAACAACCACCAAGGCTCTTGGTTATTATCTTCAAAACTATAAAGTTACAAGGTATAAAAGGGATAATTGATCTGGTTTGCTTATGAAGGGCTGTGTGACTTGTTTAATGTGTATTATTATTAATATTTTATTTGTATCACACCTTATTATTTTTAAAAAATAACTCAAGGTGGCAAACATATCTAACACACCTTTCTCCTCCTATTTTCCCCACAACAAGCCTGTGAGGTGAATTGGGCTGAGAGAGAGAGTCTGACTAGATCAAAGTCACCCAAGCTGGCTTTCATGGCTAAGACAGGACTTGAACTCCAGGTCTCCTGCTTTCTAGCTTGGTGCTTTAACCACTAGACCAATAAAAGAGCCAAATTTAAACTAAGGAGCAATTTCTTGACTGTGAGAACTATTAAGCAATGGAAGGCCTGCCTCCTGAAACGGTGGGTGCGTTCTCTCAAGAAAAGACAGTCATTTGTGCTTTAATTTTTACTGTTTTTTATTTCTGCATTTTGTTAACAGAGTTTATCTTAAAAGGTAATAGCTTGACAGGTATGAATGTATATCCATATCTATTTATATTTATGACAACTAATTAGATTTTTTTAGTTGTACTTAAAGTATATAACATAACTTGGATCAAAATAGCAGAATCTTTTCTGCTTGGAGAGATTACTTATATTTTCAGGAATAAACTCTTGAAAATCTGTCCTGGCACTTTTCCTATCTCTTCCCCCCCCCTATGTCTCTTCTATATACCAGATGTAACATTTGCATGCGAAAAATAAAACTTCACCTCTGCTAAATGAGCAAAACAAATTTCTTGTTACTTTAGACTATTTTTGTAGAACAGTCCTGGCGGTGATCATTATACACAATATTTTTGTTAAAATCTGTTAATGAAAAAAAATGTTTACATTCCTTCTAAAGCAACCAGCTCATTAATGAAAAATATAAAAACATGTGAAATGGATTTGATTATTAAGACTTGATCAAGAAAAATCCAGGACATTTGTTTCTGATTATGTTTGGCTAGAAAGATTTTCTATTTTTTGCACTGATGACAATCTGACTTCATGTTGCTTCTGACTTTGACTAATAACCCCATATAACAGACGAATTCTGATAGGTAAGAAAATTAAGGATGTAAGAAAAGCCCTTTAAGATCAGTTTAGTGGAACTGTGTATCTACTCAGCAGCGGACAATCTGTTTTGTTCTGGAGATTCAGAAACATGGACCAGAAGGCAATCACATTTTGCTCTGTGAGACTCTCACACAGGGTAGAGTTGGTTGGCTATGACTCTGAAGATGACAAGCTGCTATCAACGCTACTCTGTCTGAACTTGTGGCCACATCATATTTGATGGTTGCCAGTTCCGCAGTTAAATGATGTTTTGCAATGAAGTACTCTATGATATTGCAAAATGTGCATATGCACATTTCCCTTCAATGTTTTCTTTCCAATCAAATCCCTTTTTGTAATTTAAGGATAGTTTTGTTTTAAAATGATATTATCTTGAATTATCCCATACAGCATACGTATATTGTACAAATAAGCGATGTCCCACTGAAAGCAAGGCTGCATAGGACGTGAATATGAGGAGTGGATTGATAGATACCCACATGTTCATATTCATCCGACAGATATTTAATCTTGATTTGTTTGGTTTTAGAGGGGTGCCTTTGAGTCTGGACAAGTCGCTACAGTTTTCTTGGCAAGGTTTTTCAGAAATTGTTTGCCATTGCCTCCTTCAGAGAAAAAGTGACTGGCCAAGGTCAGCTAGCTGGCTTTGTGCCTAAACTCACTGTGTTCTGATTTTTCGCCTGATGCTTTAACCACTACACCAAACTATTCTCAAGCCTGATGTATGCAGGCAATTTAGCAAGTAACATCTAAGATATTTTGGCTTAATATTATATGTTAATTGCAGTCACTGAAGAATAAATAGATGCTAGTACTATTCCCCAACCAATCTGTTCTTCATTTCTCAATCTTAAGAAAGGTTACAGTGAAGTAAAACTTCAGAAAAAGAGGGAAAGTGATGGCAGAAATCAGTCTTACCAATAGCCTTCTCTTCCTATCCTCCATGCTGCTGAACCAAGCTATTATGACAAAAATTAACATGTCATACTTAAGAAATATTGGCTTAAATGTTATGTATTAATGCAGTCACTGAGGAATAGGCATAACTTAGCTAATAAATATATGAACTTCACACCCCAACAGCAATCATTAAAATGAATCTGAATGTAACATAATATGGCTTTGTGTTGACAGCAGGACTTTCTGCTCATTAGAGCCACACACAAAAAAGGAATTTTAAAAAATCTCATTCTGAAGAAATAAATATTCATTAATATTAAATATTTCCAGTGATCTAGAAGGATTTAGGGAAATCACATAAACATTGTTGTTGTTAGTTGCAAAGTCGTGTCCGACCCATCGCGTAAACATACTGTATTTCTACATACCGTATTTTCCGGCGTATAAGATGACTTTTTAACCCATGAAAATCATCTCAAAAGTTGGGGGGTCGTCTTATACGCCCAGTCGTCTTATACGCCGGAAAATAGTACATAAATCAATC
The DNA here is from genome assembly GCF_964194415.1 of Vipera berus. Lineage (NCBI taxonomy): Eukaryota > Metazoa > Chordata > Lepidosauria > Squamata > Viperidae > Vipera > Vipera berus. The sequence goes on from NC_138202.1 coordinate 239,883,473, forward strand.
GAGTGCCCCCGTTCTTGCAAAACAACTTCAAGCCTCCTTAGTCCAGTCCCCCCTCCAACGTGACTCTCCCTTCCCACCCCCAGGAGCCTCTCAGCCCCTCCCCCTCCCCCTTGCAAACGCCAGACCCCGGGAGCTCTTGCGTCTATTCCAAAGGGTGGGTGGAAGGAAAAGCCCCTTTCGGCTCCGGCTTGGCTGCAAGTCAGCGAGCCCGGGAAGGCACGCCCTCCCCTCTCACTGTGGAGGAAGCAGGGCAGGCTGGCGTCTGGCAGGAGCTGGCAGGGCAGTCCTGCGCACGCGCACGCTCCCCGGCTCCTAAGGAGTCCTCGGGGAGCCATGGTAGGTGCCTCACGCTCTTCCCTCTTGAGGCAGCATCGGTGGAGCCGTCCAGCGTCAGGCGGGAGCCGGCAGGGCAGTTCTGCACATGCGCGCACTCCCCGGCTGCTAAGGAGCGCTCCTTAACAGCCGGGGAGCGCGCACGTGCGCAGGACTGCCCTGCCGGCTCCCACCAGACGCCAGCCTGCCCTGCTTCCTCCACAGTGAGAGGGGAGGGCGTGCCTTCCTGGGCTCGCTGATTTTCCGGCGTATAAGACGAAAAATCTTGAAAATCATCTCAAAAGTTGGGGGGTCGTCTTATACGCCCAGTCGTCTTATATGCCGGAAAATATGGTAATAGTTTTGTTGCTGGTCTGAAGTTCACCTGCATCTCTATAAAAATGTTTCTGGAGTTTAAAAAAAATCTAAAATTAATTTTATATTTTAACAATTGAACTGAAAGACTGGAATAAATTAATCTGCGAAGACATAAATATATTTGAATGTGACCATCAGAAGCTTTGAAACTATAAATACAATGCAAGCATAGTATTAATATTATTTTATGTGTACACCCTCACATATCTACAAATCAGAAAGCGTGAAAATGCAAATAAGCAAATATGTCAAGCCGGTGAAAACAAACACCATTTTCAGTGGTCTAGAAGGATATTTAGGGAAGTCACATAAACATATTTCTACATAATAGTTTAGTTGCTGGTCTGAAGTTCACTTAGGAACATTGTGGCTTTCTCAATATTTTCTGCAATAACAGTCAGAAACATAGCCTTTATAATTTGGCTAAGCAACTCTTTCCTAATGAATTAATCCAGTTACCACTTCTTATTTCCACCCTCATAAAGAGGCATAACTGTAAATAGTAAATTGGACAGGCTGCAATCTGCAGCAGGTCTTTTCCAGGTCTTCTTCCTGGCAACGACATATTTCTGTACATAGGTTCCACTGCATTGCTATCATGTTAGTCAGCAGCATAGGAAGTTCAGAAATGGCTTAAAGTGAAATTTCTTGGTCTACCTGAACACAGTGTTTCATTCTATGCTGGCTGGCCTACTTAGTATACTGGCATCAGTCCATTTTTTTTAAACCTAACAGATCCATCCTTGTTTAAGGCTCTATGACGCCCACAAAAGACCAGGCGCTCTAGGCGCTTTCTACTTTGTGGCCTTTTAATGTTTATCCTGTCTTCATAGCTGCATAGCAAATAAAAAAAATGGGGCAAAACAGGGGATGAGTATATTATTAAAGATTTAGCCAGAAGTGGATTGGAAAGAAAGAATCTCCAGACTTCCTTTTGTTGAAGGAAAAGTCTTCATTGTGGTTCAGTCCAAGCCGGGAATAAACAACATGGTGACTGCTTTAGGAAGAAGGTTGCAGTTTATTGAAGAGGAGAGCCAGACAGGAAGATGGCTCTGGAAGAAAAGAGAGCAAGCACATGGAGGGAATGGGTTTTTATACCCTCTGGAGCCTTTTGTTTGGAGTTGTTCCTGTGGCATGAACTTTGACCTGGGTCTGAGTGGGCCCTTTGGCATCTGTGGGTAAATCCTATTATGTCCTGTTTTAGAGTTTGGGTGGGGTATGTAGATTTTAGGTGTCTTTGTCTTCCTAAGCTTCTAGCTGGGGATCTCCAACCTTTCTGGATTATTTACATCTGCATTTCTACAGAGCTGGTTTCTGCTTGGGGGAGGGAGACTTGGGACTATTAAGAAAACTGGGCATGCTTTTCTGCCTCTTTAAGATCCTTTGAGAAAATATATTTTTCTGCCCTTTTAATATTTCCTTCTCTGGGGGGCTGACTTTCCACACTTTGTTAATCAAAGAGCCCTGGTGGCACAGTGGTTAGAATGCAGTACTGCAAGGCTACTTTTGCTGACTGCCGTCTGCAAGCAGTTTGGCAATTTGATTCTCACCGGCTCAAGGTTGACTCAGCCTTCCATCCTTCTGAGGTGGGTAAAATGAGGACCCAGATTGTTGGGGGAAGTATGCTGACTGTGTAAACCACTTAGAGAAGGTTGTAAAGCACTGTGAAGTGATATATAAGTCTAAGTGCTATTGCTATTACTGGTAATTTAATTATTTTTATCTCCCTTTATTATTTTTACAAATAACTCAAGGCATTGAAATATCTAATATTCCTTTCCTCCTCCTATTTTTTCCCACAGCAACAATGTTGTAAGCTGGGTTGGGTTGAGTGGGAATGACTGGTCCAAAGTTACCCAGCCAGTTTTTCATGTTTTTCATGCAGAAATCTCCTGGTTCCTAGCCTGGTGCCTTAATCACTAAACCAGATTACCATTGAGAGACATACAAACATGTCTGCTGCCCAATTCAAGTCATCCTGAATTGTCTGCTGGTGGAACGTAAAGGCTTGAAGAAAGCCCCGGATTGGCGAGAGCTGATATCTGCCAACTTCTTAGTTTAATCTGAGTGAAATGTAAAGGTTTCCCTGCCCAGTTATGTTTGACTTTAGGGTGCGGGCTCATCTATGTTTCTTGGCTGATGGAGCCAGGGTTGTCTGAAGACATTTTCCGTGATCATGTGGCCAATATGGCTATGTTGGCCAAATCACCATGACCAAAGTCATATGGAAGGCTGTTATCTTCTCATCAAAATGGTACCTATTGATCTACTTGCATTTGCATGCTTTCGAACTGCTAGGTGGGCAGAAGCTGGGGCAAGTAACGGGTTCTCTTGGGTCTTGAACCCAGGCTGTCAGCTCCAGCGGACAAGCTTAGTGTCAAAAGTAATAATATAAACTGTAAGTGGTAATCTTCCGCTTGAGGGAAAGTGAAAACAGAACTCATACATTAATCATATAAAATTCAGAATGATGAGTGATGAATCAAAGAGAGTTTGAAATAAATTGCTTGAAGTAACTCGGATGAAAAGGCTGGTTATCTGTTTATTATGATCCATTACTTACCAGTGCTCATCCTCTATCTACTGCTTATAGATAACAGTTTTGCAAACAGTTGGCATCCATAGCATCTAAATGTTTTTATAGTAAAGCAAGAGTAGAGAAAACAAGGAACTTAGTTTTTTCCTTCCTTTTAACCATTTTTAACAATAGGTTTTCTTTTTTGGGAGGCTAAATTGTTTTGGCCAACGATTTGGCTAAATTGTTTTGATTTCTATACATTCTCTGAAAAAAGCAAAAGGAAAATCTAGGCTGGAGCAAAAGTTGTTTTCACTGGCTGATCTTTCCCAATTTTTGTTTGGCTGGCACAGAAAGTATAAAGCACTTGGCAAAATATCCAATAATTTTTGTGCTTGGTATGCCCAATTTGCATAATTTCCATAAAATATGGATATTAGGCTATCTGGATTTGGAGAGCTAAAATCTCTATCAGTGACACAGCCAGAAGGAGTTTGGATAAAGGATTGTCTTTTTCTCAAATGGAAGAGAAAAATGACAGAGAGGCCAACTTTCTAAGGAGCAGATAACATAGAAGTGAATCTCAGTGTAGAACAAATTGGAGATGACTCAGAGGAATCCTGAAACATGGACCTGCATGGAAGAACATTGCAGACTTCAGCTGCTTTGCTTTAGAAATACCAGTGAACAAAATAGAACAGAACAACAAAGTTGGAAGGGACCTTGGAGGCCATCTAGTCCAAGCCCCTACTCAAGCAGGAGATCCTGTACCATTTCTGACAAGTGGCTGTCCTCGATTGACATGTCTGAAAACAGGAAATACAGATAGCAAACCAAAATAATTCTCTCTAAAATTTGGAGGCAAAAAAATCATCTCTCATTTTGGCCAAGATAAAAGGAGAAACACAGTCATGTCATTGGATGTGATGGTGTATGGGAATGAACTTGGGAGATAGAATGAAGAGCCACAGACTAGACAACCATCAGATAAGAGGTAGCTTAGCTTGGAGAAGGAACGGGAACGTGGGAAACATCCCAGAAGTGACCATCCTTAGTTTCTTGGATTATAAAGGCATGTGGGAGGGGGGGAAAATATACTTTCATACCTGGGGGATTCTGTTAATGTAACCTTATTATAAAGTTAGAACTAGTATTTCTAGGTGTGTTCCTTGCCTGGTCTACCTCGCAAAAGCTGACACTGGCCCATCATTCTGACTATCAGCATCTGATATACCAAGCAGTGTTTTTTTCCCCTCAACTTACCTGAGGAATGAGGATTGAACTGATTCTTTATTACATACAAACCAATTGTTGTACTACATCCCCACCCCTTCTTTTGTTGAGTTTTGAATCTGTGCTCTTTTCAGTGCAAAGCAATATTCTCCTATTGTGCTGTGGTCTTCCTTCCATAGTCTCCTATGGAGATTAATGGCTAAAAAGGACTTATTAATTTGGGCGTGTGTGTGTGTGTGTGAGGTGAAAGGATCTGTCTCACACCAAGTTGTGTTTTAATCTAATACTTTTCTCAAGTGTTCAAAACAATAGGATAGGAGGCTATGCCAGGAGCCAGGTTTGATAAATGCCTCATAAATGCAACTGCTTTTGGAGGTATATCCAAATGATATGCATACACCAGACGAACATGTAAAATATGATATGGATAGACATTATGATCAATTCTGCCCTTCTCTTCCCTTTTAGACAAAACAACTAAGTACATAGCTCTTAAAGTTTTTTTTCTGGCTGATTTTCAAATTCCTTTTGCAAGAAATGAGAATGATGCAAACATCAAAACTATTTTAAATGGGATGTTGAGAAAGCATATGGTCAACAGACAGACCTAATCCTCCTGATTCTAAATGTTTCCATTTGTACTTTAATAATATTGGCATGGATTGTATCTATACTTCATCTAGAGCATTTTTTTTAGCCCAAGCAAGCAAATGAAGAAACAACATAAAAAATGTGTATGTGGAGAAGCTCCTTCCTTCCTTCCTTCCTTCCTTCCTCTTCCTTCCTTCCTTCCTTCCTTCCTTCCTTCCTTCCTTCCTTCCTTCCTTCCTTCCTTCCTTCCTTCCTTCCTTCCTTCCTAATGGCATTAACTAGATTAATTGGTCTATTTTAACGCTAGATCCGTAGTTAACAAAGCTCCCCTCATCCGTGATCTGATCGAGGAGGAACGTGCGGATCTAGCGTGCATCACGGAAACTTGGCTGGGCTCGGAGGGAGGGGTGCCTCTCACCGAGATATGCCCGCCGGGTTTCCGGGTGCTGCACCAGCCGCGGGCTCAGGGCAGGGGTGGTGGGGTGGCAGTGGTTATTCGGGAGACTTTGTGTCCCCGGGAGGCCACCATTGTCCAGATGGCCGGGAGTGAATCCCTCCTCTTGAGATGTGGTCCTCGGGTTCAGTTGGGCTTGTTGCTCACATACCTGGCGCCCAGCTGTGTGGCAACAGCCCTGCCTGAGCTGCTCGACACCCTCTCAGGGTTGGCGGTGGAGTTCCCCAGGCTTATAGTCCTGGGTGACTTCAACCTGCCATCACTGGGGGGGTCGTCGGAGTTAGCTCGGGAGTTCATGGCTTCCATGACAGCCATGGGCCTGACCCAGGTTATTGAGGGCCCTACTCACGAGGGGGATCATACTCTCGACCTGGTGTTCCTGTCTGGACAGTGGTTGGATGATCTGGGTCCGGGCTATTTGAGGGAACACCTGCTGCCGGCATCAAACGCCCTTCGCCCAGTGCGCTCCCACAGGGAGGGTCTGCTCAGGGTGCCGCCGGTGAGAGATTGCCGGCGGGTGACACCCAGGGATAGGGCCTTCTCTGTGGGAGCGCCTGCCCTCTGGAACCAGCTGCCGGTGGAGCTGAGGACTGCCCCCGACCTCCGATCATTCCGCCGGGGCCTGAAGACCTGGCTCTTTGAGCTCTCAGGCCCAGGCTGAGGAGAAATTTTTAATTCGGGTTTTAATGTATACAGGGTAATTTAATATTTTTTAATTGGTTTTTTAACTTTTGTATGGTGGATTTTTAATTCCCTGTAAACCGCCCTGAGTCCTCAGGGAATAGGGCGGTATATAAATGCAAATAAATAAATAAATAAATAAATAAATAAATTCACCACACTTCTGAATCAGGAACACTTCTTTTTTTTCCTCTTGAGAGCTTTTGACTTCTCAGAGAAAGGACCTCCATTATTATTTTCTTTACATTTTTATCTAATTCAAAGAAATGGGGGAAAATTCTTCATTGTCTTTCTTTTTCTTTTCTGGCTATTTCCATAGTACAAGGACAAATCACAATCCCTATAATTATTTACTAGTTGGATTTATTTGTTGTCTTCTAAAGCCAGTTCTCCATGCATTATACTAATGATGTCAGCTGTTCTTTGTTTGCTGGATGATGGCCGGCTTTTTCTTCAAAGCTTTTAGCAGGCACTTGTGAGCTTATTTTTCCAGCATGACAATCTCCAGACATTTAAAATTTCAAACTCATCCTAATTTTATTATCATATTCTTTTAGATCCAGCAGTGGAGGCATAGTTCATAACACATTCCCAAGCATTCTCAAGTAATTCAATTTTGCATGTACTTTCATAAGTAACAACAGAATCATTTTGATAGTGAGATGAGCAACATATAAATTTAACAAATAAATAATAAATGCAAGAAGTCCCATGACTTGGATCTACAACTTCCTTTGCCATATTTCTCATTTGGACTGGAAGCTTCTCCTTTTGTCTCAGTGCTTGTTGTTTATTGTTGCTGAGGTGGAAGGCAAGCTTCCCAGTGCCATGGAGTGACTAGCTTTTCCCCACCCATCCCCACCAAATAAAAATCTTGAATGCTTGTCCCTGTTGAAATTTTGTTTCTTTGTTAAAGTTACATCCCAGCTTTTCTGCAGGAACTCAAAGCAGATTCTCCCTTCATTTTATTCTACCAGCCACACCCTATGAAGCTGATTGGGTGAAAAGAACTGAACAGCCCAAACTTCATCTGCTGCTGAAAATGGATCTCAAGCCCTCTTTCTAATAGATTTGGAATTTCTGGCATGATTTTCCAGTTTTATAAATCAATTTATCTGTCATCTGTAAAGTTATTTGCCTCATGGAGATTTTTTTTTGCTGAGAATAATTAGATAGTCCTCCTTTAGTGACTATAATTGGGACTGGCAACTACATTTTTAAGCGAAGTGGTAGCTAAGTGACACTGTGACTGTACTTTGATCTTATTTCAGCAAAGACCCACAGAGGTTGTAAATGAGAGAATTGGTTGCAAAGTTACTTTTTCAGCTGTTACTGTCACTGTGAATGTTCATTAAGTAAGACAGTGGCTAAATGACAACTATCTTTATTAAAATTAGAAGGAATAACTTTACGGCCTGCTTCTTCTCTCACGTTAAATTATGCTAAAATGAAATTACATTAACTGCGTAACTTGTTAATTGAAATTTAATGATTCACTAAAATTGTTGAAGCTTACATCTGCAAAATTACTCTGTTTGATATGACTGTAGATCAACATTTTGAAGCTCTGGATGCACACACAGATATTGGCATGAACAAACATTGCCTTTTCTTCTGTGATGTTTCAGTAGCTCTACATGAACACTGTGCTTATTATGTGAAGATTTTCTTAATCTTGATCTAAAGAGAAATTTCTTCATCCAAGAAGCTTCATGTATACTGTATAGGGAAACTCTACTAGCCGTGGATCGGTTTTGCCAAGTTAATTCATAATAAACTATGTATACAGTGCTTATAGCGAGAGGATAGCTGGATAAAGTAATATCTTTCCTAGGTGTTATTTTAAGTATATAAATTATTAAATCTTTGGTAATTATTTATGTAGATTAATTGCCATACATTTAGGGATTTATATAATTTTCTGGATTCATCTCAATCATATTGTAGGGGTATTTACATGAATTAAGCTCTTTCTAGGGGACTCTGCCACTGATATGGATAATGTGGGCCACTATAGAATATCATGGAAGGGTTTCTGTAAGATGAATGTTTTACCAAAGATGCTTTTTTTTGTTTCAGACGTTGCCAATGCTTGCAACCAATACTTCTTTAAACAATGGCAGATGGATATTTCTAAGTTTATACAGCAAGGGGGAAAAACAAGAATTAGATATAAACTTCTGCAAGATGCTAAGGATAGAGGAGGTTTAGGTTTATCTGATTTGAAATTGTATTTCAATACTTCCTGTTTGGTTTGGCTAAAACAGCAGCTCCCAACCTTTTCTATACCCCGCACCCCTAGGACGCTTCTGATATATTCTTGCACCTCTTACAAAAGTTCAAAATAATGGCAACAGGTTATGCATATACACTAAAATTTTGAAAACCCAAGTTTTCACACACCCCTGGAATATCGTCTCGCACCCCCGGTTGGGAACCCCTGGCCTAAAAGCATGGGTGAACCTTCAGAATAAGAGGCTACTTGATCTAGAGAATCATGAATTAAATTTGGATGGCATTGTTATTTATGATACGGCAAGGTTAAAGTAAATGTTGATTTTAATATCCATTTTGTTAGATGTGCCATCTTAAGAGTTTGAAATAAATATAAAAAAGCTGTCTGTGAAGATACCTCTTTGGGTGTTCCCACACGAAGCTTTTTTTTTTTTTAAGAAAAGAAATGGTGGTGAAAGCAGACTGGTGGACTTACAGTCAAAAAAATACCTTTTAATTTTGGTGATCCTATCCTCAACTCTAAGGACGAGTTAGAATCAGAAGGATGTGTCTGCTATTGGTTTACAAATTTACAACTGAAAGAAAAATTTAAATCAGACAAAAAGAGTTATGGGTTCGACTTTGTGAAAAATGAATTGGAAATCCTACTGCATAGTATGAACATATTATTGCTAAGGTCTATGAATTGTTATTGAATTTGGGAAATGAATATATAAAGCATTGCATGATTCAGTGGGCATGGAATTTTGGATATAATGTAATGCTTGAACAAAGGGAGTATATGTGGACAAAAGGTTTAAAATTTACACTAAATTATAACTTAAAAGAAAACTTCTTTAAAATGATGCATCATTGGTATTTAACACCAGATAGGTTGTCAAGAATTTATAAAGGTATTTCAAATGAACGTTGGAAATGCAAATGTAAAGAAGGGAGGTTTTATCATTTATGGTACTCGTGTAACAAAACAAAGAAATATTGAAGTAGGATTCACATCTTAATACAGAAGATTCTCAAAATGAATATAAAGATAAAACCAGAAACTTTTCTTTTGGCTTTAATGGAAAAAGACTTGGAAAATGTATTTGGAACTTTGATGTTGTACATGTTGACGGCAGCAAGATTATTTTATGCACAAAAATGGAAGGACACTTTGATTCTCACAATGGATGAATGGCTGCAAAAGTTGATGGAGTTAGCAGAGATGGCTAAACAGACTGCTTTGATTTTTTAAAAAAAGTACAATTACTTTTGTTTCTACTTGGAAACCAGTTCTGGACTTTGTGTTTGAGGTGAAAAAAATGAAACTTTGATTTTGGGTTTTACTGATTAGATAGGTTTGCTGTTATAAAAATGGCTAGTTTATACTATTATGTAAAGTAAAAAGTTGAGATTTGATGTAATTATCTTATTCTACTGCACAAAAGGGAGTGGGAAGTCAATGGCTTTTCTTTCTTTCCCCCCTTTTCCCTCCCCTATTCTTCGTACTATTTTCCTTCATATTTTTTGTATTTTATATTATAAACTAATAAAAAGAGTGACAAAAAAGTATACCAAAGAAGCGATAGTATATCCCTGTGTACATGTTGCAAGGAGTTAGTTCATTTCACATTTTATCATAAGCTTACCTAATATGCAATATGTATTAAATATATTATTTCAGTATCGGCACTTTGACAAAATTTCACAATGCAATACCCTGTCAAAATATTAGGAGGAAAATATACACGAATATGTATACATCTGAAAACAGCAGTGAAAAAGGTCTTGAAAATAGTGCATCTTTTATTCTGCATTTTAGACTGATGCCAAAATGAATTTAGGGGTATTAAAATGAAAAACAGAGTGAAACCTAAACTGACAGACCTTTCAATTTCCACCGACACCATGCATGCCTTTTGCATTGAAAAGGTCTGATCCCTGTCATCATCTGGATCTGGTTGCATTTGATGAGAAAAACTGTTCCTTGAGATTTTGGAGATCTACTGCCAGTCACAGAAACAATACTTGCCAACACGGATGGTAGTCTAATCCTAGTTAGCATGGGATGCACAATTGACTTTTCTCCAACTAAAATGAGACTATATTCATACATAATTTCCCAAGGACAACTTGACAGGATAAGAAGACAAGAGAAGTCAATTGATGGGGAAAATATCTGTGGAACACTATGAGGTTTGATAGTAAACAATTTTCCCACTGATATGTTCTATTAATTAAATATTCTGTCACTGAATAAAAATATTACAAATAAAATCAAGGTTGACTGGCTCCAAGACAGCTATACATCTTAGCTACCCTGCTCGGGCTGGGGGGAAAATGATGGGAACAAGATGTAAGACAGACATAAGACAAAACAGTGCTGATTTCTCAGATTCATTTGCTGTTTAATACTTTATGAAGATAGATATCAAGATTACAAATAGCCTGTGTTTCTATATGGGAACAAGCCCCTCTCATTCGCATTTGCTCATGGGGGTTCATATTGTAGCCATTTGATGTGATTTCTGTAATGACTGATGTTTTCTTGAGAGTCATATTAATAATAATAAGTTGGAAGGGACCTTGGAGGTCTTCTAGTCCAACCCCCTGCTCAGGCAGGAAACCCTATACCATTTCAGACAAATGGCTGCCCAATCTCTTCTTAAAAACTTCCAGGGTTGGAGCATTCACCACTTCTGGAGGCAGGTTGTTCCACTGGTTAGTTGTTCTAACTGTCAGGAAGTTTCTCCTTAGTTCTAGGTAGCTTCTCTCCTTGAGAATTATTTCAGAAGAGGCCAAGAACTACAGGCAATATATGTATTTATAGTATGCACACGGTGCTTTTGTTCTTCAAAGCGGCCATATGATTCCCAGGAAGAAGCTGACAATAGATATCAATCATCTTAATGTTTCTCCAAATAGATTAGTGATGGCTGTGTTGAGTACACTTACTGTAGGTATACTTAGAAACAATGGTTTGGTCAAGAGATCTTTATCCATCACAGCAGCAGCAGGTTCCAGACATGGACTATACTCAAGCATCTTTGATGTGCATTCAGTATGGGACCCTGACATAGAAAATGTGCATATGGGCTAAAGAATCTGCAGTAATGTTTCAGCTTATGCTAAAGACACTATCTGTGGAAGCTTGTTTCACTGGGTGAAGGTTTTTCCTGGATGAATTGTGGTATTTGTGTATGGGTGGAAAAAGAAGTCATGGTGGCCATTATGGTTAAAGAAATCTTAAGGATCTTAGTAGGACATCCCAGAGACCCTAGATTCTTTGGTCTCCTCTTTCTCCCAAAGTCCAAGCAAGACTCTGATCTCATGAGTGGGAAATCAAAATGGATTCATTTATTCTCCTTCTGCTTTTGTTGAGCCCTGCACTTAGAATCCAGAAGAAACAAGGAAGATTTCTCTGCAAATGGTTTTGAGACATCTCCATTCCTAATTCCCCAAATTCAGGGAGACTAATAACACTGGTCTATAAATTTTGAGAAATTATCTACCTCCAAGATAAAAAGTGTTAATTCTTACATATTTTGATTAAATGAATTAGAAAACAAGTGATAAAGGTGCTGGTTGGCTAAAGTTTTCAATATGTTTCACAATAAAGATTTATATACAGGCAAGTATATGTGCTTACAAGGGTGGGAGGTGTCTAACGATCATGATGCCTTGTAACCTCTCAACAAAGTATGGTAGAACAGTGAAAAATGGTACCACATGAAAGTGTATAAATTTATCTTCATTTTGAGACTAAAAATTATTACCTAATTGTAATTTATTCTTTTACTGCAAAGTACATTTGTCTTGATCAGATCTACGCATTGTACAGTTACATCTGCTGGCTTGTGAAAGTGTTACTGACTAACATTTCCAAGGAACAGTTGCGTGATATTTTCCCTCAGAAGCCAAGATGCCACAAAAGTGTGTAAACAATGCAGGTAATTTCTGGTATATTTATGCCGAGGTTACATTTGCATCTCAAAAGTGCACTATGATGGCAGTGGTAAAAAAAGGCATACCGCCTATACTTTGGAGATCAGGACAAGAGTTGGGCCCCTCATTATTGTTGCATTACATGTGCAACTTATCTGCGTCATTGGCTAAACAAGAAGAAAAATTCCATGCCTTTTGCAGTTCCAATGGTGTGGAGCGAACCCACCAATCATAGTAGTGACTGCCCTTTTCACATGGTTCCCAAATTGCAAAAGAGTTCTCAAGAAAGAAGTGGATTGTGGAATATCCAAACATTATATCTGCACTGCTTCCTATACCCTATGGTGAGGACTTGCCAATTCCAGATCCACCAGAATCCTACTCTCTAGACTCAGATGATGAAAAAGATGACGAGTAGGATGCAGCTGATCCGGAGACGTCTAGGTCAGCAGACCCAAACTTTAGTCCACTGTACATTATTCCTGAACCACATCTAATTTCACAGAGGGTAACTAATGACCTGGTCAGGGATTTGGAATTGCTTAAGAGTAAGGCAGAGCTACTGGGCTCCATATTACAACAGTGGAAACTTGTCATTTAGTCTGATGTTAAGCATGACTTAATTTTCCTTTATTAGTGACCCAATTCTGCTAAAATTAAGCTACTTTCATTTCTGAGGCTTTCTCCTTGTAGGCCAGTGTAACATTTTTGATAAATGAAATAACTTTGGCTCAAAACAGATTACCCCAATTATAGAATAAATTTAAAATATACATTTTTCTTATTAAGCTATTTCTCCTGAAAGAAAAAGAAATAACCTTGATAAACAAACCTGCCCCCCCCCAAAAAAACAATTGAACAACAGATTGATAGATTACAGACAAAGGATCATTATGAGACACAACAAAGTATGAAGGTTCATAATAAATCCTATAATATATTTCAGAAAGCATCAACATCAAATAAAAAAGCTATGGAAATATCAGAAGCTGGAATAATTGTACTTTTGAGATTCCCAGCATAGTTTTTCCCATAACAGAACAATGTATAGTTTGATTTATAGACTTCTTCCTGCAGTTTTGGAAAGTCACATGGCCTAAATTTCACAGAGGGGTTATGAGACATCAAAGGAGGCTGCTAGTCTATAAAAACATTTTATCCATGCCAAAAAAGTTACTAACTGTGCTTGATTGTAAGCAGGAGGAGGAAAAACAAGAGGGGAAGGCCAAGAGTGGTCGTGTCTTCAGTTTCCCTCTTTCCTAATTCTTAAAGGTAAAGGTAAAGGTTCCCCCGCACATGCGTGCTAGTCGTTTCCGACTCTAGGGGCCGGTGCTCATCTCCGTTTCATAGCCGAAGAGCCAGCGCTTGTCCGAGGACATCTCCGTGGTCATGTGGCCAGCATGACTAGACGCCAAAGGCGCACGGAACGCTGTTACCTTCCCACCGTAGTGGTCCCTATTTTTCTACTTGCATTTTTACGTGCTTTCGAACTGCTAGGTGGGCAGAAGCTGGGACGAGTAACAGGTGCTCACTCTGCTACGCGGCACTCGGGATTCGACCCGCCAAACTGCCGACCTTCCGATCGACAAGTTCAGCGTCCTAACCCACTGAGCCACCGCGTCCCCTTTCTTAATTCTTACTGTTCCTAAAATTGAAGGATAAAGAATGGAGGGTTCAGGGAGGAAGACTAGAGGAAGAATGTTCATCTTTAGAGGACCTTGACCTGCTTTCTGGTTACCTAGACAAGGTTCAGCTCAAAGTGATAGCTACACTGGAGGCTAGGTGCAGAATCTAATCACAGGACTGGAAAGAAGGAGGGACCTTCACAAGATGAGTTGCATCCTGTCCTTCTGGAGAGGTAATCAGGAATAAGGTATGGTTGCCATGGAAGTTGCTTCTTCTCCCTTTAGACCATGGAAGGGAGGAATCTAAAGGAGATGGGAGGGCAATGCTCTAGCATAGCTTTCTCCAAGTGACTTTTTTTTCTCTGTGGGTGGGTATACTCAATCTCCTCCTTCTTATTTATCTTGGTCAGTGTACCAAATTCTTTCATCCTGAAATTTGCTTAATATCTTGTATCACAGTGATGTGTATGATGCTCCTGGTTGTAGAGCAGACCTGATTTATATGACTTTCAGTCAGGATCAGGGCTATGCACGCATCATTTACTTATTTACTTACACTTATGCTTCTTCCCTGTCTTCTGCAAATTATACATGTGTTTTACGTGTAATGAGATCCAGTTTGGTGTGATGGTGAAGGTGCTGTCTTAGAAATAAGGAGAATGTGAGTCTAGTCCCACCTTAGGCATGAAAGCCAACTGGATGACCTTGGGAAAATCACTGTCTCTCAATCAAACTCATCTCACAAGGTTGTTGTTGTGGGCAAAATTGGAGGAGGAAAAGAATATTATGTAAATTTGTCCCCTTGAGTTATTTCTAAAAATAATAAAGATGGAATAAAAAAATCTAATAGGTAAACAAATAAATAAAACATTATTTATTACACACTGGGTTATCCTGTTCTTCTATACAGGATGGAATTCAATACTTAACAGCGGCCTATTTTGTTGCTATTGAAAATTTCTGTTCTAGTGTCAATCCACTTTTTATTAATTCATGGATATTCTTCAGCCTAAGAAATGCTACTCTTCTGCAGTGTATTAATTTCTGAATGTGCTGCTTTTGTTCAGAAACATTAATAAAAATTAGAATTCATCCTGCTGCTGAAGAGAAGCAAAGAGAAAAACAACCAGAGGGTTGAATTAATAAAACCTTATTATGACTTTCTTTCTATGTGTGCTTTTTTTCTGATTTAGAAATCTCTCTCTTTTGTGTTGCTATTATTATTTTGATTGGTTGCTGAGTCAGCCAGATGTTTAGATTGCATTTGAAATTTTGATCTATTTATAAAGTGAGATAAAAGGACCTAGAATAGGCAGATGTTGTTTGATGGTGTCAAAGGTATCTTCGCAGGATGTAAGCTGTTCCAGGTAAAGCTGCCTTTTGCAATTGACTGATGGTGATTTTTGTCAACTCCTTGCTTCTTAAGCTAATGATTAATTTGCCCAAGTTACCCTGATTTTAAAATAAGATAAGTAATTTAGCAATGTAAGAGGAGAAATCTTTTAAAAAACAAGCTTTAATCGCCCAAGGTAGTTTATTTGCTGGTCCAGAAGGAAATGGGCATGGCAGCCATTATAATTAGACAGTCATTTCCTTTTTTTGGTTTTCATGTCTTTCTTTGTACCTTGAATATACTCATGTGTGTCCCACCCTGGTATGTGTGATTGTGCTAGATCTTCTCAGTTTCTCCATAAGGAAAATAAATAAATAAGGAAAAGTGTTAAAAAAATAAATAAAAGATGAAAGTGTGACTCATCCACTAGGAAAGAAGGTCATTGCTTTTGATCTGCGACCACAGAGAAAATGAGTGCCCTCAAAAAATGAGGTTTCTCCCCATGGGATGTTCCCTTCCTTTTTATTTTTCTTTTTTGCTTCCTCTGATGCTTTCCTTTTTTTGGACTTGCTCCAAGCATGCAGGTTTTATGAAATCATCATTGCTCAGTTTTTTTTAATCATCACTAAACATATTCACCCTATTCAGGCATTAGAACACCTGCCTCTATATGCCACGTTATATAGAAGGCATGTGTGATATAGACACTTTGAGAGAAGGAAGGTTATGTTGAGGGAAGGAAAGTAGACATCAACTTATCCATATAATGAGGATTGGAAGAGGTGTTGGTGTATATAAGAAGAGGGGAGAAAATGTTTCCGCTTTGAGGAGATACCCAGACTCTGTTCAGGTATTAGATTATTTGGAACATTTGCTAGATAATAAGCTAGTCACACCCAGATGACTTCAACCTTCTAGAACAGCATTTCTCAACTTCAGCAACTTTAAGCTGGCTGGGAAATTCTGGCAGTTGAAGTCGTGGAGGTTGAGAGACACTGACCTAGAGATGCTAACGAAAATCCCATAAGGCAGAATAGTACCAAAAATGAATAAGACAATAGTGAGATTCATGGTCCATTTCGTCATCTCATCTCAATTCCATTAAAGCTCACTTTCTAGCTATTTCACCATAATTTGTGTTATTTGCAAGTGCATTACCAATAAGGTCTGCAAAGCTATTTCCATGCATCCATCAGGCTCAAAGCATCCACTATGATATATCACAAATTTCCATGTGTTATTTTCAATCACATAAATTCTAGGACAAACTGGAGTATTTCTTGCTGGTGGGGGTGAGGATGGGGGAAGAGAAACATTATTAACTATTTGGAGAATTTGGTTTTGATTAATTAAATCATTTATTGTTAAATACCATCTACATTAATAAGCCTTTTGTTCTCACTCACGTATTTTTTTTGTCCTGGGCCTGCCAATTTTTTTGTAGCACAGCTCTTGAGACTTTCATCTTGAAATTGAGGCTGCTATGAAAAAAATGATCTTTTCTACCTTTTAAAATTTGACTTTTTTTTCATTGTTTCTTCATTTTCTGCATATTCGGTTGTCTTTGATTTTGACCCAGTCCAAACTTTTTCATAAAGGGCTATCAGCTGCTGATGAGAAATGTTCAGACATTTTTACTAGTTAACAAGCATGTGAGATGATTCTTCAGTGCCTACCCTCAACATGTTGTAAGAACTGAAAAAAAGGAAAAAAATGTGTGGTGACTGAGTCATAACTACACTAGCAGAAAACTTGCAGCGGACACAAATTTTATTAATCTCTTCAGTCACGGAGTTCACTTTCTGAAACATGTAAAACTCCACTCAGTTGAGTCAGAAAGTTGAAAGTCAACTATATACTTTAAATATATTTTCTTAACTGTCAGTGTCTAGATAGATAGATAGATAGATAGATAGATAGATAGATAGATAGAGAAAGAAAGAAAGAGAAAGAAAGAAAGAATGAAAGAAAGAAAGAAAGAAAGAAAGAAAGAAAGAAAGAAAGAAAGAAAGAAAGAAAGAAAGAAAGAAAGAAAGAAAAAGAAAGAAAGAAATTTTTTTGGCCACTTAGTGTCTATATTGTAGGAATGTAGGAATGTCATGCAACTATACAGTATCTAAAGCAGTGTTTTTCAACCACGGGCAACTTTAAGATGAGTAGACTCCCAGGATTCCTCAGTCTACCCATCCTAAATACAGAAATACTGATCTAAATTCTAAGCTAGTAAATGCCATGGTATTTCTGTAGAAATAATTCTTTTTGATCATGTGCCATCAAGAGCCTTGGTGGAGCAGTGGGCTAATGCCTCCTTAAGTAACACCAGCTGCCTGCAATTAGTGCAGGTTCGCATCCCATCAGGCTCAAGGTTGACTCAGCCTTCCATCCTTCCGAGGTAGGTAAAATGAGGACCCAGATTGTTGGGGGCAATTAAGCTGACTTTGTAATAATGCCGCTTGGGGTGTGTGTGAAAGCCCTAACAAGCAGGCATATACATAGAATGAAGGCTACTGCTAAGCTTGTAAGCCGCCCTGAGTCTTCGGAGAAGGGCGGGATATAAATGGAATTAAAAATAAATAAAAAAATTGTTTTTTACTGAAAAGCGCAACAGCTATTCCATGGAGAGAAGGGGAGAAAGAGAGGAGAGAGGGAGAGAGGAGAAGGAGGCAGGGAGAGAAGGAGAGAGAGAAAAAGAGAGAGAGAGAGACAATATATTTTCCCTTCATCCAGGCACTTCAGAAGAGTAACTGAAAGCATGTGAAGATCTTTTCCAGTTTGCTGGAATTAGATGGGCTTTAGAGCGGGGGGGGGGGTGGTGTCAAACATGTCACGACATATTGTGACATTTTTTCCATTGCTGGCAATGGGGTGGGCGCGGTTTCGCCATGACGCATCCAGCCAGCAGGCCAGCAGTTTGACAACCCTGCTCTAGAGGAACTTAGTTCCAAGTCTACTGCTAAGTTTGTAAAGCCGCCCTGAGTCTTCGGAGAAGGGCGGGATATAAATGGAATTAAAATAAAATAAATAAATAAATATGGTCTTTATGCCTTTTGACACACCAAAGTTATCAAACGCAGTGTGTAAGTTAATGGATCTTGACCATGTTCTTCTCTAAGTCCCTAAATCTCAAAAAAATAAAAAAAATCCTTTTATTGTATTAGTTGCTGTGCCTTTGACTGAGAGAGTGTTTTCTCCACTTGGCTATCGTTATAGACCATCTTATAAGTTTAATTTCATGCTGGCAAAAGCTAAATGTGCTTTTTGCTGCACAATTAAGAAAACATGCTTTATACTTCCAAAATTAGAAGGTTTTTAAAGAAAGTTTCTTAAATTTTCAAATCATGTTTGGTAATTTATGATCCATTCTTAACTTCAATAAAACTCCTTGAATTGTAAAATCCAGGAAAGTTAAATCACCCATGATTGTCATAAATCACAAAAATCTTCAAATAAATATTAGCCGAAAAAGCTTGATATTATGATTATAAGGCAGCAGGAGTCATTGGCAGATCATTTAGACTTTTAATTCTTGTTTTACAGATCAATAAAAATCAAGGCAAAATAAAATTTACTTCACGTGGTGTTGAAAGACTAACAGTGGAAAAGCTAAAAAACTGCTGCATAAAGGTATTGTGCCTTTAAGAAAAGTCATTAGCCATCAGTTGCCTATTAGATAGTTGCCCTTAATAATCTCATTTAGGTTACAGATATCAATAGCACTGGGTGCATAGTGTTGCTTGACCTTATTGGTTTGCTTTGCTAGCTTCCTGTGTTAGCCATCTGAAATGATTGACCGTGAACCCTGGATTTAAGGTAAAGCTGTGCAGCAGGGCTGGTATAACAATATAAAGTCAAATTGTAGGGCTTCCTTACTAACTCATTTGGCTTCAAGATCTCAGTATCATACAAAATCTATTGAAATTAATATTTATTTCTCCTGACTAAGTACCACCATGCATTAAAATTTAATTTATAAATGTGGTACTGTTTTCCAATTTTTGGTTGTGGCTCATAATTATAAGTGAAATTAGTTTATTTTCTAGATAATGTATGATATTTGAGGCATTCTTTTAGTTGATGAGTTTACATATTTGGAAAGCTTAATATCAGATACAGTTTGTCAGGACCCACCCCAACCCATGTCTTAGGAAGACAAAAACTCTTGGAGTCAGTTCTAGTCCAAAAGGAATCTTTACTAGGACATGCTTGGTTGTGGGAATACAAGACAGGACTTAGTATTGTTTTACAAATTGAAATTTTATAAAGGGTACCCGGTTCAACCCCCCCTTCCCTCAACCCCATTTGGTCAGCCCCCATCCTTCTACTTCGTGTCATCCCTTTTGTGGGAAAAAGGAACTTCGAATCTTTATGGTTATTGCCTTCTTCCTCTCCAGAATTAAAAGAAAACACAAGCCAGATACCTTCTTCTCTAACCCTCCCTTTTGATCCCCCCAGTTCAAAAGGTTTCCTTGGTCTTTGAAATAACCTAAGGCAGGCTGAATCCACATATGCTCCTCCTTCCTCGGGAGATGGCAGAATCCATATGGGGGGGGGGATAATGTTTTAAACATACATTTATGAGTGTGATATAAATGGATTCTGACACAGTTCATCTTGAGGTTTATTTATATTTGTCTGATTTATACAACCACCTGCTTGAGACATAACTCTGGATGGTATACATCATCGCTGAGCAAATTCAAAGTAGATTTATATAAAACCAACATGGTGAATAATAAAACACAAAACACAGAAATGTAAAGATTCAGCCAACAGGATCATACCATCCCTTGACCCAGTGCCTGGAGAAAGAGCCAGGTCCTGAGACCCTTTTGAAAGGCAGGCAGGTCAGATCAGGGCCAATTGAATCTCCAAAAAGCTGGAGCAGTGACAGAGAAGACACATCTCCTGAGTCACACCACATGCCATTGTCTAAGTGACAGAACTTGTAATTTGTAAAACCTGTCAGATTTTACTGGCTAGGCAATAATAGCCAGAGAGAGGTCAACCAATAACTCCCTTCTGCTCCATAAGAGTTGTATAGGTGAGAATCAGCACTCTGAATTTCAACTGGACGTTTACTAATGACCAATGCATCTCAGAAAGTAAGGCTGTTATATGGGTGTATCAAGATACAATGTCAGAGCATGCACAGTCTTATTGCGTGAGATAACCCAGGTGTCAGTGCTTCTATGTTCTTGCTTTGACAAAAGATGAAGAAGCAGCTATGTTATATTTCTACTTGTGTATCACTTTTAGAGTTAGAGTTAGATGAAGATGGGAGGGGGAAGGAAGAATATGCATAGCATCAGAACACTTTCAAGGTTGTATGTAATAGGAGTCAATAAGAATTGGCGAGTTATGCTAAGGAGGGAAAACTTACTTTTCAAACTAATTGGAGAATGTGATTTATGACAGTTAAAGGAGGGAACTATGCTTTAATATTAATGTGCTCAGGGGAATGTGATTTATGACAGTTAAAGGAGGGAACTATGCTTTAATATTATTGTGCTCAGGGGAAGGGAATCCAGATTTCGGCTTTAACCAAGTGCTACCGATGTTATGTTGCTCTAATAAAGACTTTCAAGGTAAACAATACCTCAGAGTTCTTTGAAGAGTTCGTCCGTTGGAAGCTTGACACCAGGAGTAAGCACAGTAAACAGTGGTCTATATTAAATGGTGGTTTATCTTACACTATCTACAATATCACACACTGGGAACAATATACATACATGTGCTAATACAGCAGGATCCAACACACCACAGCTACAGCAGGAAATGGAAGAGAGAGCACACATCAACAGAGCCTTCCCTTTATACAAAGGCTCTTAAAGAGACACAGACCCTGCTGAGTCATTTCCATCATTACATCTTAAATCTTACATTACATAAGCTGGTTAGCTGTTAAATTTATTTATTTATTTATTTATTTTTATTTTTATTACATTTATATCCCGCCCTTCTCCGAAGACTCAGGGCGGCTTACAAGCTTAGCAGTAGCCTTCATTCTATGTACCGGTATATGCCTGCTTGTTAGGGCTTTCACACACACACCCCAAGCGGCATTATTACAAAGTCAGCTTAATTGCTCCCAACAATCTGGGTCCTCATTTTACCTACCTCGGAAGGATGGAAGGCTGAGTCAACCTTGAGCCTGGTGGGATGCGAACCTGCACTAATTGCAGGCAGCTGGTGCTACTTAAGGAGGCATCAGCCCACTGCTCCACCTATGCTTGACACTCCTCCCATTTAAAGCTAAACAGCTGTTAACCCAAATGCTTTTACATACTCTTATTTGTCTAGACATAAATAATATTGATTTTGCATTCTTTTACACAATTGATCACATTTTGAACATGGGTGGTTCAAGCACTGCACAGATTATACAATACAATAGCTGGATAATGATAGCTAATACTGTCACATAAAGAGAGTTTTATGTGTATTGCTAAAACCATTTTCATCATTTTGGCATTGTGCAATTGTTCAGACTGTAGTTACAGCATGCTAATTTGACTACATAAACCAGCTGTTAATCACAACTGTATACTTTTCACTCTTGTGATATCTTTGCTTCTTTTGCGGTATGTGACAGAGAGAGGATTCCTTCCATCTGTGATGATAATCTTTTATGAACAGTCTGTTAGACCCCACGGCCTTTTGTCCTTCTGTTAATCTGTCCATAGCCTCCTTTCATTTATTCTGTTCTACTTTAAGCAATAACATCTCTTGGTAATTACAGGATTCATACCTTACACTATACGCTCTAACCCCACTTGCTGAGAACTGATCAGGAGGTATGCCTTTATTGCTACGTTCAGACCCCCTCGATATCATCTGTTCCTGTATTTCTGTGATTTCTTTCTTTACTTCAGGTCTATCCTCTTCTATTCCTACTATTTCTGACTTGCTATTCTTTTCTTCCTTCATTGAGTTTTGTGTAGTCTCTCCTTCCTGACAACTAGCGCTATGTGTTGGCATGAGCACCTCGGTGTTAGCATACACCCTGTTCCAATTGTTTTGTTCTGCAAAACTAGCAGACCTTGAAATCACAACCTTCTTTGTTCCATCTGTGAATCTATATTCTTTGGAACCTGGCTCATATCCAACAAACCTAAGTTTCCTGGCCTTTTTCTGTCCTTTCCTTCTGGTGCTTTTGGGAATATGCACCCAGGCATAACTGCCAAATATTCTTAGGTGAGCCAATGAAGGTTTCCTTCCATATAACAGACAATATGGAGTTTCATTGATAGCAACATGCTATACCCTGTTTACTAGATAGTTGGCTGTTTTCATGGCTTCCCTCCAGTATGTTTTACTTATTCCTGCATCTGCTAGCAGTGAGTCTTTCATGGTTTGCAATATGCCATTCCTCTGTCCAGCCTTGGGTAACAAGCAGGAACATCATGGGTGATCAAAAATGGCTGGCTTGATTGAACTATTGAAGACCTGCCCACTGGTTATATCACTGTGCAATCAGTGAGAGGTGTGATAAAAAGGGGTGGTGCTTTGATCACATGCTCATGTTTTGCCTCCCTCATGGATGCCCAGTAAATATTTTTTTTTAATTATCTTTTTTCTTCAAGCCTCTTAAAATAAGTTTTTTAAGTTCACAAGAGGGTTTTTTTTTGAACATAGATCTTAATTATGACAATTTTTGGTAAATTCTTTCAGATAAGGTATATTTGACTCCTCCTTTGTGTAATGGGACTTTTAAAGTATGAAATTAAGGCCTAGCCCTGCATAAAAGCAATCAATGATGATAATCAGAGGTAAGAGCAGTGCTTTTTTTCTCATAAAACGCCCAGAATGGAGTTCTGACACCTTTTTTGGATGGAACCTTGTAGGGTAGGCAAGGTGGGTTGTATGACGTGTGTGAGTTCCAGTACCTTTTTCTTTTACAAAAAAGCACTGGGTAAGAGTGATTTGAGATTTCAATAAAATTCTTTATTTAGGGATCTTTTTGATTAAAACAAATGGGTGTGTTGTTCTCTAGTAGTGAATGGGTGGGTTGTTCTTTAGTAGTGACTTTGAGACGATTCTTTACTGTAATTTTAATTTTAATGTTTTAATGCATTTGTATTAAAATGTTTGTGTAGGGTAGAGTGGGGTTCAGAATATAAATGAAAGATATTTCACTGAAATGTTGGTATGGCTCTATGAAATCTGCAATATTTCTACCTCCTGGTTAATTTATGTAGGTTACAATAATCTTCATATCCCTGTAGGTTATTGTAAGAACCATACTATAGACTGGATCACTTCCTCCAAGGCATAAAGAAACATACTATATTGGAGGAAATATCATTTTGGAGATGTCTGTCTTCTGTTCTGTACCAGCTTACTACCAGCCCTGCAGAAAAGGCAGGGACAACCCCTTTAAAAAAAGGCAAGAGGCTGGAACTAAGCCTGCCAAATTTATTGACATAAAACAGAGCAAAACCAAACACGAACCATGAAACAGGAGCTATTCAAACGGTTGCCTTCAGCAAACCAGCCCTCCCACGCATTCCCCTTTTAAACAGTTCAAGGCGTGGCTTCTCTCTGCCTCCTTCCGAGGTGCCCCATTGCCTTCCTCTGTTTACTCCTGATTGACTGCCTCCTGCATCGGGTGTCCTTGAACAGGGCCAGCTGTGGGTCATCTTCATCCACGCTGTCAGGCTCACACAGCTGGGTCTGCGTTGTGACCATATGGGAGGGGCCTGGCTGAGGGCTCTGTGAAGCATCAGGGCTATCCTCTGCAGGCTCTCCAACACCCCCCTCCTCCTCCTCTGAATCGTCTGACCCAACTGCCGAACCCACAGGCTGACCCTGAATCACAACATGTTCCTCAATACCATGGAAACTTATAAGGAGCTCTGACAGAGAGACAAACTGGAGGATGACTGCAATGATTGTGATCCCAATAGGTTTTTTAGAATCAGAATAGAGCTGGAAGGGACCTTGGAGGTCTTCTAGTCCAGCCCTCTGCTCAAACAGATATATCATTTCAGACAAGTGGTTGTCCAGTCTCTTCTTAAAAACCTCCAGTGATGAAACACACCCACAATGTCTGAAGGCAAGGAGGAGTCAAATCTACCTTAGCTGAAAGCATTTACCAAAAATTGTCATCATTAAAATCTATGCTTTAAAAACCCTCTTGTGTGAACTTAAAAAACTTATTTTAAGTGGCTTGATGGGGAAAAAAAAGATAAGTTAAGGAAGTTTCTCCATAATTCCAGGTTACTTCTCTCTTTGATTAGTTTCATCCATTATTTCTTGTCTTGCTTTCTGGTGCTTTAGAGAATAGCTTGACTCCCTCTTCTTTGGGCAGTCCCTGAGATATTGGAACACTGCTATCGTGTTACCTCTAGTCCTTCTTGTCTCTAGATCGGCCATTCCCAAATCCTGCAACCGTTCTTCATATGTTTTAGTCCTTTAATCATCTTAGTTGCTCTTCTTTGCACTATTTCCAAAGTCTCAACTTCTTTTTTGTAATATGGTGACCAAAATTGGATGCAGTATTCCAGATGTGGCCTTACTAAGGTTTTTTTTTTAATGCAGCACTAATACTTTGCGTGATTTTGATTCTATGCCTCTGTTTATACAATCCAGGATTGTATTAGCTTTTTTGGCTGTTGCCGCACACTGCTGACTCATGTTTAAATGATCGTCCACTAGGATTCCAAGGTCCCTCTCACAGTTACTGTTTTTGAGCCAGGTTTCTCCTAATCTGTACTTGTACCTTTGGCTTTTCCTGCCCAGGTGTAAAACCTTGCTTTTCTCCACATTAAATATCATTTTGTTGGATAGGGCCCATTTTTCAAGTCTGTCAAAATCTTTTTTGATTCTGAGCTTGTCTTCTGGGGTGTTGACTATTCCTGCCAGCTTAGTATCATTTGCAAATTTGATGAGTTCCTCTTCAGTTCCCTCATCTAAGTCATTTATGAAGATATTGAAGAGTACTGGGAGCTAAGACAGAAACTTGTGGTACCCCACTGCTGAGTACGGTTTGACAGCCAGTTACAAATTCATCTGCTGGTGATGGTGTCTACCCCCACATTTTTTCTAGCTTACCAAGAAGTAGGTTGTGGTCTACTTTGTCAAATGCCTTACTGAAGTCTAAATATACCATATCCATAGAATTTCGCTGGTCTACTAATTTAGTCACTTTATCAAAGAATAAAATAAGATTGGTTTGGGATGATCTGTTTTTAACAAACATGTGCTGGCTACTAGTTATAACTTTATTTTTTTCTAGGTCTTCACAGATCTATTTTTTTATTATTTTTTCCAGTATCTCCCAGGTATTGATGTCAGGCTGATTGGTCTGCAGTTTCCTGGGTCTGTCCCCCCCCCCCCCCCGTTTTGAAGATGGGAACCATATCAGCTCTTTTCTAATTCTTTGGTAGTTCCCTAGTGCTCCACCTTTTTTAAAAGATATGATACAATGGTTCTGATATAACATCTGCCAGATCCTTCAGAACTCTGGGATGTAATCCATCAGGTCCCAGTGATTTATATTCATCAACGTCAGACTTTCCATTCAGATGATCCAAAGACCTCTCATATGACCACTTTAACTGGCATGTATAATTTCCTTTCCATTAGTTGCAATGAAAATGATCTTTTTTGAGGGGTACATTCATAGAATAATCTCAGATGAAAAAAGAATGGAAAAAAAATCCTGTTCATTTTCCTGTTCTCCTAACTCAAACTTAGGAGAGCTTCAAAGGAAGCAGTTTTTCTGTCTTCACATATTTCCATTTTAGTTAATGAGATTCCTCTGTTTACTATTCAATATGACATATGATTACTCTGAAACCAATCCCAGAAATTAAAATTAAATCTCCATAGGATTTTAGTCTAAAGTTTCTGAATTATTAGGATTAAAGCTGTCCAACCTGAGGGCAATTGAAATGGTATGTAGAGACTTTGGGAGACAGGAAGAAGAGCTTAACCTAGGCAACTTTTCAAGAAGTATCTAGCTCTAAGGTGGAAAAAGGGTGTGGGAGGCATATCAGAAGAGACCCTTCCTAGTTTTTTGGAAAGTTAAAAGCAATGGAGGGGAAAATGCTTTCAGACTTGCAAATTTTGTTACTGTAACCCTACAATAAAGACAGTATCAATACTCACAGCTTGTGCTTCTTGTCTGGACTACCCCAAAGGGCTGACATCAGTGAACCATTGATGGTATGGTCCTGAGGAGAGATAATGTGACAATACTCACCCATTATTTTACTAAATGTTATGTTTTACTCAATGCCACATCAGCTGTAAGTACCTGTACTTTTAATAATCTCTGATAATACCAGTTTTGACTTGTATAACCAAGGGGATTATTTCAGGAGTGTTCAAATCAGCTTGTCTATATATCAGTCTATGGGAGCCTCAATGATGGTGCAATGGAACAGGCAAAGGCAAAGGATGAGAATGGTTATAATAGAGACCCCTTGACTATGGGAAGGAGATATTTCTGAGTAAAGAGAGGATTTCTGCAAGATAGGCATGATCTGTCTTGGACTTCACTTTAGGTGTGGGAAGTGAACAGAAAACCACAAAAGGCCAGAGATACAGCAGAAGCCAAGCACTGCAGCTGCTCTGATCTGATATGAGGATTTGAGTGAATCTCTTTTGAATTGAATAATTCCAGCATAGCTTTGAAGAGCCCCAAGAGAACAGCCACACTGATAGTAATAAAAGGTAAAGGTAAAGGTTCCCCCGCACATGCATGCTAGTCATTTCTGACTTTAGGGGCTGGTGCTCATCTCCGTTTCAAAGCCAAAGAGCCAGCGCTTGTCCAAGAACGTCTCCGTGGTCATGTGGCCGGCATGACTAGACACCAAAGGCACACGGAACGCTGTTACCTTCCCACCGTGGTGGTCCCTATTTTTCTACTTGCATTTTTACATGCTTTCGAACTGCTAGGTTGGCAGAAGCTGGGACGAGTAACAGGTGCTCACTCTGTTACGCGGCACTCGGGATTCGACCCGCCAAACTGCCAACCTTCTGATCGACAAGCTCAGCGTCCTAACCCACTGAGCCACCGCGTCCCTTCTGATAGTATATTATTGCTTATTGCTTATTTGTATTAAAATCATTTCCACCCTACCTTTCAGCCTCAATTTTAAGAACTGAAGATGGCACTGAATAGGAAAAACAATCCAAATGCATATTATTATTTATCTCCTTCCCAGAATCATTCAGGGAAGATGAAAGAAAGAAAGCTCAGAACAGACAAAATGTGCAAGTTTAATCAATAGATTGGATACCAGGATTTGTCTGCAACAAATACAGGTGGTGGTTGAGAAATGGTAATTACACTGAACTGAAGTCCCTTCCTTAAACAGTTCTTACTTTAGAAAGTTCTTTGGCAGATTCACCAGCCAAGTCATGAAAATGATAATCAACCGTGGAGCTTAGAAGCAGGGTGAACCAAAGAAAAGGGCCATTGGCTACACATACATTCTGCTCTCAACTTTTTAAAAAAAAAAACTCATGAAGCTGGAAAGGCCTCATCTATTCCTATGCAACAGTTCAAAATCAAAGCAGAGTTGGAGGGTCCTCCATGTATCTTAAACAAAAACCTGAGAAAATTACTGCCAAATAAAATTCACAGCAGGATGCCTGACTGTCCCAGAAACCAGCTGTGCTTGCATTAAGTAGCAAGGCAAAAATATAGTTTGCTAAGTTGTTTTGTTAACAGTGCTATCTCACCTTTTTGATGTGATATCTTAAAGGGACATTCAAACCTGGGATTATGGTTTGTGGAATTGAAACAAGACAGATTTATAAGGCAATAAATCATAATCCTTGGTTTAAAGTGGATTTCTTAGCCTATTTTGTTTGAATGCAATCATTTAAAATTCCAATTTTAAATATCGTGCAGAGTTAATCTTCCTGGTTTTCTGGGCTGCTTAGAAAAACAAAGGGAGAACAGAAGGAGTGTTTTGGGGAACAGATATACTGCTTCTCCACAAATAAGCTAGAATTATGTCACTTGCGAAGACATTGAATCAATCTGGTATTTGATAGCTTAATGTTGCCACTCAACAATCACTAACGTGTAACAATAAATCTTTTTAGGGCATTTTGGTAAGACTATACTTTCATTTTTGTGGAAGACTATCACAAGTCTGGAGACTGCCTGGGCTGGCCCTGCAGTTTTATTGGCAAGATTTCAGAAGTGGCTTAAGCCACTGCCTTCTTCCTAAGAATGACAGAACATGACTGGCTCACGATCACTCAGCTGGCTGACTCTTAAGCTACATATATAAGGGCACTTAATTAAATATAAGAAAGTACAGCATAAAAAATGAGTGCAACACAAAAAGTAGATGGTTTTCCACAATTGTTGTTGTTGTTAGCAGCGAAGTCGTGTCCGACCCATCGCGACCCTATGGACAACATTCCTCCAGGCCTTCCTGTCCTCTACCATCTTCTGGAGTCCATTTAAGCTCACGCCTACTGCTTCAGTGACTCCATCCAGCCACCTCATTCTCTGTCGTCCCCTTCTTCTATTGCCCTCGATCTTTCCCAGCATTAGGCTCTTCTCCAGTGAGTCCTTCCTTCTCATTAGGTGGCCAAAGTATTTGAGTTTTAGCTTCAGGATCTGGCCTTCTAAAGAGCAGTCAGGATTGATCTCCTCTAGGACTGACCGGTTTGATCGCCTTGCAGTCCAAGGGACTCGCAGGAGTCTTCTCCAGCACCATAGTTCAAAGGCCTCAATTCTTTGGCGCTCAGCCTTTCTTATGGTCCAGCTTCACAGCCATACATTGCAACTGGGAAGACCATAGCCTTGACTATACACACTTTTGTTGACAGGGTGACATCTCTGCTTTTTAGTGTGCTGTCTAGATTTGCCATGGCTTTCCTCCCCAGGAGCAAGCGTCTTTTAATTTCTTGGCTACAGTCCCCATCTGCAGAGATCTTGGAGCCCAGGAAAATAAAATCTGTCACTACCTCCATTTCTTCCCCATCTATTTGCCAGGAATTGAGAGGGCCAGATGCCATGATCTTGGTTTTCTTAATGTTAAGTTTCAACCCAAGTTTTGCACTCTCCTTCTTCACCCGCAACAATTATAAATTGTTAAAAGTTTTCAGTGAAGAAAAAAAATGCAGCCATTGTATTTAATTGCCGGTTCTCTGTATATTAAAAACAATAATGATGTCAGCAAGTTGTGCAAAGGAAGGTTTATTGAATGATCACAGTGAAGAGCAAATAAGCCTAAGTCAGGGGTCAGCAACCTGAAACAGTGAAAGAGCCACTCGGAACCGGTTCCCTCACAAAAGGAAAAACTGGGAGCCGCAAAAAATGTGTGCGCATGTGCGTACATGCGTGCATGCGCAGAACAGGGTTTGACTGAAGAGTGGAGCCAAGGCGAGATATGCACCTACCCTGCATATTTGAATTGATTGGTTGAACTTTTTTAGTCCCACTTTTTTTTTTTTTGGACTGCACATGGCAGAGGACTGGGAGCCGCAGGAGACAGCTGAAAGAGCCGCATGCGGCTCCAGAGCCGCGGGTTGCAGACCTGTGGCCTAAGTAATCTCTTACCATCACTGGAAAGTCAGCCAGCTGATTTTTGCCTCCATTTCCTCTGTTAAACATTGGACTCTCACAAATCAGCTCGCTCTCTCTTCCTGCTCTCCATCCACTTGGGAGCAGCCGCAAATATCTGCTTATGGAACTTTTTATGCTTTTCATATATGTAGATTTTGTTGCCTGCAAATATTTGGCAGCATTATTCAAATTAATTCAAGATGCAATTTTTAATCTATGTTCTTTCTTTTCTTGAAAGAAAAAAGAAATAGAAAAATTCACCAGTTGAGACATCTTAATTTGCAAACCATTTACTTATTTATAAATAAATACATGAATAAATGAATAAACAAACAAACAATCAAATAAATAAATGATGAGGTGGATGTGCTTCTGCACATGACCTTAGATCCCACTGAAAACAAAACAAAAAAAAATCTGCAGTTCTGAAATAAGAGAGATGTTCTTAACAGAACATAACCATCTGTTGAGGTAATACAACTGAGGGTGGGATAGATTTTCCATAACCCCAGAAATCCTCGATTCAAAAACTTTTGATTTTTAACAAGTTCTGGCATGTTTGCATATAGATATATTTTTTTAAAAAGCATGCTCCTGTGTGCAAATTCTGCACACCTTACTTTCACCATTCATACTGCACTATGAAAAGCCTGCTATGGTACTCATTAACCTCCTGTAAGGCTAGGAGGCCAAGTTGCAGGGATGCTAACACTCCATTGCTTGTTCTTAAAGGACTGGTCCTTTTCTTTCAATCATCAGGGCTATGACTTGACAGATTATTGCCCATAGGGCTGAGGTCTAGCATGGTGGAACAGTACAAGGCCTTCCTTCTTTTCTCTAAATCTACTCTTCATCTTTTACTAGCTGTATTTAAATTTCTGTCCTTGAAAGAAGTTCTGCTGGGTGAAATATTATCCACTGTACATTATATTCCATCCAGATGCTTCTACAGAATGTTAGTTCTCAGCTAGATTGCTCAATTATACCACTGGAATAAAGTTCTCATCTTTTTGTTCTCCCATATTCAGTCCAGCAATTGTAGGAATGGTTCCTTCACATAAGTAGCTACCAAAGAATCAGAAAAATGAACATTTTTCAAGGACCAGCTCATATGAACAACTTGCACAAAGAATGCACTCTTTTGTCAGTACCTCCTAAGAGCATCCTGTTGATGAAAGGGGACATCCAGTTCTCTGCTCCCTTTTATTGTATATTGTGCTGCCATGAATCTGCTAGGAGTCAGCAGCATATGCATTTAATAAATAATAATTTATGCACATACTTCTTAACATGACGTGCTATATGCAAGTGATGTCATCTTGCTTCAGAATGATATATGACAGAACATATTTTTACTTCTTCCTACATTTCCCAGATCTGGGAATTGGAGCATTTTCCAGAACAGAATTAGGGTTGTGGGGGAACTACATTTTGGAGGAAAGAAGCAAGTCCCGTAATATGCAAACGTTGCTTGAATAGCATGTAGCCCAAATCTTCCTGAGTTGGAACATTCCAATATGTGCTTGGATGAAGCTTCTATGAGCAAACAGCCATTACTTCCTGCTTTCTTCAAATAGCTTATCCTTCTGGCTTTCCTTAAACCAGAAATACAGTTAGCATCATCCATCACGAAAGTCTTCCATGAAGAATATAGTAACTTTTTTGTCACTTTAAATGTACACTCATTGGCATACATTAAAATGAAATTTTATTGCATACAGCTCTCAAAGGGTCACAACCTCTAATACACGCTACATAAATATGACAAAAAATAATTTGCATGTACCCACATATATTTTATGACACAGAGAAACAACACAGTCTATTTCAGAAGTATACATGTACATGGTAAAAAAAAAATGAATCTTGCGATTCCCAGAGGGGACCAACAGTAAACTGAGTGTGTGGGGGTCTCTAACAATGCTTCGAGCAATAAGCACATAACACTTAAATAAGCAGCATCCCGAATACCAGGAAGTGAGTTTCCTATAATCTTCTCAGGTGTCCTTACCACTCTCTGCATGCAGCTTCTATCTGAAGTACTGGTGCCACCAAACCAAACAGTGATGCAGTTTGTTAAAATGCTCTCAATCGTGCCTCTGTAAAAAGTGGCCAGGACAGAAGGAGACAGATGTGCTCTCCTCATCCAATGCAGGAAATTCAGATGCTGGTTTGCACACTTCACTAAGGATGACATGTGGAGAGACCAATTCAGATTGTTAGTTATCTGCACCCACCTGATACTTAATACTGTTGAACAACTCTATGTCTGCTTCCTTGATACTGAGTGGAGTATGAATAGGCCGGCTCTATGTAAAATCTACAATGATCTACAATGAGAAGTGCTGAAAGAGAGGGATTCATCATCTGCTTTCAACTGCCAACCAAGATGTTCTTCTAAGAATAAATAATCCCATATGTCAATTTATCAACATCAAATGAAAGACTTAATCTCCATAAGTCACATTTCTCCTTTTTCTATGCATTAAAATTACACAGCAGTATAAAAGCAAAATGGTGAAATCCAGTAGATTGATGCTATCCTAGGATAGAAGCTATGAATACCACTGGAGCAAGACATGAGGGATTCTGCCTACCAGAGGATATTAATTTTAACATCCTAAATTCATTCTAAATTAAGTAGAATGTTTTACCTGGAGTTCACTTGATGGGGCAAGACAGAAACAAAACAAAGCACACATGATTTTTCATATTTTTATATTTAAACAATGGAAGAGAAGGAGTAAAGTAGCACGTATAAATGTATAATAATAATGTATGCAAATTGGGCACAGATGTCGTATTTACCTATTTCATGGCATAATTCTTTCAATTTATGATTAGTTGTGTAGGAGATTAAATATAATTTCCCATAGAATTTTTTTCTGTGACATAGAATGGCAGAAAACATTTGTGTTTATATGTGAATTTGTAAAGAAAACTAGGAAGCAAGATAATTTGGGCACTTTTTTCTCTCCCAAACTGTCCCTATATATCACAACTTCCATAACTTCTTCCAGGTACGCAGAATTACAAACCCAGCATGCCACCACAGGACCATCTAGATACAACTTCTTGTTATATGTATGGATAATCTTTGACTTACGATCATTTGTTTAATGACTTTACAAAATTGTGTTGGCACTGAAAAAAGTGACTCATGATTTGTCTTTGCAATTATGACCATCACTGTATCCATGAATTCACATGATTGCAATTCAGGCAGTTGGCAACCAGCAGGTATTTGTGACAATTGCAGTGTCCTGGTTGCCATTGTGACTTTCCCAGTCAGTTTGTGACGAGCAAAGTCAATAGGAAAAGCAAAATTCCCTTAAGGACCACATGATTAGCTTAACAACTATGATGGAAAGGTCTTAAAATCAAGTGCACTTGCATTATGGCTCACTGAATGACTACATTGTTTAGCAATGGAAGTTTCATTCCAATTGTTGTTGTAAGTCAAGGACTACTTGTATTTAGCAGCATTACATCAATAAAGGTGATATTCCTAAACTCTGCTCATGGGGTTCTGACAGAAGCATTGGTACCCACTTATTACATGCTAAAATGGGTCATGTGCTATAATCCATGAAAGAAAATCTGAATCAATAAGATCACGTTATGTTCCATTGGTGATTTGTGTGAGAGAAGGATTGTATGCAACGTTAATAGTAATTGTTGCTATGGAGAAGTGTTGTGCATAAAGCAATATCATAAGCCCACCCATTGTGGATTAAAGAAATCAGATGACCATTAGTGGCAACAAATTGATACAACAAGTCTAACTGCCATCTAGTGGTCATCTGGAGTTTTGCAAACCAATTTTGCATACCAATTTGAATATTATATACAGATACACTCCAACAGGAGCGACCATAGAAAAAATATCTAGCAGTTGCTGCATGTCACTTTATCATCATCAAAAATCACATGGCTGATTATGCAGATGTATAATTTCCTAGAAATATTCCTACATTCCAGGTATAATCAAAATAATTTGTACTGAAAACCTGAAAACAATTGACTTGGAAATGCTTTGTCATAAATTTAATCTCTAAAATGTGACTCATTAATCTAGAGCAAACACTTTTTGAACCTTAAAGCTAAATTCTTCTACTATCCATACTAGAATGAAGATTAATTTTTTTTATCAGTGGAAGGTATAACTGTGATTTGCAAAAACATATACAATTAATTTCTACTCACTCTAAACAATGCACAAAATCTGTAAATATTTGTACTATAGGGTAAGGCTGACTATTCATATATGCTGTTTTCTACTCTCTTGTAATGAACTTTCTTTTGTCTTGTTAATGGCACTGTTCCTCTCAAAACCAATAATTCTGCTTCAGACACAGATTATTTTGTGCTATTGATAACCACCATGTGTTGAGAAATATACTTAAAAGAGAACAGGGGGTCTCCTGAAGATTTTTTAAAAATAAAGACACAGTGAAGTAGCACTGTATGTTCTTGGAAGAATATTTTCTGTATAGATTCCTGAGCTGAGAAGACCTCTGATGAATGCAGGCCAAAGAGCTAGTTAGTTCAGCATTTTGTTTCCACTGATGTACAAGATGTTTGTACTACTTGTTCTGAGGGGGCATACTGCCTCTAATATCCAAAGAAACATACTGGACTAAAAAAATCTTCATAAATTTACCTCATTTAAAATCACAGAAGTTGGTGAACATCACCAGTCTTCTTTAGTTGCAAATCATATTGTATGAGGACAAACTTCCTTTCTCTTTATGTCAAATCTCTGTCTTTTAACTTCATCCTTTGGCACGGTGGGAAAAAGAGAAAAACCTCTTCTGATACCTATTTTTCACACCATGGATAATT
This sequence comes from Vipera berus, assembly GCF_964194415.1. Lineage (NCBI taxonomy): Eukaryota > Metazoa > Chordata > Lepidosauria > Squamata > Viperidae > Vipera > Vipera berus. The sequence goes on from NC_138202.1 coordinate 239,918,138, forward strand.
TTAGGTCCTTACATTATATCTCCCTCCCCTCCTTTTAAACTAAAAACTTTCAAATGTTACAATCCTTCATTTTACATGAATGGCTTCCACTGCCCCGTTGCTTTTATTGCACTGGGGTGGGGGGGGAGTTGAGCAGAAGATCACGTAGCATTTCCTCATAACCTAGATTTGAACCAATATCGGCAGTTTTTAATTTTGCTAATGATACTTACCATAGTATCTGCCTTTTTTCCAGGATCCAAACAATGGGTTAATGGTTGTCCTGAGCTGTCTACCCACACAATAAAAAAAACTTTTTCCTGATCGTTCACTGCCAGTTGGACAATGATCAACCTATGTATGAAGCAAATGTATTTTTTCACTATGTTTTTTACTTGTTCACACTGAACTGTTTATGCCAACATAACATTTATCATGGAAGCTTGGAGAGAGTCTTTCAACTCCTGGCTGTGAACTTCTGCCAGCTTCTATTTGCAATAAGGAGAATGTCTTAACACTTGGTGCAAGTTTTTGTAAAAATATTAGTTCACTGATTTTCCTCAAGGTACAAATATAGTAGAACAAAAGCAAAGACCCTTTGTACATAAAATTCAAACAGTTTGACTAAAATATATACTGAGAAAAAATTAATAACAGACTAACAGAGGGAAATTAATGAGAAAAGGAAAAATATATTTTTAAAAGGTTAAATAGAAAATAAAATAATGTGTTAAAAGATAAAAATAGTAATAATATTATTCTCCACTGTCATCCAGCAACATTTTTAATAATAACTTAAGAAAGATATACTTCAGCTTCTAAATAAGGTAATATTGAAGGCAGACACAGTCCATATTTTTGGGATGTAGTAAACAAAATACAGTGGTGACATCTTTAAACTTTATCTTTCTGCCCATAACCTGATTCATCATGTGATTAATGTCTAAGAAATAAGGTTAGGACATGACCTATCTTATGTACTAAAGAGTTTATTTATTTTATTTTTATTTTTATTACATTTATATCCCGCCCTTCTCCGAAGACTCAGGGCGGCTTACAAGCTTAGCAGTAGCCTTCATTCTATGTATATGCCTGCTTGTTAGGGCTTTCACACACACACACACCCAAGCGGCATTATTACAAAGTCAGCTTATTGCCCCCAACAATCTGGGTCCTCATTTTACCTACCTTGGAAGGATCGAAGGCTGAGTCAACCTTGAGCCTGGTGGGATGCGAACCTGCACTACGTAATTGCAGACAGCTGGTGTTACTTAAGGAGGCATTAGCCCACTGCTCCACCAAGGCTCATGATAATTCTCAAGTTTACTGCCTCTCCAGAATAAGAAGGGTGATATTTTTAAGGACATTGGTGTAAAATGAACATTCAGACTTACTGGGAATATCAACACTGAGAAAACACCCATCCATGTGGAAGTCTTCAGAGATGTCTGTTAAGTTAGCCTGAAGTGGTTCTCTTAGCAGACAATTCTTTTTATTTATCATATTTAAGAACTTCTTTAATGCGAAGGTCTATTTTCTTCTTGCTGCTACAAGGATATTGCCCATCGGTATCTATCTAGAACAGGGGTCTTCAAACTTGGCCCTTTTATGACTTGTGGACTTCAACTTCCAGAATTCCTCAGGATGTGTGTGTGTGTGTGTGTGTGTGTGTATAACACATCCTTCACATATACAAATTCTAATATCCTAAATAACATCAGGACTCCACCAGGTTTAGTAAAAGTGGAGTTTTGAACTTTGTCTTCCAATCATTGCAAATGTGAGAAATGAATTTGCCTGGTTTGATTCTGCATTCTCTCTGATTTTAATCATCATAATGGCTTTGAGCCCTGAATTTTATTTTATTTATTACAGCAATTTATTAGCTACCTTTTGGGCCAAGCCCTCTTCTAAAACAGTGCATGCTAAATTACAGTAATAACTAAATTGGAGTCAGAATACACAAACCTAAGAAGAACATGTTGGGGAAGTGTGGGGTGGCTGTTGTTTTCCTTGGCAGGATATTTTCCATCAGGTGAGTCATCTTATCAAGGCATGAAGACAATGTGATTTGTCCCACTGAGTTATTTGGGTTGTTCTGAAGCCTTGCCTGGCAATTTTAAAAGTTGGATGAGGTTACTGGACCTTCCCAGCAAGAGGCATCAGAGTGTTGCAAAATGAAGCAATTTTGTTGCTCCAAAACCCACCTCCATTAAGCAGCAGCTGTTTTTTCTCAGATATTTCTCTTAAGGAAGCAAAATACTATACATTCCAGTTTTAACTTCTTGAAAGTCAGTCTTGCAGGCATACAATTAGTATTAACTGGTATCAGCACTGAAACTATCACTCAGAAGGCCTTGTCTAGCTACGAAAAGACAATGTCAGTATACTGTGCAGTTCTGAAGGCATCACAGGAGGGATGAGGAGAACCACAGAATTGGAAAGTTAGAGACAGTCAGAACTCTCCCAGTGAGGAACTTCTACTGTCAGACTCCATGGAGTTCAAAACATAAGTGGGGCAAGAACAAAGCCTGATAACACTGAATAGGCAATGACTGAGAAGGAAATAACAAATAGAAAATTTGGAAAAAGAGGCAAAGTGAAGCCAATAGTCCAATTAAAAATGGTGAGCCTGTCAGCTAGAAAACTGACATCCAGGTTTGAGATCCAAGCACTGCCTGACAGGGTGAGCTCCCGTTACTTGCCCTAACTCCTGCCCATCTAGCAATTTGAAAACATGCAAATACGAATAAATTAACAAGTACCACTTCAGCAGGGTGGGAAGTCAGCCATCCCCAGAGAAGGAAATATTAAAAAGGCAGAATATTATATTTCCTCAAAGGATCTTAAAAAGGCAAAAAAGCATGCCCAGTTTTTAATAATAGCCCCAAGTCTCCCTCCCCCAAGCAGAAACCAGCTCTGTAGAAATGCAGATATCATAATCCTTTCAGAAAGACTGGCACCAGGAAGCTTAGGGCTGATGGGATTAGAAAGACAAAAGATCACCAAAAAAAATCTAACACAGGAAATAGTCATCAGCTACAGCCCCAGGGAAGCAAGATATGACCTTTGGAAACATAATAGGATTAACCCACCAATACCAAAAAGGGAGCACTCAAAAGAACCAAAGGTCAAAGTTCATGCCACAGTAACAGGAACTCCTAACACAAAAGACCCAGAAGGTATAAAAACCCACCACTCCCAGCCTCATGTGGTCAGCTTTCCCAGAGCTATGTTTCTGTTTGGCTCTTTAATAAACTACAACCTTCTTTCTAAAGCAGTCTCCATTTTGTTTATTCCCAGCTTGGACTGGACCCTGATGAAGATTTTTCTTTCAACGGTGGGAAGGTAATAGCATTCCATGTACCACAACATATAGTCATGCTGATCATATGACCACAGAAAATGTCTTCAGAGAATGCTGGCTCCCTCAGGTAAGAAACAGAGATGAGCACCACTCTCTAGCACCGGACATGACTGGAAAGGGGAAAAACTACAAAGGTATATATCAGAAGTTTACCTCCAAGATGGAGGACTCTGAATACTTTTTCCCCTATTCCAACTTCTCTTCCCAGTGCTGCTTTGGAAATACTGAAATAACTTATATTACCATAAAAGTAGAGCAAGCCAAGCCAAGCCAAAATCTGAAATTATAGACTATACTTGCTCTGTTGAAAATCTTTATAATTTTTTTATATCCTGAGATTGCTGGTTCAATCCCCATCTGTTTAGAATAGTGCTCCACTTTCCAAACATGTCCGATGGGTTTACCAAGTACAAATTAGTTTTTTATGTAGGCTGGCAAAATAAGGACCGATAGTTTTTCCTCAGGTAATTAAAAAACAAACTATAAATAATTATTTAATTCAGATTAATAAAATCTGCTTTAAAGGGCAAGGATGGAATTTTTTTATTGTGAAATACATGCAAACCAGAACACAATATAGATTGTAAGATCGCGTGGTCACACAAGAGGAGCATTCAGGTGGGCGTGAAAGATTCTTTATTGAAGTCAGGACTCTAAAGCTTGCAAGGGGTTTATCTGGTGTGCTTTTATACCCACCCAGGTGAATGCCAACCAATAGCTTCAAACCTGGGCTTCCCTCCAGTGCAGGTAGCCAATCGTTTTAAACCCTGGCTTCCCGCCAGGTCTGGCTATAGCCCAGGGCTGTCATACCTGTTTAAACCAGGCTTTCCCGCCAAATGCGGTTATAGCCTGGAGCTGTCCAGCCCTGTGCCTCCTGCTGTGCTGACAGTTTGTGTATGCTGGAACTGCATACACTACACCCCTTCCCCCATAGTGAGGAAGCTTATTTTCTTGACCATTTCCTTTCCCAGAACTATATACAATATTTACATTCTTATTATTCCCACGCCTGCCCCCCCTCAAGTCCACACGTAGTCGGAGAGGTAGGCTGGGTCCTTGTGTGTTCTGTTGGATCTTCTCAGGTTTAGCCCGCCTGTTGGTGTGTTGGGGTTTGAGTCCGTTTTATTGTTGTCCGGCCATTCCTGTTGGTGTGTTGGACTACCTTGTGTTTGTGTGGGTGACACAGTTCCAGGGGGGTCTGTGGGCCTGAAGGCTGAGGGACTGTCATTGCAGTGTTGTGGTTGGGTCAGCTGTTGCCATGCTCCCATTGTCCCGTCCCTGCCTGGAGCAGGTTAGACCTTGTGACCCCCTGGTGACCCTCCTGGTCTGTTGTGGTGGTCATCAAAGTATGGGCAGACCCCTGGTATGCCCTCAAGGGTTCGTTCCATGACCTCTTGGAAAATACCCACAGCTACACTTACGCCAAATTGCAACCGGTCTACCTGGAACGCCCCCTTGTGGGTGACTATGGTCTGTGCTTCAGCTGCCTCCTGGTCGACCGGTAGCTGTTGATAAGCTTGCGCTAAATCGAGCTTTGCGAATATTGACCTGCCTTGCAGGGATGCGAGAATGCTGCTGACCACGGGGATGGGGTATGAGTGAGCACTCAGTTCCCTATTAATTGTCCCCTTATAGTCCGCGCAGATCCTCACCTCACCATTCGGCTTGAGGGGTGTTACGATGGGGGTTTCCCACTTAGCTCCTTCTACCGGGGTTAATACACCCTGGTCTACCAGCTTGTCGAGCTCCCGTTCTATCTTATGCTTAAGGGCGAACGGAACTCTCCTGGCTTTAATTTGGATGGGTGGAACCTGAGGGTTTAGCTTAAAAGTGATTGGGGGACCCGTGTATTTCCCTAATTTCCCGTCAAAGACGTCTGAGAACTCTTTGCAAACGGTCTCTAGCGTGCGGCAGCCCTGTGGCTGGTGAATCCCCACGATCCTGATTCCCAGTGCCTTGAACCAGCCCAGCCCCACAAGGCTGGTGCGTTGCCCTTCTACCACCAGTACATCCAACACTCCCTTGAAACCCTTGTACTGCACCTCTAGTGACGCCTCCCCCCGGACGTTTATCGGAGTGTTCTGGAAGTCAGTGAGGATCAGTCTGGATGACCTCAATGGAACCCGCCGGCCGCTCCGCCTGCATACTGTCTTAAAGGTTTCAATGGAGATAATGGAGACGGCCGACCCTGAATCCAGTTCCATTTTGCATGGAACTCCTTGCAGCTTTACTGCCAGCTTTATTTTCGGGGTGATGGGTTTTGGATCCCCCATTGTGCGGACAGCTGCCCTGCCCTCCGTATGGCTGACAATCAATCGCCGCTGCTGTTCCCCAGTACCTGTGGCTGTCTGGAACTCTGCTTCCACCTCGTGCAGGTTGTCTCGTAGCTTGCTTTGGCAAACAGACGCAATGTGCCCGGTCTTTCCATACGCCTGACACTTGGCTGACTTGAACCGGCAGGTAGACCGAGGGTGTTGTCCACCGCAGCTCGAACATCGGGTAGACCGGGGGCCGTTTGCACTGCAACCAGGGCACTGGGTAGACCGGGTTTGGCTGTGTCCACAGCCGCAGTGCTGGGTAGACCGGGGGCGGTTCGCTCCGCAGCCGGGGAACTGGGTAGACCAGGGGTTGTTCGCTCCACACCTGTATTCTGGGCATCTCTGTTCCATCGTTGATGGCCTCGTCTCCCTCGTGTTGTCTCGTTTAGTGTTGGATGGTCATGGGCCACGGTGGATCGCGTCAACCTCAGTCGCTGGTCCCTCATCTCCACTGCAACCGCTCACCTGATGGATAGCTCTGCCGGCACCACAACCTTGTGGTTCCTTCAGGTCCGTCCCTTCTGCAACGTCCCAGGCTAGGAACTCCTCCTGGACTTCCTGTAGCATTAGCTTTGGCCCGGTAAACAGCTTTTGCTGCAGGTTTTTTTCACGCAGGCCGAAGACTATGCAGTCCCTCAGCCTTACTTCGAGGTTCTCAAAGTTGCAGAGGCGGGCTGCCTGTCTGAGTGTGGCCATGTATTGCTTAGCCGACTCCCCCGCACGTTGGTCCCGCTTCTCGAATCGGTACCTCCAAGTGATTTCGGACATGTCGGGTCAGAAGTGTGTGGTCAACTTGTCCAGGAGGTCCTTGTAGCTGATGGAGTTGACGTCCTCCGGTGAGCACAGACCGACCGCTAGCTGGTAGGTGTCCGTTCCGCAGCTACACAGCAGTGCCGCCACTTTCTGGCTGTCGTCCACGACCCCGTTTGCCCGTAGGTAGCATTCTAGCTGCCCCACGAATGATTCCCATTCTTCCAGGCGACCGCTGTTAAAAAGGGGATACTGACCAAGCTGAGCCATGCCACTGTCGCGGGTTGTCCTCCTCTGACGCCGCTGCGCTCCCTTGGTTGCTGCAGCCGATCGTGATTTCCTCCACTGTTATTGCTTGTCGGGGCAGGATCCCACCTTCATCGCCAGTGTAAGATCGCGTGGTCACAGAAGAGGAACACTCAGGTGGGCGTGAAGGATTCTTTATTGAAGTCAGGACTCGCAAGCTTGCAAGGGGTTTACCTGGCATGCTTTTATACCCGCCCAGCTGAATGCCAACCAATAGCTTCAAACCTGGGCTTCCCGCCAGTGCAGGTAGCCAATCGTTTTAAACCCTGGCTTGCCACCAGGTCTGGCTATAGCCCGGGGCTGTCATACCTGTTTAAACCAGTCTTTCCCGCCAAATGCGGTTATAGCCTGGAGCTGTCCAGCCCCGTGCCTCCTGCTGTGCTGACAGTTTGTGTATGCTGGAACTGCATACACTACATAGATATACCTATGGACACACTTGATTGGATGTCCTGAGAGCAATTATATTATATAAAAGATCAATCTGTTTTTTGTCTTGATTAAATATTCATTTATTCCTTCTCTTCCCCCCCTTTCCTCTTCCTCCTTCTTCTCTTGGCAACTAATTGGAATTAGAATCCTATCCACAACATATGTTCCCAAGCTTATTATTCATAAGATGTAGCGACAATGAAAACTCAAACCATAACATATATTGCCATTTAAACATAGCCCTATTTTGTAATCTAAAAATGCTGCTACATATCTGATTTTTTCCCCTCTCCTCAGGAGCATCTCAGGAGTATCTTTCAAGCAGTTCAATGGGTATCCTCACCAAGTCACTATTATACAGAATGAAAATGTTTCATTTAGTGGTTAAACCTGCCAAAAGCAGAAGACATTTTGCCTTCAGAACCAGACTGTGTGCTATAGATTGATAGCATTGCTGAAGCTAGAAAGTATGAAAGGAAAATAACTAACACTCTTAAAATGCAACACCAAATGATTACCATGTTTGGGATCAGGAGAGCCATCACCTCTAAAAGAAGTTTTCTCAGCTCAGGTTAGGAATTCCTCTTCCTTGTTTTTCTTCTTCTTTTCTTCTAGTAAATGTACAATTGAACATATTGAACCAATTCATTCAGTAACTAAAAGTGGATTAAATGACTAAGTAGTCTTAAATTGGAGCATAACCCTATTTTTATGCTCTTTACTCTTCTGTTTAATAGGTCAAGTTAATTACTCCCTTGTTCCCCCACCCCCCAGGTTTAGTGTACTTGTGGTGTTTTGTTAATTTAAACCAATTATTGAATAATTATTCCTTGACATTTAAGGGCTACAAGAGCTCCTAATTTTCAGCATAAAATTCCCTCTTCTGTTTCCTTGTATTTCCTTGCTCTTGGGTTTATTGCCCTTGTGCTGAGCCCTAAGGCAAGCTAGACCTGATATACATTCCAAGCCTAGTTATATGACCAGAGGTATTTGGAATTTAGCAGTGAAGAATAATTTCTACCTTTGCAATCCTTTGGATTTTTAGAAAAGCCAAACCAGATCAGGATTTACCCAGGGCAGTACAAACAATGTTTATCCCCTTGGTATGATTCATGGAGATTTATAGGAGGCTTTTGAAAAGAAACACCATCTCAGCAATGCATTTTTCTGTACTTGATGAGTTTTATTACTTAAAGGAATCAGGGTTCCCTGCACCCCCACCCCCCCACCAAGAAGAAACAAAGACCTGCAATTTTAGTTCAAAGCTTGCCACTTTCCAGTAAATCATACTGTATTGTGGTTTCGTTTAAAATTACTTTTCTTCTGCAATGCTAGTTCTTTTTAACCGAGGTGAGCTCCTTCAGCTGCATCTGTGCAAATGAAACTGGAGATATTTTCCACAGTGTGGAACTCCACCTACCAGATGCTGGAGATAACTAGCAGTCCTGCATGGGACTCTCCCAATGCAAAGAGAATCTATGTGTGTGGAGAAAGAATGAGACTTATTTTAGATTAAGAAAAACAGACATTCAGGACAAAACAAACTAGCTTGGTAAAAGAAAACAGAGAACATAAAATATTTCCTCTGATCCTCTGGCGATACATTTCTTTAAAAAATATGGGAGTGGAGCAGTTTAACAGCCATATTGATGAAGGTTTGAATGCTCCGATAAACCTGAACTCCACCCCACCTTTCTGCTCATAAATCAGGACAGCCTGTGTTAAGTGAAACATTTGCTGAAATACTGAGCTTTTCCTAGATCTAGCTTTTCAACAACCTGCCTTTCTGTTCTTTCTATGATTACACAGCTTATTTTTGGTTCTCTTATTTTGGTGGAAAGGCTCTGTTAGAGGCTTATCGGATGTTCATTTATTTTTGGGTTCACCACTGGAAATAACAATTCCCTCCTTTTTTATATTGTATCTTTATATCTCTACCCAAGGCTCTGAAATGAATCATGAAGGGCAACAGGCATTCATCTATATGGAGACATATTTTAGTATGTCTAGTAGGTTTAGTAGTTGCTTTTCCAAGTTCTACCCCAAAACAGAAATTTGGTGAAATGTGCTATTTTTCTACTTACGTTACAAGGTAGCCCGTATATATGCATGTATGTGTTAATCCTGTATTTCCTTGTATAATCATTTCCCCAGGCATCTATAACCTCCTTGGCTTCTCACAATTCAATTTAATTTCAAGAAAGCCCCCCGCTCTCTCTTTTTTTCAGAATGGGAAAAAGGGGCAGCCTAGGGGGGCTTCTAAGTATGGAAAAGTTTGTAATAGAAAAGAAGAACACAAAAATAGCATTTGCTATTATTTTCCATCCTGAAATTCAAAATATCACCAAAAGATTTCTTTTTTAAAAAAATGAAAAATATCTTGAGTACAAAAGAAAACTAAAAGCTGTATGTCAGGACCCACCCCAAACTACGTCTTAGGAAGACAAAACTCTTGGAGCCAAATCTTAGTCCAAAAGGAATCTTTACTATGGACATGCTTGGTTGTAGGAATACAAGACAGGACTTAATATTGTTCTACAAACTAAACCCTTATAAAGAGTTCCTGGTTCAACCCCCCTGTAACCCCATTTGGTCAGTCCCCCATCATTTACCTCGTATCATCCCTCTCATGGGAAAAAGGAACTTAGGACCTTTTATGTTTATTGCTCTCTTCCGTGACACAAGCCAGATGCTCCTACCCTAACCCCCACTTTTGTTCCCCCAGTTCAAAAGATTCTCTTTTCCTTTGAAATGCCTAATACAGGCTCAATACACATTCGTTCCCTCCTCGTCCTCAGGAGATGGCAGAATCCATGGAATAATGTTTTCAACATACATGTATGAATATGATATAAATGGATTCTGACACTGTATTCATGAGGGATGTCTGTGTGCCTATGTAAATTTTGAAACATTACAAGACAAATTCAGCCTGGTATTGCTAACTAGGAGCTGCAGAGATGGTGTTCATGTTAATAATTTTATGTGCCTCCTTTGTGCTTTATTGTGCTCCCAAGCTTGTGAAATAGATGGTTGGGATTTGGCAGTGAAAAGGGAAGTGGAATATATGATCTGTGGTGATAATAAGACTCACAGAACTGCTGCATTAATTCTTTTCTGCCATGACACTCTGCTCACAGGTCCTAAGCTTCCATAGGGCGACATTACATAGCAGATGAACCCTGCAGTGCTTTGTTATTGCTCCAGATTGATTTTATGACTTCATCTGAAACACATGGGGCTTTCCCCCATTCTTTCATTGGGAACAAGAAGCAACTGACAGATCAGCAATTTCACTGCCAAGTGATAACATCCAGCTCTTTCATGAACGGATTAGATTTCATATTTACTGCATAATTCAAACAAGGGTGGGAAAGATAAGATTTGTGTTAAATAGTGGGCTCTTGGTGCAAGAATGACGACACGAGGCTGAGTACAGGATAACTCATACTTTATTTCTTGCTAGAACTGTACTGAAGCATGGGCTGCAACCAGCCGCAATATATAGTCTAGCCCCTAGGTGGCAGCCAATAGGTTTGAACTAACTCTTGCCACCTGGGGCTAGCCAATTGCAGGACAGGAGACAGTTAGTCTGGGTTTCTGGAGAGCCTTTAGCTGCTCCAGCAACCCACATGGTGTATCACCAAAACCAGTACATAACAATTTGCTTGAGCAGTTTTGGAATTTTATGCAAATGCAAAGAAAATGGTACAAAGATGGCCCTCAAGTTATGACTATAATGGACCCTGCTCATTACAGTCATAAGTTGCAATGTTTTTAAAACAATTTGGTCACATGACCAAACCAATTTTATGACCTTTTTCCGGTGGTTGTTAAGCAAATGTGATGGCCATAAAATGAATGCTGTAGTTGTTAAGCAAATAGTGTGGTCATTAAGAGAACCCATTGTTTGCTATGGCACAGTTTTGCCAAAAAACTGGAAACATGTTCCAGTTAAAACTGACTTAAAATGCAGTCATGAGACTGTGGGACGTTGCAAAGGGCTGTAAATGCAGCTGTATTGCCGAACGCCTGAAATGTGGCATGAGGCAGGGGGACTTTGTATCCAGATCCTAAATCCCCTTTTTGGGGGGTCTGTTGGAACTTCAAATAGTCATTAAGTGGCTGGTTGTTAAGTCAAGGACTAACTGCATAGAGTGCTACCAGTGTGTTTGCACATCAAGATTGTAAAGGTTACATATTTTTTCTCCTTTACATATGCTAGACGTTATTCTTCTAGTAGAGCATAGATATTTTTTTTAAGATAGAGGGTGGATGATTTTACAGGAGCATTTATGAATTAACTGCTGGGTGATATACAGAAAGTTTTTTTAACTGAAAAAAAAAGACAAAAAATCCAACTCTGTACTCAAGATCAAGATCATGTGAAGTATTAATACCACTTTACAACGCCTTGGTAAGGCCACACCTGGACTACTGTATCCAGTTTTGGTCACCACGATGTAAAAAAAGATGTTGAGACTCTAGAAAGAGTACAGAGAAGAGCAACAATGATGATTAGGGGATTGGAGGCTAAAACATATAAAGGAACGGCTACTGGAATTGGGTATGTCTAGTTTAATGAAAGGGGACGCGGTGGCTCAGTGGGTTAGGACGCTGAGCTTGTCGATCAGAAGGTCAGCAGTTTGGTGGGTCGAATCCCGAGTGCCGCGTAACAGAGTGAGCGCCTGTTACTCGTCCCAGCTTCTGCCAACCTAGCAGTTCGAAAGCATGTAAAAATGCAAGTAGAAAAATAGGGACCACTACAGTGGGAAGGTAACAGCGTTCCGTGCGCCTTTGGCATCTAATCATGCCGGCCACATGACCATGGAGACGTCCTCGGACAAGCGCTGGCTCTTTGGCTTTGAAACAGAGATGAGCACTGGCCCCTAGAGTCGGAAACGACTAGGACACATGTGCGTGGGAACCTTTACCTTTACTTTTACTAGTTTAATGAAGAGAAGGATGAGGGGGGACATGATAGCAGTGTTCCAATATCTCAGGGGCTGCCACAAAGAAGAGGGAGTCAAGCTATTCTCCAAAGTGCCTGAAGGCAGGACAAGAAGCAATGGATGGAAACTAGTTAAGGAGAGAAGCAACCTAGAACTAAGGAGAAACTTCCTGACAGTTAGAACAATTAACCAGTGGAACAACCTGCCTCCAGAAGCTGTGAATCCTCCAACAATGGAAGTTTTGAAGAAGAGACTGGACAGGCAAAGACGACAAATCTGGAAAATGGAAGGAGCACTTGATAAAGAAAGGGAGAAGAATATGTGCAGGTATCTGGAACTGAACCCAATTTACTAGATTTGCTACCAGAAATTGGGCTGCAAAGTTCCAAAGGACGATTGGATGGTGGAAAATTCTGTAGATTTTCTCTTTGCTGCTATAAAGTGATTTTCAAGATATTTGCAACTGTTGATGGAAAGCATCACCCTTGACACTAATAATACCTGGCTATTATAATGTTCCTGCTATGTTTATATGCAGGAAGACATGTCGGTTAACATTTTACTTCAGCTTTCCTGTAAATTTAATTTATGAAAACAGAAAATGCAGATTTCCAGTGGTTCTTGATAGGTTTTGTTGAGACGGTCAAGTCTGCAAACTGATTGCTGGAATGAATAAGCACACTACGTAAAAATACCTCTTTTTAAAAACTTACCTACAGTCTTCATCTAATTAGAATAGAATAGAATAGAATAGAATAGAATAGAATAGAATAGAATGGAATGGAATGGAATGGAATGGAATGGAATGGAATGGAATGGAATGGAATGGAATAGAATAGAATAGAATAGAATAGAATAGAATAGAATAGAATAGAATAGAATAGAATAGAATAGAATAGAATAGAATAGAATAGAATAGAATAGAATAGAATAGAGCTAGAAGGGATTTTGGAGGTCTTCTAGTCCAGCCCCCTGCTTGAGCAATAGGAAGCTAGGAATCACCCCAATCCAAACACATTATCTTTCTAACCTGGGTGAGTCAGTGACAGATTTGGCACAACAGTACTTGCCTCTAAACCTATATTAGAAAACTTTTGCTTCTTCTTCTTCCTCTACCTCTGTGGTGGTGAACCTATGGCACGCGTGCCACAGGTGGCACGCAGAGCCCTCTCTCTGGGAACGCGCTCTGTCGCCCCAGTCCTAGGCCTTTAGCTGGGTTTTATAAAACCTTTTTGCTTTAGGCCTCCGTTGCTGTGTACAAAAAAAAAAGTTCAATCAATCAATCAATTTCAACTTCTCGAGGGGAAAAAAAGATCTCACGAAGTTGGAATTGATTGATTGAACTTTTTAGTCCCACCCAATCTGCAGTTACCACTGCAGCCATGCCCACCCAATGGGCCACGCCCACCCAATGGGCCACGCCCACCCAATGGGCCATGCCCACCCAATGGGCCACACCCACCCAATGGGCCACGCCCACCCAATGGGCCATGCCCACCCAATGGGCCATGCCCACCCGGCACCCAATGATACATAAGTGGGTTTGGGGTTGCAGTGTGGGCACTCGGACTCTAAAAGGTTTGCCATCACTGTTCCACTTCATCTTGGCCAGTTGCAGCAGAGATGAAACTGGCCAGGTGGTTTGTAAAATAAAAGATGAAAGAAACTCCTCACATGATGCAGGAATCTTAGAACTCTTGAAAGAGCACCACTTGAAATCAGTGGTGGGATTCAGCTGGTTCACACCACTTCACCAGAACCAGTAGCTAATTTTTTGTTGCCCAGGCCCAGAATGGACTTCCAGAAGTGGCATCCACACAGAGAATCGGTTGTTCACATATTTGAATCCCACCACTGCTTGAAACGGCATTTTATCTCAGTCCGGAACCAAATTAGCATACTTAATTTTGAAGTTGAGACAAACCTCTCAGAACATGGGTTTTTTTTGTTTCAAATACTTGAACAGACTTTTCATTGTTTTCATGTTTGCACAGCCCCAGTGAAAAGATTGACCTACTGATTTAAATCTCTCAGAATTTTATTTGGTGGAAGCGAAAATACTTTTTAGCATAATTCTTTACTTGCTTTTCAAATTTTCATGTCACGATCCTATCACGATCCTTGACAATTAGCCATTCTCGAGAATATGAACAAATACAAGGCAAGAATAAAATGTGGGTCAAAAATAAATAAATTATGGATGTGATTTTGAATTGCATAAACCCTTTTGCCTGGCTTTTGGGGTCTTTGATCTTTGTCTGCCTTTTTAAGAACATTCAACATTCAAAGTGAGAGCAGATGTTGATTAGTACATTGGCTACTACACTGTGGAAATCTACTAGCAAGCTGCAAATGAGCACTCGTTGACTAATTTGGAATGCATTTTGGGACCAAATCTGAGTTTCAGTGGCATTTATTTATGATTACTCTTTAATGGATTCAATTATGTCATGTTGAGGTTTTGTCCCCTTCCAAAATAAATGGTTGCTAAACTGTGGGGCTCCTTCTGAAAAAGGGGGTGAAAGAATCCTGATATAGATTAAATTGCCTTCATACTTCCCACCAGCTGAGACTTGGGGGGTTTAAATAATTTAAGTATAGAATCTTCACAGGTCCCCAGTGATTACTAGGTTGAAAAAAAATAACTGTTATAGATTTATAGTAGGGGCCATTTAAACTAAAAAAATCCAACTCTCTGCTTGGAACAGAAATATAAATTAAAGCAAACCAGACAGTTGACTGTCTGGTTTTCATGCGTCCTGTGAAAAGGAGCCCACCATTGCTTTCAATAATTGGTTTTGCTTTTTAACTGCCTTTACTATTAGGAAATTGTTCTAACATTCAACGAGAAATCTGCCCTTTTATCCTTTGATTCCATTATTTCGTATCCTGCATGCTGGATTGATGGAAAATAACTTTTGACCTGGGCCTCCTTTTGATACTTCTCTCAATCTCTTTCAATTTCTTTGAATACTTTTAAAAATGTGCTGTCCAGAATTAGATCCAGGGCTTACATTGGGGTCTGACCAAAGCAGAATAAAGTTTCTAAGAGTTCATCCAATACCGTGACACCTGATTTTTTTTTAATCCAAGTTAAATAAAAAATGTTGAGGGTTTAGGATGGAATCTTGTGGCATGTCCCTCTTTTCAGTTTGATAAGAAACCATGAATTTAAATCTTTTGAATAAAAATGTTGAGCCAGCTGTTTATCCTCTTAACTGTAATACCATCCTTGCTAATTTGTCCTTCTTCTGTTCTTGTCAATGGGCTATGTGTGGAAAAACAAAATTGTGTCCAAATTATATTAATTCCATCTAAGGATGGGTAGGGCAAACTTTACATAGATTATATAGCTTGAATTGATCCCCCCCCCCATCTTCCTTCCTTGATAAGTCTATTTAGTTTTCCAGGAGAACCTGGCCTTTCATTAAATTGGGTTCTGAAGTAGATTTAACTCACACTACAAGAATAATATATTAAATGAAATTTGACATCTGTTCCATAGATTTCTTCATGTATATTGGCCCACAAAAATGTGTTGGCTTACCAGGCTCCTTGTACATTAGGCAATAAAACAGGGTTTGGATCAGTTTCTATATATAAATTACATTTTAAGTTAAACCTGAGAAGGAGCTTTTTATAAAAGCACCTCTGATTATTTTTTGTCAGGCTTTCTATTTCTGTCTTTTACTTCTCAGTGCCTCCCAATGTTTATGTAACATTGTTCTTATTATTAACTCATTAGATCTCATACACCGTCTGGCACAACTTCACCCAAGTTGTACTTGTTCATCAGCATAGATGTGTGGAATGGTGTAAATCTGATCTGTTTTAGTGTTTCACTCGGAGGGCAGGGTTTTTTGAGCTGATGTTTTGCTCCCCTTGTTAAGATTTACATTCCTAGTTTCATCAACCCCTTCATGAAGTTTCACAATCTTCATTGACTCTGAAATAGATTTTATATGAAATTTTTTTAATAAATGCTACTTTAACTAACAGCACTACAAATCATCATCATAATAGCATTAATAATCCCATTGACCAGTCTGGAGAACCCTGGTTTAGATGTGCATGTGGGATATCCTCATTCTTGAAATGCATGGGGTGGTTAGAGATTTTGCATTTGCAGTTTATTTTAACAATCAAATTTCAGATAGATATCACAGACTGATTACAATTGGGATTGACAACTCCATCATGCTCCTAAAGTGTTGACATGGCTGTAAAGTGAAAAATTTATATTTCTAGTTGAAAGTTAGAACAATGTCCTAATAGTAAAGGCAGTTAAAAAGCAAAACCAATTATATTTCTGTTCCAAGCAGAGAGTTTGTACTACAGGTGAAACTCAAAAAATTAGAATATTGTGCAAAGTTCATTTATTTCAGTAATGCAACTTAAAAGGGGAAACTAATATATGAGGTAGACTCATTACATGCAAAGCAAGATAGTTCAAGCCGTGATTTGTCATAATTGTGATGATTATGGCATACAGCTCATGAAAACTCCAAATCCACAATCTCAGAAAATTAGAATATTACATGCAATCAATAAAACAAGGAGTGTACATAGAACAATATCGGACCTCTGAAAAGTATAAGTATGCATACGTACTCAGTTCTTGGTTTGGGCCCCTTTTGCAGCAATTACTGCCTCAATGCGGCGTGGCATGGAAGCTATCAGCCTGGGGCACTGCTGAGGTGTTATGGAAGACCAGGATGCTTCAATAGCGGCCTTCAGCTCTTCTGCATTGTTCGGTCTCATGTCTCTCATCTTTCTCTTGGCAATGCCCCATAGATTCTCTATGGGGTTCAGGTCAGGCGAGTTTGCTGGCCAATCAAGCACAGTAATCCCACGGTCATTGAACCAGGATTTGGTGCTTTTGGCAGTGTGGGCAGGTGCCAAGTCCTGCTGGAAAATGAAGTCAGCATCCCCATAAAGCTCATCTGCAGAAGGAAGCATGAAGTGCTCCAAAATCTCCTGGTAGACCAACACCAGCAGATGACATGGCTCCCCAAATCAACACAGACTGTGGAAACTTCACACTGGACTTCAAGCATCTTGCCATGTGTGCCTCTCCATTCTTCCTCCAGACTCTGGGTCCTTGGTTTCCAAATGAGATGCAAAAGTTACTTTCATCAGAAAAGAGGACTTTGGACCACTGAGCAACAGACCAGGTCTGTTTTTCTTTAGCCCAGGTTAGACGCTTCTGACGTTGTTTGTTGTTCAAGAGCGGCTTGACAAGAGGAATATGGCATTTGAAGCCCATGTCCAGGATCCGTCTGTGTGTGGTGGCTCTTGATGCACTGACTCCAGCCTCAGTCCACTCCTTGTGAAAGTTCCCAACACTTTTGAATGGCCTTTTCCTGACAATCCTCTCCAGGCTGCGGTCATTCCTGCTGCTTATGCACCTTTTTCTTCCACACTTTTCCCTTCCACATAACTTTCTATTAATGTGCTTTGATACAGCACTTTGGGAACATCCAACTTCTTTTGCAATTACCTTTTGAGGCTTTCCCTCCTTATGGAGGGTGTCAATGATGGTTTTCTGCACAACTGTCAGGTCGCAGTCTTCCCCATGATTGTGATTTGTACTGAACCAGACTGAGAGACCATTTAAAGGCTCAGGAACCCTTTGCAGGTGTTATGGCTTAATTAGCTGATTAGAGTGGGACACTTTGAGCCTAGAATATTTCACCTTTTCACTTAACCAACTACAAGGGCAGCACGAGGAGCATGGCGAACACTGATGCCTTGTTGGCTGCGGAGCTGAATATCTTCTTCGCCCGCTACGAGGTTAAAAGACCAGATCCCGTAGCCTTTGCTGGCCAGCCTTCTGACTCTCAGCCACTCACCCTGTGTGAACACCAAGTGAGAGCTGTATTGAAGGCTGTGAATCCCAGCAAAGCTGCAGGCCCAGATGGGGTGCTGGGGATAGTGGTCAGGAATTGTGCGGATCAATTAGCAGGGGTCCTGACAAGGATTTTTAACATCTCCTTGCAAACAGCATGTGTACCATCGTGCTTGAAAGCAGCTACCATTGTCCCAGTCCCCAAGAAAACTGCAGTTGAGTGCCTGAATGACTACAGACCTATTGCATTAACGTCTGTAGTCATGAAATGCTTCGAAAGATTGGTTCTCCAACATCTTAGGACATGCCTCCCACTGGACTTTGATAAACATCAATTTGCCTACAGGGGAAATAGGTCGACAGACGATGCCATAGCTACTGCTTTACACTCTGTAGCAAGTCATCTCGAGAAACCTGGAAGTTACGTCAGAATGCTTTTTGTTGACTACAGCTCGGCTTTCAACACTATTTTGCCAAGCATTCTCATCAAGAAGCTGACTGACTTGAAATTCTCCCCCGCCATCTGTGATTGGATTCAAGACTTTCTTAGGGATCATTTACAAACAGTGAGGGTCGGGTCTGCTTTGTCCACCCCCCTGAAGCTTTGCACCGGCACGCCACAGGGCTGTGTGCTTAGCCCCTACCTGTACTCTTTATACACTTATGATTGTGTATCATCTGACCCATCCACTGCGATAATCAAGTTTGCAGATGATACAACTGTGGTGGGTCTTATTACAGGTGGGGATGAGACAGCATATAGGGCGGAGGTACAAAAACTATCCATATGGTGTAGTAACAACAACTTGCACCTAAACATCGGCAAGACGAAAGAGATGGTGTTAGACTTCCGGAGAAAAAAGGAGGAACCTGCCCCACCTTACATCGGGGAGGACTGTGTAGAGAGAGTTTGCTCCTTTAAATTTCTGGGAGTCTACCTCTGTGAAGATCTGACCTGGAAAGTTAACACAACCCAGGTGGCTAGAAAGGCCCAACAGAGGCTTCACTTTCTTAGGGTCTTGCGGAAGAACAGGGTAGAACAACAGCTAATGACCCTCTTTTACCGGTCTACTATAGAGAGCGTCCTCTCGTATGGTATTGTGGTTTGGTATGCTGGTCTGACAGCCGCGGACAGGAAAGTATTACAGAGGGTAGTGAGCACAGCACAAGACATTGTGGGCTGTTCCCTGACACCACTGGATGACATTGCCAGGGCTCGTTGCCTTGGAAGAGTGAGGAAGATTCTCAAGGATGACACACCCTGGACGGTATCTTTTTACTCTCCTACCATCCGGTAGGAGATATAGGAATATAGCCAGCCGTACCAACAGGCTGAAAAATAGCTTTTATCCGTGGGCTGTTAGGCTTTTAAATGGGACATAATCTTATGCAGAATTCACTTGGGAGGCCGGTGTGTGGTGTAGTTGGTTCACATGGTGTGGTAGAATGGAGGGTTTGTTGTCACTGTGTGTTGGGGGGAGAGAGCACGGGGGGGAGGCTCAGCTAATCTCAATGTACACATGTTGTACTTTGACAATAAAGGTTTATTTATTTATATTCTAATTTTCTGAGATTGTGGATTTGGGGTTTTCATGAGCTGTACGCCATAATCATCACAATTATGACAAATCACGGCTTGAACTATCTTGCTTGCATGTAATGAGTCTATCTCATATATTACTTTCCCCTTTTAAGTTGCATTACTGAAATAAATGAACTTTTGCACGATATTCTAATTTTTTGAGTTTCACCTGTACTGATAATTCTAGTCTGTGATTAGCACAATGCCGAACTATAATAGAAGGAAAACGTTCTGACAGCAATTTTTTCACTCCAGTTTTACATCCCATCATAACAGCGGTGCCATCGCATGCCAGAGAAATCAAATATTTTTTCAAATAATCTTCTGTCATCCCATAAGAGTAAAGACATTGGAGTAAGGAATCAAATATTCCTTCTGCTGTTACTTTTTCAAGTTCTACCAAGTCCAAAAACAAATTTACTGGTGAATTCATTCCCATACCTTCGATACAGCATCGAACAAATACTATGGGGGTAGTTTTTTGCTTATTGTGGTTGATTCATCAATTATCAATGAAATTTTATTATTGGATCAAACAATTTCTTTAACCACAGTTTTCCTCATTTCTTCACTTATATGATTAACAATATATAATCTTAAAGGGCTTGCCATTGTGACAGAAGATTGCTATCACTGCTCCAGGGTTTGGCTAACTTAAATATGCATAGTATAATTAGATTTATTATTGCTGCTAAAGCTAAGGATTATGGATTCACATTTCCCATGGATTGTCTTCTGTCCATGGAAGGGAAGTTTGGTAGATTCTAAATTTCATAATTTTAGTTATTCCTTTGTGGCAGGGTATATATGGCAACAAGCTGCAAAGGTCTTTAAAAACATGTTTCCCACATATTTATATTTTTGAATCGTAAATAATAAATCTTTTTTCTTTCCAATGATCCAAACTAATGCTTTAGAAATATAATTTCCAGTTTTACCTACAGTAAACAAGCAAATTACACTAAAGCTAAATTTAATGTTACTTGTTAAAGATATTTAGTATATTTCAGATTAGTATTCTTTCAGTCACAATCTTATTCCTATTCAATTTGGCTGATTTTAAAATGTGATGTAAAATCATAAGCACATAAAAAGAAAACACTAGAAACAGCTGCAAATTAACTCAACAGTTCTATGCTTAGCAACATTTCCATTTAATCAAAGTCCTGCTCTTTCCAAATCTATTTCAGGGTTTACTTTCTATATACACAAACAATGGGAAATGAGTTTCTGTGCTGGTTCAAATTTTTTACACATTCCAAAAATTTCAGGTAATGTATCTGTTCCATATAAATATAAAAGCATGATAGGCTCTGTATTTGTACAATGGCCAATTATCTCAGTGTGCAGAAACATGGATAACTACAAACAGAAGTTGCAAGCCCTCTCCTTGGCTTCAGAATCATCCTGGTGAGATAGTCAGCATATAAATTTAATAAATAACATTTTTTTTCCAAATGCCCCTATCAGGAATTGAATTTGAATGAAGTTTCAGAAAAGCAAATGTTCTGTGCTGGTGGTATTAAGCTCCCAAAGTATGGGATAAATGAATTCTTCCTAATAAAAATAACTTCCTGCCTTTTTCTAATCATCATTTCTTCCCTACAGCAATTTGAAAAATAAAACAAAGTGAAACCACTAATCCCTCCATGCAGGGAAAATTTCCTTGAGTCATACTTGGATATCCTATTTGCAAATAATATCTTACTTACCTAGTTGAGATGGTGTAGTTGGGGAGCAGGAAGGAGTGCAAAATTCCTGCTTCGCTGCAATTGGCCTGTGCAACATTTGCCTGCCGGGTCTTTTGGCAAGCTCAGCAGCAATTCCTATTGGCTTCCAAAAGCCAATAGCATAGCTGACTCAGGAATTCTGGGAGTTGAAGTCCATGAGTCATAAAAGAGCAAAGCCTGCAATAGGCTTAAGCCAATAGCAGCACACCTTGTGCAAAAGCTTTTTTTTTAAAGGTGCCGGAATGCCGTTCTGAGCGTTCTATGAGAAAAAAAGCCCTGGAAATTGTTAATATGTTTTGTGATATTATTTTCCCTATTCATTAGCCCCATTTCCAGTGGGTTTGCAGTTTTTGTTGTTGTTGCTGCTGCTTTTGTGTTTAGGTATACAGGTTTATTTTTCCTGATACAATAATAGTATTTACTTTTTGAAGGTTTTCTCAAAGAGTTGTTGACAAAAGTTGGGTACACTGAATCAAACTACTTGATGTAAGAACTGGTTGAATCAGAAATCAACATGCTTTTCGGTATAGTTTTCTGTTGTCATACTTATATTTTCTGAAATGTGCAATTGAATTAGCATCTGTACAGCTGATATTAATTATGCAGAAAAGAGCAGTCTCAAATGCCCAACTCTGTGAAAGTGTCCTGATTTAAACCATAAAATTAAGATCTAATTAAAATTGGAATTCCAGTATTGTTTCAAGTCCAGTTTCCAGTTTTCTTCCAAAAGACTAATTAGGCAGATGGATTTCCTCCAGATGTTTTGTCATGACGTTTCTTAACATTTTTGTCCAAAGATTAGGAGTTTACCTTATCAACTACCCTATTCCAAGGGAGTTGCACTCTATTTCCTCTGACTCTAAAACTGATATCATGTGAAGATGGAAGCACATCTGCATTGGTATTCTAGATTCCTTAGGATCCTTTCAAACATGCTCACATAAGAATGGGAACTCGCAAATCCATGGCAAACACTAAGCCCCTCATGTGAAAGTAAAACAATAGTTGTAAGCTCAAAACATCATCTGTGTGACTTTTTGTTGAAGAAGATTAAACTTAGTTAAGTGTACATTGTTTTCTAGTCTTAGATAACTCTTGCTTTTATGTACTTAAACTTTGGAACCTCTGCCATTGTAAAAAAAAATTGCATTCCTTCTGGAAGAACATGGTCATAAATATCACTAATACATGACAATATTTAAATCAGACCAATATGTACATTGTGAAGGAGACTTTATTGTTCATCTGGCACCTGGCACTTTAGGTTATTTCTCTAAATATTTGTGGTTTTGTTCATTGCAAATTCAGTATAAGGATGTTTCTATCAGTTCTCCTTTGAAATGTGATTGCCAATAATAACTCTTTTAAAAAATACGATTCTGTTCCAGAACACATTTTCACAATCAAGTGATAATTAAAAATGTTCTTCTTTAAATATGACCTAGAGTTAATAAGCCACATTGCACCAGTACTTCTAACTTAAATATTTGGGGGTTTAGCCCTTAATTTCTGTTTGGCTGGGAGAATAAGTCTCTCCAGTTTGGTTGAGAGTAAGACTGATCTTCTTGGAGAAAAAGCAGCAGGAATGGGAGCAACTTGCAAAAACGACTTGCAACCTTCCCTGCTGGCTTCCCCTTTGATTATGATTGTGGGAAGGTTGCAAACTGTGGTCACATGACCAAGGGATTCTGGACATAAGTTTGAACCAGTTGCCAAATGCCTTGATTGTGATCACATGACTGTAGAGGTGCTGGGACATCTGGAAACTCAAGGAGTGGTCATAACCACCACATGTTCAACATCATCTTAACTCCAGTCATTTGTAGTCATTAGACTGGTCATAAAGTGAGAACTACCTGAACAAAGAGAGCTGATATCATATTTGCACAAAATGAGGGCTTCAACTCCCAGGATTCTCAATAATGGTTACATTGAATTAGGAATTCTGGGAGTTGAGGTCCATACATTTGAAAGGTACCAAGCTTGGGGAGGGCTACACTATGAGCTTCAAACCTTTTGCATTCAGTCCACGCACAAAGTCTTAATCATCTGAGTTCAGGGCTATTTCTGATCAGCTTGAGCATTTATGAAAGACATATAGACACAGACATGTGTTATTTTGTGAACAAGTTTTTAAATAAAACAAATATTTGTATGCATTTTTCCTTGAATATTTCTTATACAAATACTTAAGCAGAGAGTTAGATAGCACTCTTTAAAGAAAGGAACCAGTGCTTTTTTTTCTAAAAAAAAAAAAGGTGCCAGAACTCAGAGGAGCTGTCACTGGGAGCGATGCCGTTGTCTTGCTACAGCGTTGCTGCCTGTCCTTTGCACCCCTGCTCTTGCAGCTCGGAGCCACATGCCGTGGGGATTCCCCTCCCCGCAGTTGCCACCCCATGGCCTGTGCTAAGCCCCCACCCGGAGCTGCTCCGAACCCTAACCCAGATCTGTGTTCCTCATGGCAGTGGTCTCCGGTGCCAAACAGCTGATGGCCTCTGGCACCAGCACTTGTTCACTTACTGCCCCGTCGCTTCCAAATGCTGTGAATGAGTGAGCGAGCAAGTGGTATTTGGAAGCGTTTGGAAGTGATGCGGCAGTAAGTGAACGTGTGAACAAGCAAATGGCGTTTGGAAGTGATGGGGCAGTAAGTGAGTGAGTGAATGAGCAAATGGCATTTGGAAGCGATGGGGCAGTAAGCAAGCGAGTGAGCAAGAGGCCTTTGAAAGAGACGGAGTGAGTGGGGGAGAGACTGAACAAGGTGCCTCTGAAAGAGATGGAGGAGTGAGTGAGAGCGACTGGAGGCTTTTGTGAGCAAAGTGTGAGTGAGTGGGGGGGACTTTTGTGAGCAAAGGATGAGGGAAAAAGGGAAAAGTGAGGGGGAGAAGGGAAAAAGAAAAGGCACTGACTTCTGACTTCCTCTGTTACAAGAGTAGCAGGTGTAGGCAACTTTGGCTCTTTTATGACTCATGGACTTCAAGTCCCAGAAGATGTTACATAACATAACATCAACTGGAAGATGTTAAAATGTCCTTCTGTTTCTTTCCTTCCCAAAAATTTTGTTAATGAGTCCTCTCTAAGCTCTATTGATCAGCTTGTCCTGGATTGTTTTGCCGCAAAACGGAATGGTTTGCAAGTTGCAGTTGAGACATCTCATTTTAGATATATCACATATAATTGAAGATAGTAATTAGTTGCGTGTGCATGTTCAGCAAGTGTGATGTATTTGTGCTGGCATTTCTAGGCCTCTTTCCAACCACATCCAGAAAAATTTGTAACAAACATTGGAATTCTCAAGGCCATGTTTGGTATTTCCCAGCAATCTGTTACTGGAAGGAAAAAGCAATCCCTGCTGCGTTACTGATCCCAGAGAAGCATTTGCATGTATGCAGGTATCCTTAGGGTGCCATAGTTATGGATGAGAAATATTGGTTGCAAAGTTGGCATTCCTGGATGTAATACAGATATTTTGGACTTATTTTTGTTTCTTTGAATGTTTGATATTTTTAAAAAGGCATATGCTACTGACTACGCTTATGCACATATGTAACATCTTTTGCTAGGATACATGACCACTGCTTGTCCAGAATGTGAAAAGTGAAAGATTGTGACTAAACAAAATTTTAATGTACAGATAATACCACCAGAAATTATTTTAGCCTTTTTAATAAATTTTGTTATTGATGTTAAGCTCACCATGGAAAACATCATATATTGTTATGTATAAACACTGAAGTGCAACATAACTAGATTCTAAATAATCTATTTTTCAAAACACACAACAGTCCAAACAGTAAAAGTAAAGTCCAAATTAAGAATATTTCGTTCTTAAGAATTGTTTAATTTAAAGTGGTTTAGTTTTAATAGATGGTTATAGATTCAAAATAGTTTTCCAGAGTATTTACAAAAGATACTATTTTTTTCTAGCATCAGCTAAATTAGACATATTACATTGAGAAAAATGTTTCTCATTTCTTTCCTGTTACCTTTATTGATTTCATTGCAGAGATGTTAACATAGGAAATAGATTATTTTGTTATCTAATTTTACCTTCCAAAAGACAGAAGCAGATAAAAAAATGTGAGGTTCTTTCCTGTTGGCTTTTTTGAATTAGCTGTTTTAGATTCTAAAAGTTTAGTTCCTAAAGAAGTAATCTTGTAAGTAATTTTAATGTCCTCTTCTAGTGCAGGGTAGGCAACCTTGGCTCTTTTATGACTCAAGGACTTCAACTCCCAGAA
Organism: Vipera berus; assembly: GCF_964194415.1. Lineage (NCBI taxonomy): Eukaryota > Metazoa > Chordata > Lepidosauria > Squamata > Viperidae > Vipera > Vipera berus. Next base: position 239,943,637 of record NC_138202.1, read on the forward strand.
TTCCTAAGCCAGCATGGCTCAGCTTGGAAACCTCTCTCTTTCCCCTCAGCGTGGCTGGCTCAGGATTTCTGGGAGTTGAAGTCCACGAGTCATAAAAAAGAGCCAAGATTGCCTACACCTGCAATAGGCTTGCGAAAGCAATAGAGGGAGCTTTTTTTTTGCAAAAAAAAAAAAAAGGTGACAGAACACCATTCTGAGCGTTCTATGAGAAAAAAAGCCCTGAAAGAAACCATATGTAAGATTGCTCTGCTCTAATTCGTTGTTTCTGTTTTTAAAAAGGAAGGTATAGACCAGGGGTAGGCAACCTCGGCTTTTTTATGACTCATGGACTTCAACTCCCAGAATTCCTGAGTCAGCTGACTCAGGAATTCTGGGAGTTGAAGTCCATGAGTCATAAAAGAGCCGAGGTTGCCTACCCCTGGTATAGACCAATCCATTCCTTGAGCAGATTACTTCCAAGTAGTAATAGAAGGAGAGCTCTGCCTCTGCTTTTTGGCCAGAGTAAGTATAGTAACCTTTAAAAATGGTATATGTCCCAAAAAGTAGTTAAAGAGGAAGCAAATTTTACCTTTACTTTTACCTTCTTTGGTACCCTATATAACACTGATGATTCAAATATTATTTTACTGTACAGGTATATTTTATAAAGACACATAATTGTCCCTTTTAACTAATATGAACACTTTACTAAGCTAAGCAAGACGGGTTCAGCCAGTATATTTATAAGATGTCTCAATAGAGTTCCCAGATATCTGAACAGGCAAAGAAAGAGGCAGACATTGGAAATGAGGACAAATAGTAGGGAAGGCTATCTATGTCTGTGGGATGGAGGACATGAAGACAAAAAAGGAGAACAGAAATCCTTCTTTTGACAGGTTTTGGTAACTCTGTCTTGGGCACAAACACCCTCTGTACTTCCTTGAGTTCTGTCATGGAGATGATGGGGACAGGGGAAAGTAAGATTCAATGTTATATTTTCCATCTCATATGAGACAGCCTTCTAATTTTCACCCTTGTGATCAGAGTAATTTTATATGGTTTTGGTTTTAATGGTAGCATTTTTTGAACTTAATACATTGTTGATAGGTTTTGATGTTGTTTTCTGATTTTTTTCCATCGGTCCTGATGTTCTTGGCTCTCAAATATCCCAGTTTTGGGAGGAAAATAATGGGTAAATTGAAATATAATGCCTTCTCTTGGAATTTAATTGAGGTTGGGGGCTTCTAAAAACTAGAAAGAGGATTGTATAAGGAAAGACCAGCCCTTAAAAAAATCTGTTGATCACTCATACTTAAGGAAATATAAGAATCCTGTACCATGATTTTCACATTTTTATTTTTTGGGGGAAAAATATACAATATACTTCATTTTCTGCCAAAAAGAATGACAGTGGACTTTAAAATCCAAATTAATTTTAAAAAGAAATTATATGCATATATATAGGGTTTTTTAAAAAAAATACAGGCCTTTCTTTTTTTTCCTATGAGTGCCATTTTTTTAATTTCTAAATGCAGCAGTTTATTCTGTTCATGTACATTGTTGTGTTTTTCTGACGCAGCATGCATTAATTACAAGTCAGTGTTAATTAAAATATGTCATTACCTAATTAAACATTATTCTATTGAAGCAATACATGTAGGCATAGGGAGGTATGTCTGTTTTCATTATTTACTGCCAGTTTCAATTAATATGACTTTGGGGACTGCAAACAATGGCACAATCTGCATGCCGTTATGCTTCTGTCAGCAACATGCATGCCATTATGCTTGAGTTCCTCCTTGTGTTAGGCAATAAACAATCCAGGCATGCAAAACGCAAAACAGATGTTTCCTGAGGATTGATCAGCTGACTACAGCAGAACCGGGAGTGTATCTCTAATGGTATCACTTATCAAGGAGAAATATCCCATGGCTTTCTCTGGATCCCCGGTTGAGATCCATGAAGCAGCAGGCAGATGCTGCAGAAAGCCCTCACCATTTTACTCTCTCATTTATTTATTTATTCAGTTTATGTAACTGCCCCTCTTACATTCTTGACTCTGGGTGGCTTACAAGGAAAACATTGCCAAAATAAATAAATAAAATAAAAACAGCCATGCAAACATTAAAAGCAATTAAACAATTAGAAGCCATACAACAGAATCCCCAGGAAAGGGTAGCCATTCAAAGACAATACAGCCGTCCTATGGCTCCCCAGCACCCTCTGATTCCCCAGGCCAGATGGCAAAGGCAGTCTTCTGGCACTTCTGGAAGGCCATCAAGGTCAGGGCCAGGCTGACCTAGGGCAAGAGCAGCAACAGAAAAGGCCCTCGTCCTAGGTCCCACCAGATGACACTCTCTAGTGGGCAAAACCCACAAAACTGCTTCGGTTGGATCTGATGAGACAGGTAGATGTCACAGAGGAGAGGCAGTCCCCACATAACCTGCCCCCAGGCCATGTGGGGCTTTATAGATTATCACCAGCATCTTTGAGCAGGAGTTGTGAATCCAGAAGACCCCTAGATTGTGCATTGGGTCTGTTTGGGGAAGTGCAACCCATCCAGAACCAAATATGGTAAATTCCTAGATTCAACCCAAAGCCACTACGTTTTGCCAGATTGAGTCAAAACCTGTTTGCAATCCAGACCACTAAAGCCTCCAGACATTAGTTTCTTTATCATTTTTTAAAAAACCTGTCCATTTCCTTTAAACAGGGGGTCTGGGCAGTGTACATATAAAATGTTAAAAACATAACAGTATATATAAAATTTTAAAAGATGCAAGGGTGATTAAATGTCAATGTGAACATTAATTAAAAGGTGGGAGAAGGGGTTACTGGGTGCTAACTAGCCCCAGAGTCACATGCACTGGCAGCATTGCTTGCTTCATTGGGGTGGAGATATGTAGATGATATATGCTGATGATACCTCACCCCATGGTGACAAATTATGTCACTCATTGGGCTATAGCAGGATCAGCCCCCCCCCAATCAGCACCCAAACACTGACTGAAACTGGCCATTGAGGAAGTAAGAGAACCAGCACAATACGGTGCTGCCTACTTTCAACCCCTCGAGCTGGTCCAGAAGGATACCAAGGTCAGTTGTATTGAAGGCTGCTGAAAGGTCATGAAGGGCGAGGATGGATCTTTAACCTGCTCTTGGCAGAGGTAATAAAAAAGCACAACTAACATTATTTCAGTCTCAAACTCAGGTGTGAAAGAATTTTGCACCATCACCTGCAAATATTAACCTAATGCAATTCTTTGGTGTTTCAAGTGAAAGCAATGAATAGGGATTATCTGTGGACAGGACAAGCAGCACAGGAAAAATAAACAGATGAAACATACAGTACTTGTGAATATCTTTCCAAGTAACCTGTGTATTAAAAATACACATGCAGTGTCTTTCTTTAAATTCAGTAAATTTGAAATATTAGTCATCTAACGTAGTTTTCATTTCTTAACCATTTTATTTTTTATCAATTTCCCCATCCACTTAGATTCATCACATGCTTCTATTGCCTGGCCTTCTTACTTCTTTAATTTATTTGCTATGTTTGTGTCTATATTGAATTTGTTGTTGGCCTGTTTTGTCCATAGCTGCAAATCTTTACCTTCATAGCCCTAAATAAAAATAGGAACTTCAGCCCTAGTGACGGATATAAGTTATATCCTGGATCTATTTCATATAATCAGGAGGGTGAGTTTATTTTCTGCTACATAAAATAATTCTCTTTGTGATATCCTGGGCTCGATAAAGACAAATCTCTTCATGAAACAACAAATTTAATTCTTCCAGAAAATTGTTCAATATTTTGTTAAGATCCTTAACTATAAACCTCCCCCCCAAAATTGTAATTATTAAGGCATATATTTTAATTTCTTAATACTTGGACCCCTTAATTCTCCAGTAATAGATATTCCAATTCTTCATTCCAGAATTTAGGCAGGCATTTTGATTTCTCTCAGTCCTCGTTTTCTCCTACATCACTTTGACAATGAAGAATAGGGAAGGTTACTGAAGTACATGCGTTGCGGGGGTGGGGGGAATGATGGAGACTGATTTGAAATGAAGTTAAGAATTTCAAAGTGATCAATAATCGATATATCATCTTGTGGTGATTAAGAGGAGGTAGAGGAGAGTAGGGGATGAGCAAGAGGAAGAGATAAGGAGAAGAAAAATGAGTAAATATGAAGAGATGCTGTCAGTTCTATTCACCACCAGAAGTCAACACACGACTGCTTTCTTCCTTATTGGGATTTTTTTGGCCATACCTAGCCAGATCTATTCTGTGGTGTTCAAACCTATCGAGAATTGAACTCACAGATCACTGCAGTTTAGATGGCTATATAAAGTACCGGTACATCAGCTTCAGTAGCTGCCTACCATACATCCTAGTGTTCAGTGATGTTGCAGGGAGGGATATATAAAGCCTATCAGAATTATATATAGGGTCCACCTTCCTTTAGGCTCTAAAGAAGAAGAAATGTAGATATTGCATGATGTTATTTTATTTTTATTTATTTATTTTATTTATTATGAAATTTATATGCCACCCACATATGGACTAAAATGTCTGCCCCCTCTTCATAGAAGGCTTTCGCGTGGCTGCAAATTTATGCAAGTAGCAAATCTTCTTTCTGGAAGTGTTCCTGCATTTGTGCACCACACAAACTTTAGATCCAGCTGAGGTTGAATCTAGCCTGTTAGCCCCTCACAAACCAGGGAATCCTGCAGGAGCAACATGGTCCTACTGGAGTGTTTGGAACAAAAAATAGGAATTGATTTCAAATTCAGGTCCACCCATTAATACAGAATGAGCATTGTCTAGTACATTAACGTCTTTCTTCTCTTAAAGCTGTTACTGACATTTTAATGATCTCTTGATTGACAGCTTCTCTAAGCACACCCTGGTAATTTTTGGCGTTAAGGACAACATTGATCTAATCTTGGCAGAGGCTAAGTCATTCAATGTTTTCCTGCTGCCTATCAGTTTCTCTCACCATAGAGAATACAAAAAGCCAAGGAACTCCTTGTCTCTAAACCAAAAGGTTTTTTTTTAAATGATTGTTTCTGGCCCATGTTTCTCAACATGTGCATGTGTACATGCCAATGCACACATCTATTCCAGTTTCTAAAGAACAAACACCACCCTCACGTTTGGTTTCCTACGGATAAACTTTGTAGTGACCTTTGATTAATCTATTCTACAGTATTCTGTTTAGGAAAAGTAAAACTTTGCACGTATATCTTTTGAGCGTCCCAAAAACTCGGGAGAGAAATCTTTTAATATCTCAGTTTTATTTATCATTCGGTACACATATTTTTCTATTCCATACTAAACTTTTCTGTTCCTAAGATGATCCCCTTCGTGAAAAAAAAACCACAACATTACAAAGAACAACAGCACTCCAGTTTGACAATATATGATATAATCGCTTCTTTATATATCTTGAAAATTTCAAAGGTTTCAAATTGTTTTAAAATGCAAAATCTTTCAAAACTGGATAAAACATAGAGAAAATTGATATAAAAACAGTTTGTCACATTTTAAATAAAGTAACATAGCTGCAAAGGACAGCTTCTTAAATGTATCATTTAGAATCTTCCTGAGTGCAGTTCTTTGGATGACGTGTGAGGTTCCCCTGGCTTTTATTAAGAGAACAAAGGTTTCAAACATTGAGATGAATTAAAAGTTCTCAAAGAAGTGACCCAAGACTTGTCATTAGGCTAAATATAGATGTGGTAAATGTTAACGGTGGAAGAAAGTAAAGGACATCACTCAGCACAAAAAAAATAACAATTCACCGACTAAATATGAAGTTTGTGATATATGAAAGTAAAACTGATTCAATACATTAGATCTTATTCCTCAAACATATTGAGAAGAGAGCAGAGCAGGATTAGGGAAAGTGTAGGTCTAGATCTCATGAGTTCCTGATCAATAGTATCATGTGGACAATATGTTATATACTTTTGGGGGATAAATGCAGCCTTAATTACATGCACAAATAATTCAAATTGCACAGGATGGGCTGTGAAAAACCCTTAAAAATCTAAAAAAAATGAATACACATCTGGATCTCTGTCTGGTCCAGATTTGATCATACAAATGTTTCTGTTAGTGTTCCTTTCGGGAGGATTCTTGACAGCCTTACCCAGTGTGGTGACAGAGGCATCTTTATGTTCTCTACTATCTCTGTCCATAGGATAGGAATTGAACCTTTTCTTTGATTCACTCTGCAGTAATAGCCATTGTTTCTTCCAATTAAGCTACCATTTGACTTGATTTTCAACACCTTGATGAAAGTTTCTAATAAGAGGTAAATAGGCTTCCATCATGACTCACGTGCTTCCCTCACCAGATTAGGTTTTTAAAAACTAACACCAGTGGGTCTTTGAATGTTGACATTTGGACACATATTATCAGAGCTAAAGATCAATATGGATATGCATCTACATTCTCTTTTTTTGGATGAGATTTGGGAATGCCCTCTTTCATAATGATTTTATTAAGAATATACCATTGTTAAAGATAACTGTGGAATGCGATGCTTTTTAATATGAATTTCTGCATTTAAAAAATATTCACTTTGAGAAAAAGCAGCTAAGTTCAGGGCTTTAGAATGAGGAAACTGTCAAAACCAAATGTTTACATCTCTATCTACAGTTCTGCCTTGAAACAGGGAAGTGACCAGTAAAATCTGCATGCTTCAGAATAGAGTTTTCAGCATTGGTTGGGTTTCAAATCATTTTGGTATTGTAGGGTTGGAACACTGAGAGTTCTAGTCCTGCCTAAGGCATGAAAGCTGGGTGAGTGACTTTGGGACAGTCACTCTTTCTGAACCCACTTCTCCTCACAGGAGGAAGTAGTATTAGGTATGTTTGCCACCTTAAATTGTTTATAAAAATAATAAAGACAAGAAAGAAAGAAGGAAGCAAGCAAGCAAGCAAGCTCAAGTTTCTGGAGCTTGTAATATAACTTGGTATCTCTAAAAAGTTATGAGAAATCAGCCCCCCCCCCGACAAAGAAAGATTTTGGGGAATATTAAAAAGGCAGAATATTATATTTCCCCAAAGGTCTTAAAGGCAGAGAAGCAGGCCCAGTTTTTCTTAATAGCCCTCAGTAGAAACACAGGAAACCACCTTTTAGAAATGCAGGTTTGATAATCCTATTCAGAAAGGTTGGGGGCAGGAAGTCTGGAGCTGATGGGATTAGAAAGACAAAGATTCTCTAGAACCAACCACCCCTCACCCATCCAACACAGGATATAGCCATCAACCCCAGCCCCAGGGAAGCAGGATATGACCTTTAGGACATAATAGGATTAACCCACCACCATTAGATTATCAGAAAATCACAACCTCAGGTCAAAGTTCATGACACAGGAACAGGAAACAACCTCAAAAGCCCAAGAAGGTATAAAAACCCACCAGTCCCAGCTACATGTGGTCAGCTGCTCTTGTGGTTCTGCTCTTCAATAAACTACAACCATCTTTCTAAAGCAGTCTCCATTTTGTTTATTCCCGGCTTGGACTGGACCCTGATGAAGATTTTTCTTTCAACAAAGTGATGCCTTCCAGTTTTCTGTAGTCAGCAGAACAATGAAGTTTCTGTCTAGGATATTTTTTAAAGAAATTCAGCATTGGCAAGATCCATACCATTGTTACCCTAGTATGCTATATACATTTATGTGAAGAGGGAAGATTACTAGAGGGAGTTAGTTTGGTCACAAAAGTGAGTTGGATGAGAAAATTAAACCATGTTTGTAGTCTCAAAGTTATCATGAAGATCTTGTATTGTTTTTATCGTTCCTGTTTTCTGCTTTATTGGTTCTGAAATTGAATTGTGCTTTTATCTTGTTTTGTTTTACAGTGCCAGAAACAGTCATTTTTTAATGTTATTTTGATTACTCAATAGATAAATTCTAAATAAATAAGAACATGACCAGGTTTCCAGAAGCAGATGTGGACATGGAATTACAGAGCATGGAGTTACAAGTTTTTGTGTTTTATATTTTGTAGGAAATAATAGAATAATAAAAGTATTTCCTAAAAAATATAAAATGTGGAGTATATAAAATGTGAAGTATATAAAATATGGAGTATATAAAACCATCATTTTGAGGCTTTAAGCATGCATCAGTATATACCATTCTACAGAACATTAAGCATTAGTGACCTGTTTACAAATTTTGCCTTTTAATTATGATGAATTACAACACTATCTTTCATAGCTTTCCAAACTTCTTGCATCCATGCATAGGAATATTGCTAATATATTTTTAAGGACTTCCTATATTTTGATTTATTTTCAGAAGTAAAGGCTGCCTCAATTTTCTCTTAAAGGGACCCTTTTCAAAGAAAGACCAAAAGTATTTTTAAATGATATGTTGCCATTATTTGTTCCTTAACACTCTGAAACTTTTCCATGTCAAGCATACATTTAATATATACCAAGAAAATAAAATTAGTGTTTAATTTTAATTATTGGTAAAATTTGGGTATTGTCTGTTTTGGAAAGACTTAAGAAGAACCTTTGGATGTAGTTACAGCTTACAGATTTTGTTAATTATTGAATATTACTGTTTTAATGAGAAGTAATCAACGTGCCTTAGTACACTGTTATGGAAATGTATTAGGGAAGCAAAGGAATTTCTGGTTACTATAAAACTAATATCTGATGTGTTTATTTCTCTCATGCACAAGACATAACTGAGAAGACCTAAATATGTTTTGGAATCCTTCTGTGCTGTTTTTGCAAATACATTAATTTCAGAGAAGAGCTTAATCATCTCTATCATCAACAACATCCTTAATAGTTCCCTAGCATTTTAAGCTATTTAACGGTCTTAAGATACTTTACTGCTAGTACTGCTACAAAAAATGAAATAGTGTAGTGTAGTGTTTAGGGTGCTGGATAGGAACTTGGAACACCCAAGTTGAAATGCACATTCAGCCTTGGAAAACTTCAGTCATTATTTTATAAGCTAATATATTATAGGATTTTGCCCAGATAAAATTGGAGAAAGGAGTCATATTCATACCAACCTGAACTTCTGAGAGAAAGGTTTTATATAAGTTTAATAAAATCATAGCTGGATAAATTCTGTAGACAGCTAAAGAGGGAGGGAGGGAAAGAGGGGGAAGAAGAGAGAGAGAGAGAGAAAGAGAGAGGGAGGGAGGGAGGGAGGGAGAGAGAAACCCTGTAATCTTATAAAATATTTATTTCTCAGAATACAGGGGTTACTATGGGACGAACTAAAGGACCAGGCAGAAATGAGTTAAAATGGCTAAGCTAGTTATAAGTTGTCTTAAAGTATGCGTTGAAATATGGACTGAGATATTAATAACTACTTAGTAAATAATATATCAGAAATTACTCAGATTTCAATGGTTAAACTTATAGAAAATGATGATTTTTTTAAAAAATTCTTACCTGACACAGACATTATAGAATTTGAAGGCATAGAAGAGAACAAAATTGAAATGACCAAAATGGGAATACAAAAGACAAATAAAGAAAATAATCTGGACACGGAACAGCTGCTACAAGAAATTCTGATGAAGCCTCTTTCTATAGAAATTGAATAAACAAACAAAGAAACAAATATTTTAATACTGATTTCTGAATTTGTCCCAATCTGTTAATTTGGTATGTGATTCAGAAGGTATCCAAATCTAATTCATATCTTTATTTTTCTCTTGTTTAATACCTCCACTGATAAGTTGAAATGCTCTTTTCTCATCCTATTTATTTTTATTTTTATTTTATTTTATTTTAATCCCATTTATATCCCGCCCTTCTCCGAAGACTCAGGGCGGCTTACAAGCTTAGCAGTAGCCTTCATTCTATGTATATGCCTGCTTATTAGGGCTTTCACACACACACCCCCCAAGCGGCATTATTACAAAGTCAGCTTAATTGCCCCCAACAATCTGGGTCCTCATTTTACCTACCTCGGAAGGATGGAAGGCTAAGTCAACCTTGAGCCTGGTGGGACTCGAACCTGCACTAATTGCAGGCAGCTGGTGTTACTTAAGGAGGCATTAGCCCACTGCTCCACCAAGGCTCTTTAAATGCAATAGGGTAAGGATTTCATAGTTTTGGGAGGAGTAATGAACACAAGTGCAAGTGTGATCATCCGGGTGTGTTTCTGTGTGATAGGCATCCATTGAAGGAAAAGTGACAAACTAGGCAGTGTCACGTAAAAGTGTTAATTCTGGCCCTTATGTGTTTACATGTAATATTGTGGTGCAAATTTGAAAGACTGGAACTGAATCATGACATCACAGTACATGTTTCATCCTCTTGTGAAATAAAATGTTGTCATAACAAAAAACACACCTTAAAAAACAGCAAGGAATGTAATTCTGTGAAATCTTTTTAATATTTGGGCATTAGCTTCAGTTTTAAGGAAGTTGGAATTTGGGAGTAAATTTCTGTTTTGTACCTCTAATTTTTGCAAACTTTAACCTGTTTTAATTCATGATTTTTAATGCAAATATTATGACCAGGATGATATTTATTTTTATTTATTTATTTTATTTATTTATTTTAATTCCATTTATATCCCGCCCTTCTCCGAAGACTCAGGGCGGCTTACAAGCTTAGCAGTAGCCTTCATTCTATGTATATGCCTGCTTATTAGGGCTTTCACACACACCCCAAGCGGCATTATTACAAAGTCAGCTTATTGCCCCCAACAATCTGGGTCCTCATTTTACCTACCTCGGAAGGATGGAAGGCTGAGTCAACCTTGAGCCTGGTGGGATGCGAACCTGCACTAATTGCAGGCAGCTGGTGTTACTTAAGGATATAGCTGGTCTGCTGAGAAGTACATTTATTATTTACTACTGGTGTTTGGATGAATTGAACTGGGACCTGGATTTAACAAATGAAATTCATTAAGCTGTAGGTCATCATATACTGTTCATATGGCAGATCAGACTGGTTTGCCAGAAAGATTGAGAACACAGTCCTTATTATTGGAATTATTAATATTTGGATGAATTGAACTAAGAATTGGATTTAACAAATGAAACCCATTAAACTGTAAATCACTATTTACTGCTCAAACCACAGATCAAAATAGTTTGCCAGAAAAATTGAGAACACTTTTCTTTTTTTGAAACTGAAAATGCTGTATAGGAACTAAAAGAAGTGTTTAATTCTTATTCTCTTGTTTAATATTCGTGACTTTAAGGTAACGTTAATTTTATCTTGATTGATTGATTAAGCAATACAATTCAAAGTGTTCATTTTTAATATGAAATAATGTCAATTGTTTAATCAGGTTAGTATTACTTGACTAACTGTTATAATTTTGAGGCTTCGATGCCCTAATGGTAGTTCTAAACCCAAAGTATCCCATTCTTGTTCATTGTAACATTGACAAGATTGATGGTTTTCTAAAGCATTAAGAATGAAGGATCTATAATTCCCAGCCAATCTGACCCATGGAAATTCTGTGGAATTTTCAAATTTGGAAGGTTTGAGATTGTAGAGGAGATAGCATATTAAATCCATGTACAAACAAGTGATTGACAAATTGGCGAAAAAGCAACTAATGCAAAAACCTAAGGCAATTCTAGCAGGAACTTATAAACATAAGATATATGTTACTATGCATGACAGATGGAGACAACAACAATCTTGTCATAAATTACGGTCCTAATTATGGCCCTGTGGTTGTGCAGTCTGAAACTTTGAGAAACAAGGAGCCTATTCTAATATGGTTGCTGTTAAAGGTTGGGATAAAGAATAAAAGAATAAAATTGTAATGCATTTGAAAACCTTTGAATGATTTTAAAAGCCATTTTAATTTTATTTTATGTTCTTAACTCTCATAGATTTCCTTCCTTATGGTCATGCTGCTAAAAACTAAAGCCAGATGCATTTGGAAAAGAGAGAATTAAGCCTTGGTCAATCCAGAGCAGAGATGCAGCTTTTTGCTCAATGATGGGATTTAGGTTGACTTTTAGATGAACTTTTAATCCTAAATGACACATACACAATCATTAATTGCACATAACGGTATCTTCTGGAAAATATGCTATATGGTATATAACGTAATTTCCAAAATAAATTTTAGCAATGTTTATACTGGTATGTAGCATTTTTGTTTTTAGATTTTGTTCTTACTAGCAAGATACAATACAAAGAAAATACAACAGGAAAAATAAATAAATAGTGATTATACAGAGAAAAACAAAACTTGCTACAATATGGTGATTAAACTCATCAAGACACACAAAAGAGAAGAAAATGCTAAATAAGCAGACAGAAAGAGAGATCAGAAAATATCAGAGGTATCAGTATAAAGATCAAATAAGTCCTTAAGCATATCTTTACTGATTTTCATTTTTGGAATATAGAAACTTTCAAAAATAGATAACAGATTCATATTCTTAATCCCAGTGCTTTTTTTGTAAAAGAAAAAGGTGCCGGAACTCACACGTCATACAACCCACCTTGCCTACCCTACAAGGTTCCATCTAAAAAAGGTGCCGGAACTCCGTTCTGAGTGTTCTATGAGAAAAAAAGCCCTGCTTAATCCATTCCTTAATTCTGGAAGAATTTGCCATGCCCCAGAAAATTTGTCCAAGGATATTTATGGGGCTTTCATTAACTTATTTATTTGTATAAAACTTCTAATGAGATTAACAATGGAATCCCTCTTGAAATATACATTAATCTTGATAAATATTTATTTTAATAACATGAATATTACTCTAGAGACTTAATGGACATTTTAATTACTGAGTAATACTACTGGCATTGCAATTATGCGTTTAGACATATATAATGCAACATATTTTGATATATTTTGAGAAAGATATAAATATAAGCATTTTAAAGAGTCTGTATAAATTCTAAATCCTAAACTCTTGCAGAGTTACAAATACATTGAATCCCAAGGACATTTTTTTCAATTAATAGAATTTAATTGATAATGTGCCCTCAAATCATGGTGAATTCATAGCGACCACTTAGACAGATTTTTCTCCATGAATTAATAGATAGCCAGAGTATGCACCATTTTGCTGTGCATTTTCAATAAGTTTCTATTACTATAATGTATAATTATCCAGAATAGCCATAATGTCATCAGCACAGAAGAACAAGTTATATTCAGTGCCAATTATTATACACCATTAATATTTTGAGACTATCTGGTAGAAGTATCCACTGAAGGAGGCAGGGTGCCTTGATGAGTGCCACAATATAAAACATGTAGCTTGGGGTATTATAAATTATTAGAATTATTATAATTGGAATGATAAGATAGAGGGAGGTAAGCGTATGCATATATGTATGCATGTGATTATCTGATTGACGTATTGATTCGCTGATTAAATGTGAACACAGAGTGCTCTAAAACATAATGCCCAAATTCTTGCAAGTAGCATTCTTGCAAATAAAAGTCTGTTTTTTACCTTTTAATTCCTCAAGTGGAAAGGAAATATAAGTAACCCTCATTTCCACCCTGCTTTAAGTGTGTTTTCAAATATCTAAGGAAAGATGCAGTTTACACAAAACAAGTAGGGAAGTCAGTTGTTCTCATCCATGGAGTTAGAATGAACTATAGCAGATGCTTCAGTCAAGGTCCTGTTTGGCCATACTTGGAGAATGAATTATAAGAAGAAAAATCTCATTTTTCCAGATATAGAAACACATACAAAATGAACACTTTTAGCATTCAGAACTTTCTTTTCAGAGAGGAAGAAGACATCTTCCACCAAATTTGGATTAGACATTTCAGACGAAGAAGTTTAAAATAGGAGAAGATGATTAAAAATTAATATGAGTTTACCCCAGGTGAAAAGAAACCTAGAAAAAAAATTCTTGGAACTGTTATTTTTCACGGTTGTGTTATTACTTGGAATTCATATAATTCCATACAAAACTATGCACACGTTCTTTCTTCAAGGAAAGCTATCCATAGAAGCCATACAGTACATCTGGATGAAGGAATCATTTTTATGCTTCCCAACTGAGCAGAATATTGGAAAGAAAACATGTAAAGGGACTAATTTCTCTATTATCTATCTATCAACAGGATAGCTTTAAAAACTGAATAGAACATGACCCAAATTAGTGAGGTGAGAGAAACTAGCAAAGAGAGAGAAAGAGAGGAAGGAAAATGAAAGAATGAAAGAACAAAAGAATGAAAGAACAAAAATAAAAAGTTTTGGCCAGAGGTTTTGGCAGAAAACATTCTTGAAACACTTTCCCAATGCATGCATTCTTAGCCCTCTCTTCTCCTGCCTGGCCATGTGACCCAGATCCTGTCCTGTGCTTTTCAGTGTACACATAGACATAAACACACACAGATGTGACAAGAAGGGAGAGTAGAAGCAGATGTAACATGTTACAACAAAAAAATTATACACACCTCCTATGACCCACTGCTGATAAACAAATTGGGAAAGATTCCAGATGCCATGCTGTATGTACTTTCCCTACCTGGTTATGTTTTAAGTAGCTACTACATAAACATACCATTATTAGGCTTTAAATAATTACTGAAACAAAAAAAACATGACTTTTTATGGACATAATCAGAATTCTATTGAGCAGTTTTCTGTATACTAAATATAATAACTGATTCATGCATCTCAGAGAATGAAGGATATACTTGAACCTTGAGAACAACAACAACAACAACAAGTTGGAAGCGACCTTGGAGCTCATCTAGTCCAACCTCCTGCTCAGGCAGGAAACCCTATACTATTTCAGACGAATGGCTCTCCAGTCTCTTCATAAAAACTTCCAGTGTTGGAGCATTCACAACCTCTGGAGGCAGGTTTCTTCACTGATTAATTGTTTGTTGGAAAATTTCTCCTTAGTTCTAGGTTGCTTCTCTCCTTGATTAGTTTCCATACATTGCTTCTTGTCTTGCCTTCAGGTGCTTTGGAGAATAGCTTGACTCTTGCTTCTTTGTGCCAACCCCTGAGATATTAGAACACTGCTATTATATCACCCCTCGTCCTTCTTTTCATTAAATTAGACATACTCAATTCCTGCAACCATTCTTTATATCTTTTAGTTTCCAGTCCCCTAATCATCTTTGTTGCTCTTCTCTGTACTCTTTCTAGAGTCTCAATATCTTTTTACATCATGCTGATCAAAACTGGATGCAGTATTCTAAGTGCGGCCTTACCAAGGCATTGTAAAGTGGTATTAACACTTCATGTGATCTTGAATCTATCCCTCTGTTAAAGCAGCCTAGCACTGTGTTGGCTTTTTTTGGCAGGTGCATCACACTGCTGGCTCATATTTAAGTGATTGTCAACTAGGACTCCGAGATCCCTCTCACAGTTACTACTGTTAAGCAAGGTGCCACCTATACTGTACCTGTGCATTTGGTTTTTCTTGCCTAAATGTAGAACCTTACTTTTTTCACCACTGAATTTCATTTTGTTAGATGGCATCCTATATTCAAGTCTGTTAAGATCATCCTGTATCTTTTTATTTATTTATTTTTGGGACTTATATGCTGCCCTATCTCCCGAAAAACTCAGGGCGGCTAACAACAATAAAAATACAATAATACAAAAGTTAAAAAAAAGAATTAAACTAGCAGCCCCAATAATAAGTTAAAAACATTTTAAAAATCCCTGTCAGTCCAGGTCAGCCTGATGGAAAAGGAATGTTTTAAGGCCACGGCGAAAGGACCGGAGATCCGGGGCCATGCGGAGCTCAAGGGGAAGTTGGTTCTACAGGGCTGGCGCTCCCACAGAGAAGGCCCTCCCCCTGGGGGTCACCAGCCGACATTGTCTAGCCGACGGCACCCTGAGGAGGCGCTCCCTGTGTGAGCACACTGGGCGATGGGAAGTCGTTCCCGGCAGTAGACGGTCCTGGAAATATCCCAGGCCTAGGCCATGTAGGGCTTTAAAGGTAAGTACCAAACACCTTAAATCTTAAGCCTATGTTCTGGAATGTTGGCTATTCCCACCAGCTTCCCCATCTGTCCCCTCATACAAATCATTGATAAAGATGTTGAAGAGCACTGGGCCCAGAACAGAGCCCTAGAGCACCCCACTACACACTTTCCTTCATGTAGATGCAGTCCATTGAGGACCACATGCTGAGTATGGCTGGTCAGCCAGCCATGAATCCATCTCGTGGTGATACTGTCTGACCGATATTTTTCTGTCTTACCAAGTAGTAGGCTGTGGTACACTTTATCAAATGCCTTACTGAAGTCCAAGTAAATTATATTCACAGCATTCCTCTGGTCCATTAATGTTGTCACCTGGTCAAAGAATACAAAAAGATTTGTCTGGCATGATCTGTTTTTGACAAACCCATGTTGGCTTTTGGTAATGACTTTGTTTGCCTTTAGGTGTTCGCTGATTCATTGCTTGATTATATTTTCCAGAATCTTCCCAGGTATTAAGGTCAGGCTGGGTAGTGTTCATATGGTGTAAAGAAGGCTGCTGAAAGCATTTATCCTATAGAAATGTACAGAAAACTTGAAAGTGAATTCATTAAATCAGCCTTTCCCTATGTAATATCCTTCAGATATGTTGACCTTCACAAGAGTGCAGAGCATCTACATCTTAATTTAATCTAATGCTTTATTTTGTACTAAATAATCAACAGTAACAAATCAACAGTAACAAATCATTACACTTTTCTCCATTTGAATTCTTCCTCAAAGAGCAGTGCAGATGACAGCTTTACTAAATCAGTCTAATAGGAACTCACAATTATACGTAGGTGCAAATGGTAATAAGTCTCCTGCCACTGCTTTTCCTCTGTGGTTCATCTCACCACAGGCCTCGTCATTTTCCCCTTTCTCATGAGGCACTGAATAAATAAAATGTTAAAAGGGTAAAAAGAAAGAAAGAAAAGACAATGCTACTAGTCTTTAAATCAAAATAAAGTCAGATTTATTTTTATGGAAAAGGTCATATCAGATAAAGGTGATGGAAATTGTCTCCAAGCCTGCAGGTTCTGGAGGCACCATTTGAAGCAGCCTGAGCTGGGGAGGCCAGTGGCCAAGTAGAAAAAGAACGAAACTTTGCTGAAAATTCTTGAATACGGTATATTTTTCTTGGAACTAAAAATGTGAATGTAAAGTTATTATCCATATATTACTAAGTCAGGCACTTCCTTAAGTAGCTTGGAAAAATGGTAACATGTTGAAAACAGACAAAATTTAACGATGGATGTGGTACATAGTACATTTTCAGAAGCACGTAGAATAGAAACCTGAATAAATTTGCATAGGAAAATCAATCTACATACAGAGGAAGACTTTCTACAAAATCGTTTTGCATGTAGAGGAAGATATTTTTATAAAATCTATCTACACACAGTGGGAGACTTTCATGCCTGCATCTGAAAGTGCTTTTTCACATATTCAGCAAACCTCCTAGTTAGGAAAATTGTTAAAGGACCATCCTAGCACAGTGGAATGAAGCTGTTGGATAGTGAGGTAAAATGAGGGCAGCTCAACTCTGGCATGTTAATGAGGACAACTTTATTCATTTCTGACATGCTGCTGTGTTTCACTTTGAAAACACACAGACAATCCCTCTCACGCGTACAATCTGAGTACAATAGCATGCACCAGACATGCTTATGATGTGTTTGGCCTCCTCGGATATAAGACCTCCAATTTATTCAACGACAGAAAAGTTATCCTTCCCACCTTCCCTGTCACAAAGGCAGCCTTACCAGCTATTTCTTCCTTACAAAGCACAGTAGGAGCAGGCAGGATTCAGCAGTGGTTTCTTACACTATGAAAGGTGTTGAGCAAATTCAGTGGATCATCTCCTTTGCAATCACTAAATACTACGCCATTCTTCTTGTAGAGGAGAGAGGTTGGGAGTCTTGATTGTATCTGGAGAGAGGTTGGGAGTCTTGATTGTATCTGGAATGTAGAATATGACTCCTTGGGCCAAGGATTTTGCCAATAACAAAGATCAGCTCCTTCCAGCCCTCTGCTAACTTTGGAATGCCTAACAACTTTGAGGTCCAAGTGTTACAATGCTGTCTATATGGAACACAGAAGCTGTTTTCCCCCCACCGCCCCAATTCTGCTTACTCTCCCCTCTATCTAAGGATGCAACAGGATTTTATTATGCATGTCTCTGGAAGTGGATTTGTAAGATTCTCCAAACAGGCTCTGGTGCAAGGCAGATGAGAACATTCAGCATAGACCATGACGTAGATGGTCCTCCAATCCAAAATAAAGGGAACAAAGCAATATGTGTCCAAAAAAGAACATCTGTTTCTGGAAGTCCATACTAAACTTTATTAGACCTTAATAAGGTGGCCAGGATTTGTTTTCTCCATTGCATATTTTCTTCAATAAGGGACTCCCTATAACAAACCAAGGGACGCAGTGGCTCAGTGGGTTAGGACGCTGAGATTGTCGATCAGAAGGTCGGCAGTTTGGTGGGTCGAATCCCGAGTGCCGCGTAACAGGCTGAGCGCCTGTTACTCGTCCCAGCTTCTGCCAACCTAGCAGTTCGAAAGCACATAAAAATGCAAGTAGAAAAATAGGGACCACTACGGTGGGAAGGTAACAGCGTTCCGTGCACCTTTGGCGTCTAGTCATGCCGGCCACATGACCACGGAGACGTCCTCGGGCAAGTGCTGGCTCTTCGGCTTTGAAACGGAGATGAGCACCGGCCCCTAGAGTCGGAAATGACTAGCACACATGTGCGGGGGAACCTTTACCTTTATATAACAAACCAGCCTGAAATGAAGCCCATGTAAGTGGCTTTCTTCAGCTCCAGTCTTCAGAAGGGGCTACTGGATTTTAGGAAGCAGGTCTGAAGGGATGCTTTTCTTCTAATGTTTTTTTTTTTTGAAGCGAAACACTGCTTTGAGATTTTGCACAGCCCGTATTGAGCCTGGCTTCGAAGAAAACGAAAGGAGAGAGTAAGATTGTTCAGGGACATTTATATTCAACACAGTATCAGGGGAACTTTCATTTAAAAAGATGCTTTAGGGAAATTATATCAAAAACAATGCATGCTAAGAAATATGCATGCAGGAGATGCAGTTGTCAGGGAAACATGTGAATGAAAACTAAGGGTTTTGTAATTTAATATTGCATTAAATAAAGATATACTTTTCCTGCATATTTCATAGTTACAATCTTATTATTGGTCAAATTATAGAGACTTGATTTTTTTTTAATAAAAAGAAAGAAAAAGGTACTCAGTTGGACTTCCTAAACAAAGAGATCTTTCAGGCTACAAAAAAATCCAAAGAGGAAAGATGATAGAGAACAGCAGAAGAAACTGATGAGGCCACACATAATTTGTGAAGATCTGAAAACAAAATAGACAAAGTATGTGGTTTCTGGATATCCCACAGCAATGGCCACAGCAAGCATTTATAGTTTGCCTTCTTATCAATGAAATAATGTGTTATATCTGTGCCCATGTGATCTTTTTCTCTAGGGACTATATGTTGGCTGCATGCATGGCTCTTTATATGACTGTAAGAAAAGGACTAGCCAGACTGTGTGTGAAGTGGCTAGCGAGTGTAAGGATCACGCGGAGACAGCAGGCTCGGGTTACAGGTTTATTGAGGTACACCCGGCAAAACTCTGCCGGTTTGGGTTCTTTATATAGCCAGCTGGAAGTTGGTTCCTCCAATCAGTGGCTCGGCTTCTCCCGCCGGGGTGCTGGGCCAATCGGTTGAGTCGGCTTCTTGACAGCTAGAGTCCTCGTGCTGCGCTGTCAGCTTTCGCGCTTCACTGTAGCCGGCGGCAATTTGACAGCTGTCAAATTGCCACGTGTTTCCCTGTCAGCCGTATTTACCTAATGTAACCAACTCATTAACAATAACCAGTAACATTAACATTAACATTAAACATTTGACATTATTATATATATCACCCCTTACCCCTCCCCTGAACTGGTGTTAGCCTTGCCCCTCAGTTGTCGATTGCCATTCGTAGTCCTGTAAGTAGGTTGGGGGTTGTCTTGTCCGACTGGAGCGACGTGGGGGTGTTTCATTTTCTTGCACCCTTTCCCCCAGTCTCGGTTGGTTTGTTACGGGGAGGTGAAGGGGTTCGAGTCCTGGTTGTTGAATGGCCCTGTCATGTTGCGGTGTTTGTATAATGTTTTGGGGCTGCCGGCTTCTCAATTGGTCGGTGTGTGAAATAATGTGTTATATCTGTGCCCATGTGATCTTTTTCTCTAGGGACTATATGTTGGCTGCATGCATGGCTCTTTATATGACTGTAAGAAAAGGACTAGCCAGACTGTGTGTATTTAGGACCATATAGGGTAAGTGCATATATAGTGTTTGTGTGTGTTTTATGCATTTCTGCTTTCTCCATCATTGTATTCTGGATGTATTTCCATGTGTGAGTGGTGGGATGGCTTAGAATGGAGCAGTCAGCAGCGTTCTGAGACATTACCTGTTCTAAAGGGCAGTGTTTTTCAACCTCAGCAATTTTAAGGTGTATGGACATCACCTCCTAGAATGCCTCAGCCAACATGCTGAGACTTGAGAAACACTGCTATAAGCAACGCTTTGGGGAAAAGTTTTCTGGAAAAGAGAAATGTGTTTCTCTGCATCCTACAGACTTGATGAATGTTCAAACTCAGCCTTTTTTCTATTGGCTTCTTCCACCACACCGACTGTACTCTGTTTTTAGGGAAGTTATCATCTTGACAGAAAGGATGTCAAATCCCTTTACCTAAACCTGGGTCTTGACAACCTTCTCTCTGTAATCTTCTAGAATGGCCCCAAATTGGCCCAGATTTTCTAACCACTGAAGCAGATGTGGATGACTCTAGAGACAGCAGAGAGGAGATACTTTCCAATTTTGCAGACACAATTTCTACATTTAAGACAGAGAAGATGTGGAGCAGATTCCCATGGGCCCTGACACCTAAAAGACACGTATTTGCCATCCACTTATCATTCTTGGTGGAGCAGTGGGCTAATGCCTCCTTAAGTAACACCAGCTGCCTGCAATTAGTGCAGGTTCGCATCCCACCAGGCTCAAGTTTGACTCAGCCTTCCATCCTTCCGAGGTAGGTAAAATGAGGACCCAGATTGTTGGGGGCAATAAGCTGACTTTGTAAAAATGCCACTGGGGGGGGCGAAAGCCCTAATAAGCAGGCATATACATAGAATGAAGGCTATTGTCGGGCCTGGCACGCCCGACATTCGGAGGGGCCGCGGAGCGACCCGCCAGGCCCCGAAACCTACCGCCGGCGCCCGCGGAGCACCCCGCCAGGCCCCGAAACCAACCGCCGGCGCCCGCGGTTTCCTGGAGGGCCGGGACAGTGCTCGGCCGTCGCCACACTCCAGCAACCGCCTGCCCAACACCCGGGGAAGCCACGGAGCGACTTACCGGCCTCCAGGGACTCCCGCCAGCCTCTTCTTCACCCCGACGAGCTGCCGCGCTCCGGAAACGGCCGCCAGCGTCCACGCCATCCTAGCAGACCAGGAAGAAGGGCGGCCGGGGTGACAGTGCAGTGGCAGGCCGCCCGTCAGCTGGGGAGGCCGCGGACCAGCCCGCCGGCTCCCGGAAGCAGCCAACGAGCCGGGAAGGAGCGCGGCTGCCGTGTACGGCCAGGGAGCGACCTACCGGCCCTCAGGGACTGGAGAAGAGGGCGGGGACGCCGACGCAGCCTAGCAGCCTCCGGGGCCGACCAGAAGGCCGGGGAGCGGCCGTACGGTGGAGCGGCTGGTGGATGGGCGCCAGGGTGACTCAGGGGGTGGTGGAGACTGCCGGCGGGTCGGGGAGGGCCTCAGGACACAACTCACGGTGGACTGGAGAGCTGAGGGGGGAGATGAAAGTATGCGGAGCCCTGGGGGAAAAGAGGGTGGTTTGGGCTGGGGGGTGGCTTACCGGCTGCAATGGTGGTGGGACGGGTGCCAAAGGGCGGGAACCATGGGAGGCGGTAGTTAAGTAGGGTGTGGGCGTGGTGGAACAATTAAGGGTGTGGTGGAGGGTGTCAGCTTTGCTGGCTATTTAACAGCGTTGATTATGCTGTAGAATCAACGCTGACTTCGTCTGTCTTCGAGCAACTGTTTATGAGGATAATAGACGTGGCTTAGGAGAACCAGCTCCTGTTCCGGATTCATTCCTTTTGGTGGCTCGTCGGACGGGGCCTGAAAGTAAGTCAGTGTTGATTCTACAGCATAATCAACGCTGTTAAATAGCCAGCAAAGCTGACACCCTCCACCACACCCTTAATTGTTCCACCACGCCCACACCCTACTTAACTACCGTCCTCCTTCAGCGGAGCAGTTCCGGGGTCCTGCAGCCGTGCGCTTACGCCTCCAAGAAACTGACTCCCACTGAACGGGCCTGGGCGGTGTGGGAGAAGGAGGCTTTTGCGGTCCATTGGGCCTTGGAGACCTGGCGGCACCTCCTGGAAGGGGCCTCCCGTCCATTTGAACTATGGATGGACCATAAAAACTTGGAGGCCCTACAGACCCCTCGCCGCTTGTCGCCTAAGCACGTCCGGTGGGCATTATACTTCCGTCGCTTCCGGTTTGTGTTGAAGTATGTGCCGGGGGGTCGGAACTTTCTAGCGGATGCTTTATCCCGCATGCCACAATTTGACAGCAAGAGGGAGGAGGTGGTGCAGGCGCTCATCCCGACACTGGTGGAGGAGGGGGTTGGTTCAGGGAGTGCTGGACAGGTGACGGAGGAGGATTTGAACCAGGCCATCCAAAGGGCCCTGCACGAGGACGCCTGGTTACGGAGTAATCCGGGACTGTTAACTATGCGGAAAGGCCTGGCATGGCATGGAACACGATTGTATGTACCTGAAACTGTGCGGCCACGCGTTCTTTATGGCTGTCACGACACCAAGCAGGCGGGACATTTCGGGTTTGTGAAAACTTTACATCTGGCACGTCGTCAATTCTGGTGGCCCCGCATGAAGAGTGTACGGCGTTGCCATGTTTGTGCTACCACAAAACCCCAAGTTGGGAAGCCTTTGGGGCTGTTGCGGCAAGTGGCTGATCCGACTCGGCCATGGCAAGACATCGCCATGGACTTTGTTGTGGACCTCCCGGAGAGCAAGGGTCACACCGTCATTTGGACAGTGGTCGACCTGTTTTCCAAGCAGGCACACTTTGTTCCTTGTAAGGGGTTGCCATCAGCTCGTCGGCTGGCATGGCTGTTTCTCACGCAAGTGTACCGATTGCATGGAGTGCCGCGGCGTGTGATCTCGGACAGAGGGGTGCAGTTCACAGCTCAGTTTTGGAGAGAGTTCCTGCGTCATATCGGTTCATCGCAGGGGCTGAGTACGGCCTATCACCCCAGCACCAACGGGGCCGCAGAACGAGCCAACGCCGCCGTTGAACGATATCTACGGAGCTACGTTTCTTTTCAGCAGACGGACTGGGTAGACCTGTTAGCGCTTGCTGAAGTGGCGTACAATAATGCGGTTCATAGCAGTACTGGCTTCTCTCCATATCGGGTGGTCACCGGTCACGAATTCGTCCCCTTCGCTGAATGCCTCCAGGAGGAGGGGTCTCCGTGCTCACCGCAGGACTGGATGCGACAAATCATGGCCGCCTGGGGGGCAGCGAAGGAAGCATTGGACCGGTCCACCGTTGCGACCAAAGCGCAGGCAGACAAGAAACGAAAGCCCTTTGTTACACCGCGGGTGGGGGACCTGGTTTACTTGTCCACCAAGTACTTACGGTTACAGGTCCCGTGCCGCAAGCTAGGACCCAAGTACATCGGACCGTTCCGGGTGGTGCAGGTGGTAAACCCGGTGACGGTGCGACTGCGGTTACCAAAGTTCTTGGGTAAGGTCCACCCGGTGTTCCATAGTAGCCTGCTGAAACCTGCTCCAGCGGCTACCGCAGCGGCAGGGGAGGGGGGTCCCGGGCCGGTTCACACTGATCAGTACGAGGTGCAGGAGGTGTTGGACTCCAGGGTGCGGAGGGGCGCCATACAGTATCTCCTTCGGTGGAAGGGGTACCCGGTGGAGGAGGCAACGTGGGTGTCGCGGGGAGACGTCCATGCTCCACGTTTAGTCCGGGCATTCCACCGTGCCCACCCTAGCAGACCGGGAGGTAGGGGATACGGAGGTGTATGCGGAGTAAATGATTCTGTGACCTTGTTCTCTACATCTGCAGGAGGACCCTTGGTAGGGGGGGCGGCATGTCGGGCCTGGCATGCCCGACATTCGGAGGGGCCGCGGAGCGACCCGCCAGGCCCCGAAACCAACCGCCGGCGCCCGCGGTTTCCTGGAGGGCCGGGACAGTGCTCGGCCGTCGCCACACTCCAGCAACCGCCTGCCCAACACCCGGGGAAGCCACGGAGCGACTTACCGGCCTCCAGGGACTCCCGCCAGCCTCTTCTTCACCCCGACGAGCTGCCGCGCTCCGGAAACGGCCGCCAGCGTCCACGCCGTCCTAGCAGACCAGGAAGAAGGGCGGCCGGGGTGACAGCGCAGCGGCGGGCCGCCCGTCAGCTGGGGAGGCCGCGGACCAGCCCGCCGGCTCCCGGAAGCAGCCAACGAGCCGGGAAGGAGCGCGGCTGCCGTGTACGGCCAGGGAGCGACCTACCGGCCCTCAGGGACTGGAGAAGAGGGCAGGGACGCCGACGCAGCCTAGCAGCCTCCGGGGCCGACCAGAAGGCCGGGGAGCGGCCGTACGGTGGAGCGGCCGGTGGATGCCCAGCGCTCGAGCAGCAGAACAAGGACGGGCGCCAGGGTGACTCAGGGGGTGGTGGAGACTGCCGGCGGGTCGGGGAGGGCCTCAGGGCACAACTCACGGCGGACTGGAGAGCTGAGGGGGGAGATGAAAGTATGCGGAGCCCTGGGGGAAAAGAGGGTGGTTTGGGCTGGGGGGTGGCTTACCGGCTGCAATGGTGGTGGGACGGGTGCCAAAGGGCGGGAACCATGGGAGGCGGTAGTTAAGTAGGGTGTGGGCGTGGTGGAACAATTAAGGGTGTGGTGGAGGGTGTCAGCTTTGCTGGCTATTTAACAGCGTTGATTATGCTGTAGAATCAACGCTGACTTCGTCTGTCTTCAAGCAACTGTTTATGAGGATAATAGACGTGGCTTAGGAGAACCAGCTCCCGTTCCGGATTCATTCTTTTTGGTGGCTCGTCGGACGGGGCCTGAAAGCTATTGCTAAGCACATTGATTTGTGCTTCTTAGATTGTAAGCCGCCCTGAGTCTTCGGAGAAGGGCAGGATATAAATGGAATTTAAAAAAAATTCTCTCCTAACCTGTCTTTGCTTTGTGTCAAACTAATTTATGCTTCTTCCTGGATACATTTAGAATGATGTTACACATGTATTTGAATTTAATGTGAATCATGTGTAGAGTTTTTCTTGTCACAGCCTAATGACCAGAATCTAAACCAATATATCTTGTAGCAAAAAAAAGTTATTATAGCAAGTAAGAAGCTCATTATTAGTATTGATTACCTGTACGTCAGCAACCCAACAACAATAACTCCAACACTTAATATCTATAAAAATGCAAAGCAACATATACTCTGTGTCTGTTTGAGTGTGTATTGTAAATCCACACACATAAGAGAATACATATATCTGAATCTGGTCTAATTTATCCTTGCCACACTTGGTAACTATTGGTTATGAACCAATAATTACTGTACAACTTCATCCTCATAGTATTTTGAATAAGTAAATGGATGTTAACCCATATTTCATAAACATTTTCCCATTACCCTCTAGATCATGGAGCCTGTAGCATCAGTTTCTGCCTTTCATTAAAAAAAAAACCTGAGTATTAAAATGCATGTCTGAAATACAACAACATAAAAGAATTAATATGGAGAGAAGGAAGCACAAATTAATTAATTGCAGCTAACTGCTACCAAAAGTTTCTTATGTTCTGATTAATGCCAAATGTTTCTTCAAACAATCAGATGTGCATCTTTTAACAACTGATGTTAGTTTCTGGCCATAGTTAAGTGTTCATGCCAAATACACTTTCACTGCAACTGTGTGGGGTTTTTTTTGGGTCTGGAGAAATTTTCAAAGAAAGTAGAAGTCAGTCAATCTTCTTGTTCATCTGGGTTTCAGGCTGAGAGCCCCTGCTGTTTTTGCAGAAATGAGAACAATAAATCTTTCTGCGTTAACCTTGCTAACCTCTTTAAGATAAGATGAGATGAGTGAGTTTTGGCAGGATGCAGTGAGAGAGAATTTATATAGTTTGCAGACAGCATCAAGAAGCAGTTGACGATGTCATATATGTGTTACAAACACAAGACTATGAGATTCCCAGATGTAAGAATCCATGGAACTGTATTCACTTTAAAAAAAAAGTTACTGAGTTTTCAAATTGCTTTAAGAATGGAAAAGAAACAATTGGTAGATAGCAGTAAAATCCAGCACTAAGTGTAGAAATTACCAGAGATAATGACAGGATAAATGCAAGTACCAATAGTCCTTGACTTACAACAGTTTGCTTAGTGACCATTCAAAGTTACAATGGCACTGAAAAAAGGGACTTATGACCATTTTTCACACTTATGACTGTTGCAGATCCCCAGGGTCACATGATTTACATTCGGATGCTTGACAACCGATTCATATTTATAATGGTTGCGGTGTCCAGGAGTCATGTGACCATCTTTTGCAACCTTCTGACAAGCAAAGCCAATGGGGGAAGCCAGATTCACTTAACAACCTTGTTACTAACTTAACAACTGCAGTGATTCACTTAACAAATGTGGCAAGAAAAGTCGTAAAATGGGGAAAAAACTTACTTATCAAATGTCTCGCTTAGCAACATAAATTCTGGGCTCAATTGTGGTCATAGGTCAAGGACTACCTGTACCATTTTCTTGATTTAAAATTTTTGATGGGAGACATGAATTGCACATAATAGTGGGAGAAACTGAAGACAACTATAAAGTGTTTTCTAGCATTTGCTTAACAAATGTCCAAGATATTAGATTACCTATTTATTTATTTATTTATTTATTTATTTATTTATTTATTTATTTATTTATTTATTTATTTATTTATTATTGGGACTTATATGCCACCCTATCTCTTGAAGGACTCAGGGCGGCTAACAACAATATAACACAATAATACAAATGTTAAAAAAAGATTAAACTAACAAGCCCCAGTGATAAAATATTAAAAACATTTTTTTTAAAAAAAAAACCCCTATCGTCAGTCCAGGTCAGCCTGATGGAAAAGAAATGTTTTGAGGTCGCGACGAAAGGACCGGAGATCCGGGGCCATCCGGAGCTCAAGGGGAAGCTGATTCCACAGGGCAGGCGCTCCCACAGAGAAGGCCCTCCCCCTGGGCGTCGCCAGCCGACATTGTCTAGCCGACGGCACCCTGAGGAGGCTCTCCCTGTGTGAGCGCACCGGGCGATGGGAAGTCGTTCCTGGCAGCAGACGGTCCTGCAAATATCCCGGGCCTAGGCCAAGTAGGGCTTTATAAGTAAGAACCAGCACCTTAAATCTCACCCAGAGGGCAACTGGTAACCAATGCAGCTCACGCAGGAGGGGTGTAATATGGGAGTATCGGGATACTCCCATCACAACCTACACGGCCGCATTCTGCACCAGCTGGAGCCTCCGGGTGGTCTTCAAGGGCAGCCCCATGTAGAGAGCATTGCAGTAATCTATACGGGAGGTAACGAGCGCATGAGTGACCTACGTAGAGCATCTCGGTCCAGATAGGGGCGCAACTGGTACGCCAGGCGAACCTGGGCAAAAGCCTCCCTGGCCACAACTCCTATATGATCTTCAAAACTGAGTCGTGTATCCAGGAGGACCCCTAAGTTGCACGCCCTATCAACAGGAGGTAACACCTCTCCTCCCATAACCAAAGATGGAACCTCTTGGACTAAACGAGATGCCGGTACGTAGAGCCACTCAGTCTTGGCCGGGTTGAGCTGGAGCCTGTTCTTCCCCATCTAGATTTGTACCGCTTCCAGGCAGCGGGACATCACGTCGAGGGCATCACTGGGTTGGTTCGGGGTGGAGATGAAAAGCTGGGTATCATCAGCATATTGATGATACCTCACCCCGAAACCACAGATGATCTCGCCCAGTGGCTTCATATAGATGTTGAACAGGAGGGGAGAGAGGACCGACCCCTGGGGCACCCCACAACTAAGGGGCCTTGGGGTTGACCTCTGCACTCCTGCCAACACCGTATGTGAACGGCCAGAGAGGTAGGAGGAGAACCACCATCAAATGGTGCCTCCCACTCCCAACCCCCGGAGACATCGCAGCAAGATACCATGGTCGATGGTATCAAAAGCCGCTGAGAGATCTAATAGGACCAGGACAGAGGAATAACCCCTATCCCGGGCCCGCCAGAGATCATCCACCAGCGTGACCAATGCCGTCTCCATGCTGTACCCGGGCCTGAAACCCGATTGGTACGGATCCAGATACTCAGTTTCCTCCAGGACCAAAGGGAGCTGCCATGCCACCACGCTCTCAACAACCTTTGCAAGAAAGCGAAGGTTGGAGACAATATGAAAGCTATTTAAAATAGCTGGATCCAAGGCAGGTTTCTCGAGGAGGGGCCTCACCACTGCCTCCTTCAAGGTGGCAGGGAAGCACCCCTCACTCAAGGAAGCATTAATAACTGCCAGGAGCCAGCCTCATGTAACCTCCCAAGCTGCATAAACCAGCCAGGAGGGACATGGGTCCAAAAGACACGTGGCAGCACTTAATCTCCCCATGATCCTGTCCACTTCATCCGGAGTCACAGGATAAAACTCCTCCCAAATATTATCGGCCAAACCCGTCGCTTCCCCCTCGTCAGATACTGCCCAGTCAGAGTCCAGACTAGCCCGAATCTGAGCAATTTTATCCAGCAGATGCTGACTAAACTCCTTGGCCTGTCCCCGCAAGGGGTCCTCCCCCATCCCCTGATTTAAAAGGGAACAGGTCACCCTAAACAGGGCAGCCAGGCAGTATCTTCGCCGCCTCCATTGCCACAAGGTAAGATCTAGTAAAAGATCTTAACTGTGTTTGGTCAGATTCGGACTGACTGGACCTCCAAATGCTCTCTAGGCCCCTCCTCCGGTGCTTCATCTCCCACAGGTCCACGGAGAACCAAGGGGCCAACCAGGACCTGCGCCAGGTCAGAGGCTGCAAAGGCACAACGCGGTCGAGAGCCTCCAAAGCAGCCCGTTGCCAGGCGTCAACTAAGGTCTCGACCGGGCTGTGGGAAAGGGAGGCAGGAATCAGTCCAAGCGCCGTCTGGAACCTATCTGGGTCCATCAGGCGCCTGGGGCAGAACCACCTGGTCGGCTCCGCCACCCAGCAGTGGGAGGTGGCATAATGGAGGCCCAACCGCAGGAGATAATGGTCTGTCCATGAAAGGGGTTGAGAGATTGGAGAAACCCCACCCAGACCATTAAACCACTGCCCAGAGATAAAAATAAGGTTGGGTGTGTTTCCCCCCTCATGAGTCGGACCCTGAATAATCTGGGTCAGGTCCATGGCCATCATGGAAGCCATGAACTCTCAGGCCACCCCCGACGCACCCCCCAGGGAGGGCAGGTTAAAATCCCCCAGAACCATATGTCTGGGAAACTCAATCGCCAACCTCGAAGAGTTTAACCAGTAAATAATGACACAGCATGAGTTTGCTTGATAATGTTAAACCTTTGCCTCATAAGTTTGAATTATGGCAGGGAAAATATTGTTAGTGTTTCAAAATCTTATACTACCATTAAAGCTACATCACTTTATTTTGCTCACAAACCTAAACTATGTCTGAGGTTTGGATTTTTTTTTTAGCATACGGCTTCAAAGTACAGATTTTACCTGATTTGTTATAATAAGGAAAGACGTTTTTAAATCAAATAGAAACCTTCTACTAATTCATTATTCCAGTGTTTCTCAACCTTGATAACCTTCAGACCTGTGGACTCCCAGAATTCTGCACAGGTCTGAAAGTTGCCAGGGATGAAAAACGGTGGGTTATTCTGATTGATAATTCTTATCATAATGATTGCCTCTGTGAATGATTATATGTTTGATTTTAATAATAGTTAAAATGATATCAATATTTTTATATATAATGGTGATCTTGTGTTAGAATTTTCTGAAAATTCTTCAATTTGAGATAGCTTGTAAACCTATTCTTATTTTTTTTCTGTTCCATTAATATTTTTCCTATCTTTTTTCTTGATAGCATTTTTAAATATCTGCTAAAATAGAATCAATTGCAAAAACAATTACATAATTATGAAGAGGAACGGTGGGAGGGAAGGAGGGAGAGAAGCACTAAAGAAAAAAGAAAAAGGAAGAAATTAATACAATTCTTCAGTAACTGCTTATTTTTAAAAATCTTTTCCTTTCTTAGGTTTTTCTTTTATTAAGTTCATACATCCTCTCATTTAATTGTGTGTGAATTTTTTAAAATATATTTAGGTATTTTGTCATTTTTTTAAAATTTGCATTTTGAAAAATAAAACTGAAAAGTATTTTGTTAATGCACATACAGACAACAATTCTTCAGAAATAAATAAGAATTGATGGTATATATATATGGAAGCAGAAAATTGAGCAACTGTGGAAGATATAGTAGTAGGGTCCCTCTGATTGATTTATGCCCTCCAGGTTTCCGTGTGCTGCATCAACCTTGGGCTAAGGGTAGGGGAGGTGGCATGTTGGTCGCTATTAGAGAGACCCTCCGTCCACGGGAGGCCACTGCCCCTCAGATAGACGGATGTGAGTCCCTCCTCTTAAGGTGGGGTCCTGGTGGTCAGTTGGGCCTGTTGCTTGCGTACCTCTTTCCAAGCTGTGTAGCAACGGCTCTGCCCGGGCTACTTGACGCCCTCTCAGTATTGGCGGTTGAATTTCCCAGACTTATGGTTCTGGGAGATTTTAATCTGCCTTCCCTGGGCGGTGCATTGGAGGTGGCCCGAGAGTTCATGGCTTCCATGATGGCATGGACCTGAGCAAATTATTCAGGACCCGACTCACGAGGGGGGAAACACGCCTGAACTTATTTTTATCTCTGGGCAGTGGCTTAATGGTCTGGGGAGGGTTACTCCAACATCTCAACCCCTTTCATGGACAGACCATTATCTCCTGCGGTTGGGCCTCTGCCGGGAGGTGGAACCAACCAGATGGCTCCATCCCAGGTGCCTGATGGACCCAGATAGGTTCCAGATGGCGCTTGGATTGATTCCTACCTCCCTCTGCCACAGCCCGGTCGAGTTCTTAGTTAATGCCTGGCAACGGGCTGCTTCGGAGGCTCTCGACCACGTTGTGCCTTTGCGGCCTCTGACCCAGCGCAGGTCCCGGCTTGCTCCTTGGTTTTCCATGGACCTGTGGGAGATGAAACACCAGAGAAGGGGCCTAGAGAGCATTCGGAGAACCAGTCGGTCCGAGTCTGACCAAACACAGTTAAGATCCTTTTCTAGATCTTATCTTGTGGCAATGGAGGTGGCAAAGCGTGCTTACTTCACCACCCTCATTGCGTCTGCAGATAACTGCCTGGCCGCCCTGTTTAGGGTGACCCGCTCCCTTATAAATCAAGGGACGGGAGAGGACCCCTTACGAGGACAGGCCAAGGAATTTAGTAAATATCTGGTGGACAAAATTGCTCAGATTCGGGCTGGTCTGGACTCTGACTGGGCAGTATCTGATGAGGAGAAAACAATGGGTTTGGCCAAGAACATTTGGGAAGAGTTTGACCCTGTGACTCTGGAAGAAGTGGACAGGATCATGGGGAAATTAAGTGCCGCCACATGTCTGTTGGACCCGTGTCCCTCCTGGCTGGTCTATGCGTCTCGGGAGGTTACACGAGGCTGGCTCCTAGCAGTTATCAATGCCTCACTGAGTGAGGGGTACTTCCCTGTCGCCTTGAAAGAGGCGGTGGTAAGGCCCCTCCTCAAGAAACCTGCATTGGATCCAGCTATTTTAAATAACTTTCATCCTGTCTCAGGGGCCATTAATTTAATTTTCTTTTAACTTCTGTATTATTGTATGTTATTGTTGTTAGCCGCCCTGAGTCCTTTGGGAGATAGGGCGGCATATAAGTCCCAATAATAAATAAATAAATAAATAAATAAATAAATAAATAAATAAATAAATAAATATCTGGATACTGGTGAGATGAGGAAGAGAGAAATAGAAGTCACCTTCTTATCAGGGATTTTTTTTCAGGATGTTGTTGTTAGCTGCGAAGTCGTGTCCGACCCATCGCGACCCTATGGACAACATTCCTCCAGGCCTTCCTGTCCTCTACCATCTTCTGGAGTCCATTTAAGCTCACGCCTACTGCTTCAGTGACTCCATCCAGCCACCTCATTCTCTGTCGTCCCCTTCTTCTATTGCCCTCGATCTTTCCCAGCATTAGGCTCTTCTCCAGTGAGTCCTTCCTTCTCATTAGGTGGCCAAAGTACTTGAGTTTTAGCTTCAGGATCTGGCCTTCTAAAGAGCAGTCAGGATTGATCTCCTCTAGGACTGACCGGTTTGATCGCCTTGCGGTCCAAGGGACTCGCAGGAGTCTTCTCCAGCACCACAGTTCAAAGGCCTCAATTCTTTGGCGCTCAGCCTTTCTTATGGTCCAACTTTCACTGCCATACATTGCAACTGGGAAGACCATAGCCTTGACTATACGCACTTTTGTTGACAGGGTGATGTCTCTGCTTTTTAGTGTGCTGTCTAGATTTGCCATGGCTTTCCTCCCCAGGAGCAAGCGTCTTTTAATTTCTTGGCTACAGTCCCCATCTGCAGTGATCTTGGAGCCCAGGAAAATAAAATCTGTCACTACCTCCATTTCTTCCCCATCTATTTCCCAGGAATTGAGAGGGCCAGATGCCATGATCTTGGTTTTCTTAATGTTAAGTTTCAACCCAAGTTTTGCACTCTCCTTCTTCACCTGCAACAAGAGGCTCTTTAGTTCTTCTTCACTTTCTGCCATTAGAGTGGTATCATCTGCGTATCTTAGGTTGTTGATATTTCTTCCGGCAATCTTAATTCCAGCTTTTGATTCATCTAGCCCTGCCTTTCTCATGATGTGCTCTGCATATACGTTAAATAGGCAGGGCGACAGTATACAGCCTTGCCGGACTCCTTTCCCAATTTTGAACCAATCAGTGGTTCCGTGTCCAGTTCTCACTGTTGCTTCTTGGCCCGCATATAGGTTTCTCAAGAGACAAATAAGATGGTCTGGTACTCCCATCTCTTTAAGAACTTTTTTTCAGGATAGGATGTATGAAAGCCTTGTGGGATTCTGTGTAGGGAAATTTAAAAAAGTTATTTATAGGGCATTTGGTATTGAGCAGCAAAAGACAGAATTTGGACAACTATGTACAAATGATGCACAGGAATGAATGAATTTTTATAGAAATTTGAAACGGAAGAACAAGTGAAAGTGTGCATGATAAAATGGTCTAAGAACCTCAGACACAATATACTGCTGGAATAGTGGGAAACCTGTGGTTAAAATGATTGAAATTTAAACTATGTTATAACTTCAAAGATTTTTTTATTAAAAAATGTACTGCTGGTGTATGACTCCACAAAAATTGTCTAGCATGTATACAGGTATTTCAAATTTATGTTGGAAATATGGGCAACGTATTTTATGTTATTTTATCATACCTGGTGGACTTGCAAAAAAGCCTGATATTTCTGAGTTCAAATACACATAACGATAAAAAAATGTTTAAACATCAACCTTCAACTAAAACCAGAATTTTTCTGATGAGATTAATAGACAGTCAATTAGAAAAGAATCGTGGAATATTATTTTTATATATGATCACTGCTGTGAGACTATTATATGCACAAAAGTGGGGAAAAAAACCCTCTGAAATAGCCACAGCAAAGGAAGGGTTGCTGAAGACAGCAGACCTAGCAGAAATGGTAAAATCAACTTGTTTGATTAGACAAAGTTCAATAACTACATTTATCAATGACTGAAATCTCTTAAGGACTTTTTGCTGAAAAAAGAGAAAAATCAGCTTGTGATTTATGGGTATAAGAATTAGAAAGTGTATGTTGTGTAGCCGGTTCTTTGCTGGCAATAAGTGAGATGGAAGGTTGCAAACAGGAACATGCTTTATTGGAGTCAAGCAGAACAGAACAGAAACAGTGGCTGCTGCACAGCTACTTATACAGTTGGCCACTAGGCGGCAGCCAATATGTTTAAAGAAACCATTCCCGCCCCAAACCTACCAATGACCTTCTTGGAGACAACAAGTCTGGCTTAGTCAGTAACTGTTACACAGACACACCATTGAGCAACCTTTAAGCAGCATTTAAACAGACACGTGAATCAGTACAAGTAAAAAAAATCCAATACATTACAGTGTAGTTTATGAAAAGAAGGAAATTATGATGTAATCGTAAAGAGGCTGAAAATAAAATGCATTTATAACCACTGTCAAAAAGAACAGAAGCTGTTTCTTTATATATTTACTTTTTCTATTTTCTGTTTTCTTTCTTACTCAATATACTTTCTTATTTCCTTATTTCTTTTCTGATATTTGTATTGTTTTTATCTTGTTAAATTTTTCTTTGATTATATATATTATATTATACATATGATATATGCTACGACATGCTATGCTCTTATTAAAAGGCCTTTCTAAAATCATTGAGGCCCTAGTGAATCAATGGTACCTTTTGACTTTTTCACTTATATGGTATACATCAGTAATAACGTCACCCGTTCCTCAGTCTTTGAACAACTTGAATATCTGGCATCTCTTTTTTCATGCAGGGGTCTAACCTGTGTTGGGCATCTGCTAGCAGGAGAACTCAAGGATATTGCATAATAGTTTGCAGATTCTGTTAAGTCTTCTGTCTTTGAGAGTGGTATGTACTGTAGCTTGACCTCTTCTAATCAGTTGCCCATTACGTCATTCCCAGATTTGCTATTAAAGTTTGCTTAAAATCTTCCTGTATTTTCTCCTGTTTTTTCTTTCTATTGGTATTCCATCAGTAAAATTATAGTATTGGAGTATATTGAAGTATGTTCTTCGTTTGAATCCAAACATGTTTCTATCATAAAACCTTGATAGGTGTAAAAACAGCTATTGTTTTAAAGTAAAGCTGGGAAATGTTTAGGGAAAAACCCAGCTACACTATGCTTACAAAATTAAACATATTTTATTAACATACAGTTTTCTATTGCACATTCTTTTTAGGTCTGTTTCTGCCTTACTCTGTCTTTCTCAATATCCTGCTGAATTTTTTAAGTGATGGATAAGTCACTTACAAAAATTGAAGTGTAAGTAGTTTATATTTATTTATTTATCAAATTTAGAGACTGTCCATCTCATTCTCAAATCAACTCTAAGAGTCTTATAGAAATTGATTCACCAAAGCAGGGTTTTCACTTTAGCCTAAATCCATATTTATAAAATGATTACATTACTGTGGCCTGTTTTTTTTCTTGAGCAAGCATATTTAAAACTAATATCTTCTCTGACTTACTTTGAGTATGTAATGAGTTCATTAGATCTGCTGAATTTTTGCCTATTTCAGATGCATGCCTACATCCACATACATCTCTTATTATTTCACTTGAATGCTCCCCAAATCATATTAGCATTGTTAGCAATTTCATTGAAAGTATTTTCTGGCCACTAAGAAAGAAGGAGAAAAAGAAGACTAATGCCTATAAGTTACAAATTTAGAGATGGTTGCTAAGAGAACCATGGTTTGCAAGATGAATTAAGAAATCATCGTAGGACAAAATAAAAAACAGACTCTTCTTATGAGGTGATATCAGAAAGCAGAAACTCATATCCTCTGAGAATCTGATGTAAGAAAATGATGCACCGGAAAAAAATGATTAATCTTGGTGAGACCGGGTGAAGAAGGGGAAGAAAATGAATGAAGTGAATGTTGGGATCAAAGAGATTACTGTAAGGTCCATAAATGGTGCTATCAATTATTGCCAATGACAAGTCAAAAAGGTCAACATTCATCTATGTAATCAGCAATGATTATGTGCAGTCTCAATGGCATGTATTGGATCCAATCTCAAAACTGACAACAAAACCTTGATGTCATTTAACTGAAAGGATTTACATACTATTTTTAATTAATTTCTAAATATTGTACTAAACAAACAAATAGCATGATAAAAACAAAACCTGAAAAATGTAAGAGGGCAAGGTGTGGATTATAGTCCACTGGAGCAAGGCTATGTTATTTATCAACTTAAGTTTTCTTTAAATTTGTGAGCATTTCTATGGGCACGGGTTTCAAATCTCATAGCCTAGTTGTCATTACAGCAACACAAGGATATTTTTGAAAATAGACAGTAAGTGAGCTAATTTGTGACATGCAGAAACAATGACAAAAGAGCATACTTTGTAAAGTGGAATATCATCACATCCCCCTCCCTGAATAAATAAGAAAAATTGTGCAGATTTCTTTATATGCATATGTAAACCCACCTACAGATGCATCTACAGCAGCTGAAAGAAGTTCTGTAGCTCTCCTAAAATACCGATCAGTGGTGATTTGAAATGTGCTTATAAAAATATATAAAGGTAAAGGTAAAGGTTCCCCCGCACATGCGTGCTAGTCGTTTCCGACTCTAGGGGCCGGTGCTCATCTCCGTTTCAAAGCCAAAGAGCCAGCACTTGTCCGAGGACGTCTCCGTGGTCATGTGGCCGGCATGACTAGACGCCAAAGGCGCATGGAACGCTGTTACCTTCCCACCGTAGTGGTCCCTATTTTTCTACTTGCATTTTTACGTGCTTTTGAACTGCTAGGTTGGCAGAAGCTGGGACAAGTAACAGGCTGCTACGTGGCACTCGGGATTCGACCCGCCAAACTGCCGACCTTCTGATCGACAAGCTCAGCATCCTAACCCACTGAGCCACCGCGTCCCTATATATTCATGCTAAATGTGGATGCAAAATCATTCACATAACAGGACTTGTGGATGATTGAGGTTATCACATAATGAAGCTGGCACCATCCAGAAGACTACATCTGGAGGTGATGAAACTCCAGAAAGAGTTTCTAGAAATCATCCACACCTTTTAACTGTTTAAAGATCAGTTTTTAGTCTACATCTGCACAGCAGATTTGGCATTCTTGGTGTAGCCCTTCATTTTTGTATCGGAAGTGAGTGAAGAATACAGCATATGAAAGAAAATGTAGGGATGCATATTCTCCTCATTGACATCTGGAAGCCAACGATGAGGACCACAGACAATGATTCCTACCTTTAATTAGTGAGGAAACTGCTTGGTTGAGTTCCATATGTATCATAAACTACTGATCTTAGAGATGTCTTTTTAAATGGATTCAATGAGTTGGTTTTAAATAAGTTGGCACAGCAGAATTTCTCCCATGCCATTCCTTTGTTGTTATATTTATTTCTATGCCCTGCATTCTTGTCTCTTTAAATTAA
This sequence comes from Vipera berus, assembly GCF_964194415.1. Classification (NCBI taxonomy): domain Eukaryota; kingdom Metazoa; phylum Chordata; class Lepidosauria; order Squamata; family Viperidae; genus Vipera; species Vipera berus. The sequence continues at coordinate 239,980,939 of NC_138202.1, forward strand.
AGTTTAACTGACAGAATTTATAATATTAATTCCCAAGTGACAGAATATAGAATTGGCTGAGGTGGTTAGATTCTTCGGTCCATTTCATTCTCTCTTTCTCTTCTTCCTTTCCCTGTGCTTTGATGGGCACATGTGCTATTGTTTAAAACAAAAATTGAAAGAAAAATAATAAAGCAAAATAGGATTTTTTCATAGCACTGTGATAGAATAGGATATGCTCATAAAGGAGAGAGAGAGAGAGAGAGAGAGAGAGAGAGAGAGAGAGAGAGAGAGCGCTATAAATGGACTCAAACTTGCAGTGAACTGTCCATACACAAGGTTTTTCCCATTAAAAAAGAACAATAGAGAATTCCTAATATTTCAGTTTGGAAAGAGTACCAAATAGGAAAAAGAGATTTTAGAATGTTCCCAAGAATTTAGTATAACAAAGCAAAACTTCAGTTTTTTGTAATAGCTGAAATGTTCTCTTAAAGTAAGTGAGTAGTATGAATGTTTCAATACAGTTCTGATAAGGATGGCACCTTTGCATTTCTGTTCTAAGCATAAGACTGAATTCAATTGATTTTTATGATAATTGTTGTTTCTGTTTGATGCTTCCTCTTCAGGTTCAATGGTGTAATGACATAGTTGACCAAAATGTCCTTCCTAGTTTGTGGCTTATTTTATTGTGAGAATCTAGCCAATACATTCAGTGTATCACCTGAATTCCCAAGCAATTGGGTGAACTCAGTAAACCATGGTTTATTTAAACCATGAATGAGCATGTTAAAATGAACGCAAATTGTGTCTAGCACAGTGTTCTTTGGAATCCTCTAGAAAATTTAGAACGGACTCAGGTGAGTTTCAGATGTGCTTAGGTTCACAAAATCCTTGATGTTTGATGCATGATAAGAGCTGGAAGGACATTCACTCTGACTGAAACAAAAGCATTTATTTTTGACAAAAGTTATGTGTTGTTCAATACCATAATTGTCCAGTAACAGCCTATTTTAATTTTTGTTTTTACTTTATTATTTTATTTATTAATTTCATATGCTGCTCATCTCATGTGGTTTCTATGCATGTAGATATCTAAAGTGGTTATAAGTCAATAAAACACACACATAAACACACAAACACACATGCATACACAAATCCCACAAAGCTATACCAGGTTCTGGTGTTGGCTACTTCATTTAAATTCATCCTCAATGTAGCATAAGTTAGTATTTACAGAACCAAAGGATTCTCACATATTCTAGGCCAGGGATGTCAAACTGCCGCCCTGCGGGCCAGATGCATCATGGTGAAACCACGCCCACCCCATTGCCGGCAATGAAAAAAAAAGTTGCAATACATCGTGACACGTCACGTGACATTGCGAGTTTGACACCCCTGTTCTAGGTGATGAAATAAGTTTCAGTCAAGATGTATTTAAATGTTGAAGTGTTCTTTCTCTTTATCCCAGTATTTAAATCTCTCTCTCTGTAATCAGCTATGCATTGTTCATACCAAAGATTTCTAGGCACTGATGTGGCATTGCTAAAGGTGTTGGAATAATGTTCATGAACTTAGTGAGAATTATACAGAATGAACATGCTTAGGGCTGACACCAAATATTGATTATCAAGGAAACAAATCCAAAGTGTTTCCAAATGCGGGAATTACTGCTGAGTGTTTATTTTAGATTATCATTATTTGCCCTATGTAATGGTATAATGTGCAGTAATCCTAAATGAACAACAGTTCCAAAGAATATAAATAAGGCATTAATAGCCTGTGACCTGACTGAGCATATGTTCTACTGGAATTCAGCATGGGTTTCCAGCATCTAAGTACCAACAAAGCTCAAAAAATTAAATTAAACCTTGCCAAATGGAGCATATGTAAGCCAAATGTGTTGGAACTTTTTGAAGATTTTTTTTCTTTCAAGGCATTTAACATTCTAAATAGCTGCTTGATTAGGCTTTTGGTGTTGAGAAACAGCCAAATTCTCTTTGTCTTTTTGATGAATCCTTTATCATTTCATGATTTCCCTCCTTATATCATTAAAACTTGGAGCATCACTCAGCTAAAGTTAATATTTGGATTCCAGTGGAGGAATATATATATACAGCCTGAGGATTATATATATATTAAGACAGTTCTCTCTCTCTCTCTCTCTCTCTCTCTCTCTCTCTCTCTCTCTCTCTGTGTGTGTGTAGATCTTTGGTCATTCGGGTTTTTCCCCACGTAAAATTGGAGGTATCAGGGCAACGTTTCGACGAAATCTCATCCGTCATCCTCAGGCTGGTGGCTTCAGCTTCGCTCTTCCTAAACTTGCCTCCTGACTCTGGGGTTTGTAATGCATATTCCATGTGTCAGGTTTTAATTTTTTATGGATACATTTGTTCGAAATTACGTTCTTACTTTTTCAAGAGGGCAATAAAATGTTGTGAAAGCAATTTCTTCCCCCCCCTCCCCCTGCCCTTATAAAATCTGAATATGCTGATTCCTCCTTGCTTACAGGGATGTTATAGAAACCAGATGAATAGTTTTGTAAACTCTTCTTTAAAACATTACTTATCCCAATCAAATGTTAGCTTACCATTACCATTTTTTTTGCACAATTTAATCAGTTTCTATTTTTACATTGAAACATAATAATTTATTAAACTTGTATAGCACCTGATTCCCAACAGTTCTGGGCAGTTCACAACAGTCAAACAAAGAAACAACAGTAAAAGCCAATAAAACTTATGTAAATGTCTGTGTGACTTTTTTTTTGCTGAGAACTATTCTGGCTCAGCCCAACATTTATTATGGAACCTCCAGTGGTTTCTGCCCATCTCATAAGACCAGACAGAGTAGCGGGTGCTGAGGGTCCAGTGGTGGGATTCAGATATGTGAATAACTTGTTTTCTGTGTGGATGCTGCTTCCGGAAGTCCATTCTGGGCCTGGGCAACAACAAACTTAGCTACCGGTTCTGCCTACCGGTTCTGCCTACCTACCACTCTGTGGGTCCCTTCTATCAAATGAGGTCAGAAAATCTGTGAGTATTTGAAAACATGGTTTTGCTCCCAGGCCATGGGCTAGGTTGCCTATTGAGTTCCTGGAATGTCTTTTTGTAATGTAATACATGTTTTTGTCTTAGGTTCTTAGGTTCTTTTATTTTTAATTGTTTTTCTTTCTCCTCCAGAAGTTGTGGGTGCTCCTTCACTGGAAATTATCAAGAAGACATTGGGCAACCATTGCCAAAAATGGAGTTGGATTAGAAGACCTCCAAGATCCCTTCTAACCTTGTTACTCTATATCAGGGGTGTCAAACTGCCGGCTCGCAGGCCGGTTGCATCATGTGGAGACCATGCCCATCCCAGATCCGGCAATGCAAAAAAAATAATGATACGTCGCAACACATCACGTGACACAGTGAGTTTGACACCTGAGCTCTATATCAGGGCTTTTCAACCTTTTCATCCATTGTACCACTTTTAGGATATGGCAACATCCAAGTACCACCAGTTGCCTAGCAAGGTGTCAAAAACTTGATGACCCCCCCCAAAAAAGGAAAAAAAGTGACGAAGTACAGGTAGTCCTCGCTTCGTGACTGTTTGAAGTAACAATGGCACTGAAAAAATTGCCTCCACAGCCACAGCCGAGCAAGACACGTGTCTGCCTGCCTGGCCACACTCTTCCTCCTGTCCGAGGTTTTCATTGTTGTGAGCATTTCTGTTGAGGATTGGCAGTGGGGGTGGGGGGGAGTTTGGTTTTTATCCCCCCCCATCTTCTGGGTGGTTGCAGAAGGTTTTGGTCACTTCACATGACCATGGGACACTGTGACTGTCATAAACATGAATCAGTTGCCAAGCATCTGAATGTAAATCACAAGACCCTGGAGATGCTGCAACATTCCAGCTGATCGGCCCTTCTTCTGGACTCAGAAGCACCAGGATCAGCGCTGAGCTCCAGCTGGAGCCTGGCACTGATCCTGGCACTTCCACTGATCCCTGACAGCCCTGCAGCTCCAGCCGTCTCTCGCTCAGGCTTGTGCTGTGTTGCCACCGGTTCAACTAATTCCCCTCCCCTGCTACCACTTTTCTAGGATGGTTGTGTACCACCTGCCAGGTGCCAATATACCACAGGTAGTACCTGTACCACTGGTTGAAAAGCCCTGCTTTATATTCTATGTTGTCTCTTTTTAATTACGTGAATTGGCCAGTCTTTTAAATCTAATAAAATAAGCATCACAGTTGACATCTTTACAGACTTAACAAAGGTTTAAGCCTTCCAAAGGCTCATCAATCATCTACTCCATCCCTGCTTCCCATGTTGAAATGGGTCTGTAGTGACCCTTAGTCACTATACCAAACTAGCTCTATTGTCTATTGTGGATACTCATCTATTATGTAAAGTAGCTGATGGGATAGGATGAAAGTCTATTTGATGCAAAGAGTGATGCCTAGAAAATGGCAATCAAAAAATCCTAGAGAACAAGCTAGTAACCAAGTTTGGGCAGAAAAGAAACATTGCAGATAGCTCAAGGAAATAAAATAATAAAACATCTCAAGGAGTCTCTTCTTATGATAATCTCAAGAGGACTAAATTTTTTTGAAGTGACATTTGCAATGTCTTTTCAATGTTTACTGGGTTAGTACATTAATTTAGAACGTCAAAAATCAATCATAAATTTAGTCACTTGTGGTTATGAAATCTAAAGGCACTCAACTAGAGAAGAAGCATAAGATGGTCAAACTGGGTCTGATTAATAAAAATGTATTATTCCCAACAAATCCCATGAAAAGGTGCATTGAGGAAGAAATGTTGTTATTGCAAAGTCTTTAAACCTGTTAATAATTACCTGACCTATAAAATGGCAATAACAATTGGCAAGTAAAAGGAAGCTTGCCTGTCTTGTTTGACCTATTCTGGCTGGTGGAACCCACTGACTATTGAATGAATGAATAAAATGACTTTTCCAGAACCATCTTTTGGAAAGCAATGAATTATACATTTTTGTTAAACAGCACTGCTAAATAGAATTCCTATATCAAACTCTTTCTGAAAGTTATGGAGAAGAAAAGTGGAGATCACAAATGAAATCTTTACAATTAATGGGCTATAAACATAACTTAGCCTGGAATAGTGTGAGATGACATTTGCAGTTTCAAACCACTTCCTGTAACTCCCACTGACAGGATGGGGAAGTACACTAAGGCATGTAGAATAAAAGATGCCAAAATAAATAAAGTACACATATAAGAGCACATAATGAAAGCAATATTAGGAAATTATATCTAGCAGAATTTTATATTTCTTTTATATGATCAATTAGAAATGTAAGAGAGGAAGAAGAATTCTTTATTGTGGGAAAGCAATATTTTGCAATATTTTAGATTTGGCTTTAAAATATGCTTTCAATTGTCTAAGTGTGAGAATATAGCATCTATCTGCAACTCTTTAAACTCTTAAAAGAACCTCTGTGTCTTTTCCTGGAGTTATGTGACTACCTTCTGAGGTTTCCATGTAATTCTAGGAAAGATGTGGTTGATTCGATCAGTTGCTGTTTTCATGCTTCCAGTTGATCCAAAGTAGTTTTTTTTTATAATCAATTCAAAGCACTGAACACCTCTGTAGGAAATTTAGGAAACTGCCTTACATGAAAATAGTTTATGTAGCTCTGTATTCTCCAGTCTCTACAGTAACTGTCAACTGTTCTCTAAGGTTTCAGATCTTATTTTTCTCTAGCTTTATTTGGTGATATCAGGCCCTGCAGACTCTCTGCCTCAATCAAAAACCCTATGTTCTTCCTCTACGACTGGATATTATTATTTTGGCTTCCATTTGAAAGTGAATGTATTTAATTTTATTTTTGAGGCAGAATACAAACAGATACTTAGCTATTAGAATTTTGTTCCAATTTTTGCAATTACGGTGGCCAGTTTTAAAAAGCTTACGGAAAAGTTTGTAATATTGCACAAAAATGAATTCCATTTGAAAAAAGAGTTTGGTGAAACTTGCCCATAAATAACACTGTAAATAAAAATGTACATGTTGAAGGAATGTATGCATTGAAGGATAAAAACACAGTGCAAATTTTGCGTGAACAGTAGGCGAGTGCGCGCACGCTCCATTTGCTCATGCGGATCCTCTTTCTTCCCCCCCACCCTCCCGGCCGGTCTGCTAAACTAGAAAGATTGAGGAAGCCTGATATAAAGCATAAGCTAAAAGGACAGTACAGAATATTATTACCACTATTATTAGTATAAACTTGCCTCTAAAGATAAGAAAAAGAGTAATATTCATCTAAACCTAAGGCATAAAATTAAAATTCTATGACAGAAGTAGGTGAAACGAAACGAAATGAAACCTATTTATCTACTTAGGTGGATAGACAGTAGATCTGCTTAGGTAGATCTACTATCTACTGCAGGATTGATCAAAGTTTGGCCACAAATTGTGCCCACTCCAATTTGCACATGCGTGATATGTAGAAGTGGGCCAAGTGCATTTAGCCTTTTCCCATCAGTTCATCTGATTCCCAGTATTTCTTCTAGATGGGGTTGTAGCAAATGAGAATGTATATCAGACAGCAGACAGAGGGACACGGTGGCTCAGTGGGTTAGGACGCTGAGCTTGTCGATCAGAAGGTCGGCAGTTTGGCGGGTCGAATCCTGAGTGCCGCGTAACAGAGTGAGCACCTGTTACTCGTCCCAGCTTCTGCCAGCCTAGCAGTTCGAAAGCACATAAAAATGCAAGTAGAAAAATAGGGACCACTACGGTGTGAAGGTAACAGCGTTCCGTGCGCTTTTGGCATCTAGTCATGCCGGCCACATGACCACAGAGATGTCCTTGGACAAGCGCTGGCTCCTCGGCTTTGAAACGGAGATGAGCACCAGCTCCTAGAGTCGGAAACGACTAGCACGCATGTGCGGGGGAACCTTTGTATGTGTATGTGTGTGTGTGTGTGTGTTTGTGAACAACAGATAGAAATATTATTACACTTTTAGATCACACACTAAGATGAGTTGGAACATTTGCTTCTGATCTAAAACAGCACAGAGGTGCTGCCCTTTAGTCAAAAGATTAAAAAGTCCTGCTCACTGACTGACTAAACTAAGCCCAGTTTAGTTCCTAGAGTGGGGCGGGGTGCAGTATATATAGTTTTAAAGGCTTTTAAGTCCATGGCATCTGTCATGTATACAGTCAGCCCTGAGTTAGTTTTATTGAAAACAAGGGTCTAATTCAATTGTGATTAACTTGCTCCATTGATTTCTGTAGGACTTTAGCTGAACTTAATACTTTGATTTCATTTAGCTAGAATGTGCCTAGCACTGTTTATGCACAGATGCAATGATAAGCCCTGAGAATTCTGGCTTATTATGCCAAATAACTCTGTTTACTTGACTCATTCTTGTTTAGAAAGAATGGCTGAACCTCTGAGAAACTAGCCAAGGTGCAAAGACTTGACAAACTGGAATCTGAAGACAGGATTTGCAGTGACATTCCCATTCTTGATTTATTAGGAGAGTGACAAGCTACATATAATGGGAGGTATGTACATCCTTATTATTTTCTAGTTGGTTAAACCCAGCTTTCCCCATCTTATTGGGCTTCATCCTAGAGAGGCTTGGCTTAAGGAAGAACCAGAGACTTCTGGACCAAATTCAGGCTATAGAAAGTTTCCATTTCTCCCTCAAGGCAAAGCCAGAATATTGCCAGAATGCATGCTCATATAGCCACCCTTAGCACAATTGTTAACTAGAATAAATTGAAACTCACTTAGGCAGCATTTGTTCTGGAAGAGTACTTAAAAGCACATACAATCTCTAGGGATTGGGGTTAACAGCAACAACTCTCTAATATTTACCAAATTCCATGATTTATAAGAATATATTTAGATTCTTTTGCCAGAATACTCACCCTTACTTTTATTGGCATAAGGACTAATATTATAAAATGTCATTTTATTTTTAAAATATGCATAATAATGTTGAATAACTAGAAGCATCATTGAAGGTTGATTTCAACCATAGTCATGAAAACAATTCAAAAATAACAACTTGAGGAGAATTTGCACATTATCTGTGGCGTTGAGAAGTAAGATATATATCCATTTTGGCTCCCACCACTGAACAAGTTGCCAGCTCTCAGTAAAAATCAGTCCCACAGTGCACATTGAAGAAATAAGTCTTAATTATCAAGATGGTTGTGGCCTCATTTTCTAACTGCAAAACGCTTTGTTAAATAAACAGCAGTGTCCACTTACAATTGTCAGACATCAATACTGAACACTGAGCACAAAGCTTCATGGCAGTACATGGTGATCAGATTTGTACAAGATTTCTCTGGATATCATGCAAGCTAAAAAAAAAATCCCCAAACCCAGATTTGAATAAAACACAGTTGAAAATGCTGAGACACAAGATCAAACAATTCCTTTAAAACCAGAGAAAATGTCTTAAACAACAGCACCTCTATACCTAAAACAAGGAGAAACATCACAGAACTAAAATGACGTGAAACCATAATATAATGAAATTTAAACATTCTTGATGGGGAAAATTGTCGTTGTCAGGTGTTGAATTGCTATGAAACTAGAAATCAAGCAGCCTTTCTAGTTCAATCATTTCATGATGTGGAGCTTCCTGTTCCACCTTTCTCATAAGCTCCCTGACTCATCTGGAGGTAGCATTTTAGAGAAGATTTCAGCTGACAAGCTCAAGACCTGTGCTGGCTGGTTTATATGGAAGGAAGTGAACCATAAATGGGCTCAGATTAAATAAGCTTATAGGCAGATGACGCGCTATATTGGTTTGAGTTAGGAAAGGGAGTTAGCTCTGAGACAAATTCATGAACCTTTAATTAAACTGGAAAAATGGAGGGCTTTGTGGGGTTTTACATAGTAAAATATACTGCTCAAAAAAATAAAGGGAACACTTAAACAACACAGTGTACTGTATTTAATAGTAGGATGTCTTATTTTCTGTTCCCTTTATTTTTTTTGAGCAGTATATTATGTAGTGAACGTGATATTTTCATGAAACAAAAGCCCAAGATAATTAAAATTGTATTTTTTTAAAACAGTAGATCGAATTGATATCAAGCATTGAGATTTTTGGATATATACTTCTCTTAAAAGAGAGAAAACCAAAAGACTTGTTTCCTCTCCTTTCAGGATTTTTGTCTCCACAATGTTCATCTATATAGCATAAAAATGGACTACAACAGCTGGTTTTCATCATTCTTGTCATGGAATATTGTCACAGTTTTGAAGATGGGGGTTGGGATGGACAGTCTGCCTGTTCCTGGACTGTTCTTGATCAGGGAAGTTCATGACTTGATTCCTGATGCATCAGCCATCATTTTACCTCTTCTTGGTCTTTGTGTAGCCCACCCTTGGATGCTGTTGCATTTCCATACACCTAGCATCCAAATATTTATTGTATGGTTCATAAAACTCATTATCCATTAGGCTGAATATTTATTGTATGGTTCATAAAACTCATTATCCATCATGATCATGAGAAAAAGTTTGGTGATTCTCAAGTAGAGCCAAAGAGTTGCTTTCCATTCAAATACTGAAGTCCTGCGGTTCAGCTGGCCTTTGGATATTCAGATACCAGAGTATCTGTTTATCCAAAGAATCCCTTCAACAATTTCATTTCAGACCTGATTTGAAACTCTCATATTCTATATGTAATAAATATCTTTGAGGGGGTATAAAGTAAATGTTGTTATGTTGAGCTTTTATTAGGCCTGTAGTTTCTTGCAAATATATGTATCAGTTTCATCTTGAAACTATATTTTTCAGTTTCAAAATCACTGCTGCATTGAGTGGATGTTATCCAAACTAATGTGTTGAGAATGACTTGAGGAGACTTTGTTGCCCACTTTTTGTAGTGTTACACAAGGAATAACAGCAGAATGGTCTTCATCTTTGAGAAGAACATGGTTGATTCTGGCAAGATTCTATCTGTAGGAAACAATCAAGAAACTACTCAGAAGTAAATCCATGTATTATTCTTGATGCTTTGGGTCTGACAGTCAGTATTTATGGTTTAGGTTGAAATATAGCCAGGATGGTTTGGAAATTAAGGTTTTATGTCTTGGAAATATAATACCTCTAGAAGAGGTGGTGCAGCTCTATGAAAGTGAAATTCATTCTTGCTTAAATGCTACTAGAAAGATAAATTTCTCTCTGGCATGTGTAGAATTTCTACTTAATATTGATTTACCACTGATGGTTTAGAAGCTAGGAAGATATTTTTTAGCATGTACAATCTAATACTGAGGGTCCCCATCCCCTGGTCTGTGGCCTGGTACTGGGCCACAGCCTCTTGGGAACTGGGCTGTGCAAGCAGCAGGCAAACATGGCAAACCATCCCCTTTTCTCCCCCTCTATCACTGCTGCTCAGTCCTCAGAGCCGGAGAGGTTGGGCACCCTCAATATAAAAAAACATACCTGAACAGTCAATACTATTCAATGGTTATAAATAGGCAGGGCTGGAGAAAGGCCAGGTAATCTACTCCAGGATTATCACCAAAGCTTCATGGGAAAGTTCTCAAACAAAAGTTCAAAGATGGTACTGGAAAGTTAGATCCCTGGTAAGAAGTTCAAACATTCTCATAGAGCCTTGGTGGAGCAGTGGGCTAATGCCTCCTTAAGTAACACCAGCTGCCTGCAATTAGTGCAGGTTCGCATCCCACCAGGCTCAAGGTTGACTCAGCCTTCCATCCTTCTGAGGTAGGTAAAATGAGGACCCAGATTGTTGGGGGCAATTAAGCTGACTTTGCAATAATGCCGCTTGGGTGTGTGTGTGAAAGCCCTAATAAGCAGGCATATACATAGAATGAAGGCTACTGCTAAGCTTGTAAGCCGCCCTGAGTCTTCGGAGAAGGGCGGGATATAAATGGAATTAAAATAAAAATAAAAAAAATAAAAAAATAAGTTGGGAAATAATGATGCAAAAGGAGAAGCTTGACTGAGAAGCCTGAAGGCTGAGGAAACCTATGATGAAAATAATTGTCTGTGAGGAAGAAAATAAACAAGACTTGTACATGGAAAGTACAAAGCTTGAACCACAAGAAATCAAGAAATTAATGACAAGGACCAAAATAGGCATTCTCAGAATCAGTGAGATTAATTAGATTGGAATCAGGTACTTCCTATCAGATGAATTTATTATGCACTATACTGGAAATATAGGGACGCGGTGGCTCAGTGGGTTAGGACGCTGAGCTTGTCGATCAGAAGGTCGGCAGTTTGGCAGGTTGAATCCCGAGTGCCGCATAGCAGAGTGAGCGCCTGTTACTCGTCCCAGCTTCTGCCAACCTAGCAGTTCGAAAGCACGTAAAAATGCAAGTAGAAAAATAGGGACCACTGCGGTGGGAAGGTAACAGCGTTCTGTGCGCCTTTGGCGTCTAGTCATGCCGGCCACATGACCACGGAGACGTCCTCAGACAAGCTCTGGCTCTTCGGCTTTGAAACGGAGATGAGCACCGGCCCCTAGAGTCGGAAACGACTAGCACGCATGTGCGGGGGAACCTTTACCTTTACCTTATACTGGAAATGGCAACATTAGAAGAAATGGAGTAGCATTGATAACAAAGAAGAAAGCATCAGTTGAAAATATCTGAGCATAAAATGACAGAATAATGATTATTAGAATTTGAGGTAAACGTCCGAAGGTCACAATGTTGCAGATATGCATATCCATCGACAACAGATGTATCTAAATAAGAAATAGAGGTTCTATGCCGACATTCAAGAAATAATGCAACACATGCTGAAAAGAGATATAATTTACATTATGGGTGATTTCAATGCCAGAAGTAGAAATTGTTAGCAGACTTGGTTTGGGCAAAGGGAATGAAGCAGATGACTGTATGGTGCAGTTCTATGAATAAAATTGGCTGAGAATCACCAAGACATTGTTTATTTAACCAAATGTTGATTGTACACATTGACATCTCCAAGTGGACTGTACCACAACCATATTGATTACTTTTGTGCAGCCAACGATAGAAAAACAGAATGATTTCCACTAAAACTTTACTTGGTACAAACTGTGACTTGGACCATCAACTCTGAACTCTCAAGCTTCCTCCTTCTGTTATATATTCAAGATGGACAATGTTTAATATTTATTTGTTATGTATACGTAGGGATATGGGTCTATACATATGTTGCATATAGTATGTTAGGTGTGTGTCATGTATGTGTTCAATTTGAGAGCAGGCAACTAAATTTCATTTTTGATGTGTGCCATTGCGCCCACAGTAAAAAAAATGACAACAAAGGTTATCTTGTCTTGTCTTGTCCTGTCCTTTCCTGTCCTGTCCTGTCCTGCCTTGCCTTGCCTTGCCTTATCTTATTTGCAGCCAAAGTGTGTCTTGAATTCAAATTCTGAAACACCAAAAAGTACATAGGTCTTGGGAAATATAGCAACAAAAATATCACCTCTATATACAGTTGAGGTTAAAAAAACAACAACAATCCAGATTCAATTTACTTAACCTCATGGGGAAACAATCAGATAAACTATGGGAAAACATGAAAAAAACCCTTATCATTGAAATTGCTTATTGAAGCATACAAAAACTAAATGAAGATAAGCACATAGCTGTCACAGGAAACCATCCAGGTTGCTGGACAGAGAATGAAAGCTAAAGCCATGAATGAAAGAGATGAAGCAAAGTGGCTAAAGGAGGCATGTCAATGTGAAACTAAAAAAGAAACAAAGAAAGGTACTGGAATGAATATTATAAAGACACGGAGAAAAGAATTTGAAAAGAACAAGCTGGAAAACTTTTTATCCTTTTTTTTTTTTAAAAAAGACCACCTCTTGAATTCTATTTGTTGCAGGCAAAGGAATAATAAGGGACACAGAGAGAAAAGTATTGAATGATCAAAAGCAAATTAAAAAAAACAGGCAGGATTCAATTTATCTCCTCTAACCATCACATCCCTGATAGATTGTGATCCTCCAGTCCACCAAATTACTAATTTGCAGAATACAAAAGCCAAAATCTGTTCCTGCTGAAATGAAGTCTTAGTCTTAGCAAGGGTAACCTTGGAAAACCAGACATGTTTGCAATAACCAGTGGGGTTATTTCCTCCTGTTCTCAGCTGGGTTGCGTGGGAAGGGGTGTAAGAAAGTTTTATATCTGGCCAAATGCTGGGGTGGGGTATAGCAGGATGAGGTAGAAGGTAAGAGAATAAAGCAAGTGAACAAGCATAAATGAAATATACAGAGATGCATGTCTCGACCTGGTATTCCTGTCCGGACAGTGGTTGGATGATCTTGGAGGGGGTTCACTGGTCATTGTTCCCCGTCATGGTCCGACCATTATCTCCTGTGGCTGGTCTTCCGTTATGACACCCCCCGCCGCTGGGCTGCAGAACCGACCAGATGGTTCCGCCCCAGGCACCTAATGGACTCAGAACGGTTCCAGATGGCGCTTGGGTCTATACCCATCGCCCTCACTCACAGCCTTGGTTGATGCCTGGGAAAAGGCGGCCACTGAGGCACTCAACTGTGTTGTACCCTTGCAACCCCTGACCCGGCGCAGATCCCGTTGGGCTCCATGGTTTTCTGTGGAGCTCCGGGAGATGAAGCATCGGAGACGGGGTCTAGAGAGCGGTTGGAGGTCCAGCCATTCCGAATCTGACCAATTGCAGTTAAGAACCTTCATAAGGTCTTATCTTGCTGCAATGAGGACAGAGAAGGCTAATTACTTCACTGCCCTCATTGCGTCCACAGATAATCACCCGGCCACCCTGTTTAGGGTGACTCGCTCCCTCCTTAATCAGGAGGTGAGAGAGGAGCCCTTGCAGGGGCGGGCCAAGGAGTTTAGTCATCATCTGATGGACAAAATCGTTCAGATCCTGGCCGGTTTGGACTCTAACTGGGCAGAGTCTGATATGGAGGAATCGGACGGTCTTGAGCATGTTATCTGGACTGAGTTCGATCCTGTTTCCCCTGATGATGTGGACAGGATTATGGGGAGGCTGAGTTCCACCACCTGTTTATTGGACCCGTGTCCCTCTTGGCTAATTTATGCGACTCAGGAGGAGACATGAAGCTGGTTCCAGGCAGTAATATCTTCCTCTTTGAGTGAGGGTGTCCTCCCCGCTGCTTTGAAGGAGGCGGTGGTGAGGCCCCTTCTCAAGAAGCCTGCCCTGGACCCAGCAATTTTAAACAACTATCGTCCTGTCTCCAACCTTCGCTTTCTGGTGAAGGTTGTTGAGAGTATGGTGGCGCATCAGCTTCCTCTGTTCCTGGAGGAAACTGATTATCTGGACCTGTACCAATCGGGTTTCAGGCCCGGGTACAGCACAGAGACGGCATTGGTCACGCTGGTGAATGATCTCTGGCAGGCTTGGGACAGGGGTTGCTCCTCTGTCCTAGTTCTATTAGATCTCTCAGCGGCTTTTGATACCATCGACCATGGTATCCTACTGTGGCGTCTCAGGGTGTTGACGGGAGGGCAGAGGTCTGCCCCGAGGCCTCTCATTTGTGGAGTTCCTCAGGGGTCGGTTCTCTCTCCCCTCCTGTTCAAAATCTATATGAAGCCGCTGGGCAAGGTCATTCGTGGTTTCAGGGTGGGGTATCATCAGTACGCTGATGATACCCAACTTTTTTTCTCCACCCCGAACCAACCCAGTGATGCCCTCGCCGTGATGTCCCGTTGCCTGGAGGCCATCCAGGTCTGGATGGGGAGAAACAGGCTTCGTCTCAATCCTGCCAAGACTGAGTGGCTGTGCATACCGGCATCTCAGACTAACTAGTCCATTCCATCTTTAATGATGGGGGGTGAGGTGTTACCCCCCGTCGATATGGCTCGCAACTTGGGCGTCCTCCTGGATTCATGGCTCAGTTTTGAAGACCATATAGGAGCCGTGACCAGGGGGGCTTTTGCCCAGGTTCGCCTGGTACGCCAGTTGCGGCCCTACCTGGACCGAGATGCCCTGCGCACAGACACTCATGCGCTCGTGACCTCCCGATTGGACTACTGCAATGCTTTCTACATGGGGCTGCCCTTGAGGACCACTCGGGGGCTCCAGCTGGTGCAGAATGCAGCCATGTGGGTTGTGATGGGGGCCTCCCGATACTCCCATATAACACCTCTGCTCCGTGAGCTGCATTGGCTTCCGGTTGCCCTCTGGGTGAGATTCAAGGTGCTGGTGATGACCTATAAAGCCCTAAATGGCTTGGGTCTGGGATATCTGAGGGAACACCAGCTGCCGGCATCAAGCTCCCTTCGTCCTGTGCGCTCCCACAGGGAGGGTCTTCTCAGGGTACCGCCAGTAAAAGATTGCTGGTGGACAATACCCAGGGAGAGGGCCTTCTCTGTGGGTGCGCCGGCCCTTTGGAACCAGCTGCCTGTAGAGCTTAGGACTGCCCCTGACCTTCGTTCATTCCGCCGGGACCTGAAGACCTGGCTCTTCGAGCTTTCTGGCCTGGACTGAGAGTATTAACTGGGGTTTTAATTGTATTTTAATTGTAATTGGGGTTTTTAGTTCAAGGTTAGTGTAATCATTTTAATTGTTTTTAATTTTTGTAACTTGTTGTATTGTTTTTAAAAAACCTTGTGAACCGCCCTGAGTCCTACGGGAGAAGGGCAGTATATAAGTCTAATAAAATAAATAAATAAATGTCTGTGCAAGTGTGTATGTCTGTGCGGTCCCATAAAGACTAAATATTGCCCACCGCTGTTCTAATGCAAAGTGGTAGAGAAGCTTCCTAGGGCCTTTAAGCAAAGCCCTTTATAAAATGAGAATGAAAACGGGTGAAGTACACTGCTGCTTTCTTTTATTTTCTTGCTTCAAAATTCATCTTGGGTGCTTAGCCTCCATTTCCCCTAGCAATATAAATGGTTAGTTTTCTTTCCGTGCCTGAGCAATTAAATGGTGTCTTTCTGGTTACTGTGCAAGGAGTGAATGAATCACTGCTAGATATAAATCAGGAAACAGCTCCTCCTGTGATGAGTGAAGTGTTTTTGAGAAGAAAAAGCTGCATATGTTTCAAAAACATTTATCTCCTGGCCTCCATTAAAAAAAATGGAAGAAATCACCATTAGACTGGGTTAATGTGGTTCTGGAATGCCAGTGATGTTTTCAATAGACAGTATGGATATTTGGCTCACGACAACCCCAGATTACAAATTACTTTGCAGGCTAAGGAAGTCTGTCTCTACCACATATGTCAGCAACAGGACAATCTGTTCACAGAACCCAGCTTCCCTTTAACCTAGTATTCTTCAGATATGTTGACAATTCTGTAAGTTTTAATTTCATTACATCTGGAGGACATCAGGTTGGAAGAAGTTGAATTATGAATTAAATTTTAATGTTCTTCCTTTTTCTCCTTTCTTCGCTGGAGTTATTGTTCCAAGTTGCCGTTGATAAGAGATGTATTTCTGCTTTCTTGCGGAATATATAGACACTGTATGTCTGCTTAGGTAAAGAGATAAATAATAAATGTAAGTAACCGTATGATGTCAAGATGTTGAAAGAAACATTAATCAATGTCTAGATATTAAATTAATAAATGTATCAAGATGTGTAGAAATATGTGTAGAAATATGTACATATTCTAAGCCTTTTAACAGAAAAACAGAGTTGGAAGGGACCTTGGTGGTCATCTAGTCCAACCCCCTGCTCAGGCAGGAAACCCTGCACCATTTCAGACAAATGGTTGTCCAATCTCTTCTTAAAAACTTCCAGTATTGGAGCATTCACTGCTTCTGAAGGCAGGTTGTTCCACTGATTAGTTGTTCTAACTGTCAGGGAATTTCTCCTTAGTTCTAGATTGCTTCTCTCTTTGGTCAGTTTCCATCTGTTGCTTCTTGTCCTGCCTTCAGGTGCTTTGGAGAATAGCTTGACTTCCTCTTCTTTGTGATAACCACTGAGATATTGGAACACTGCTACCATGTCACCCCTTTTAAACCATATAAAGCAATAAGAACTTAAAACAATTTACTAAAAAAAACCCTTTTTTTAAAAAAAAAGACATTAAATATTCCCACCAGAAAGCAGCTTAAAATCCCATAATATGGGATACAACAACCAAAACATCAATAGTGAAACAGAAGAAGAGAAGCAAAAACGCTACAAATAGCTTGCATTTCTCAAAAGTGTGGGCCAGAAGATGCTTTGGGGCTGTGAGTCAGAGAATGGAGGATGGTCCTCCTTCCCAGTCCATGCCAAGCAGGATTACCAGTTTGATGCAAATGGCCACTGGATAGTAAAACAATATGATGCTTCCAGAGTTCTATATGAAGCCTAAGTCCAAACAGAATGCGCGGCTCTGTTCTTTTTTTTCAAAAAGAAGCATAAACATATTTGAAATAAATTGAAATAAATAGCAGGTTTTATTTAGCTTTCAACTCTTCCCCCACCATTCTTTCAATGGTAGGCAAATACAGCTGCATTTGCAGTTATTAAAGCTGGTTTGTTCTGTCTTTCAAAGACTTCTGTAAAAAAGAAAATCTGGGAAATCTGGTGGTTCCCAAAAGACTGTAAGATCGCAACAGAATTCCTGATTTTTTCCACAAACCTACACATATGTTCTCTCAACTGAAAAAAAAGCTGCATATGTCACTGTTCCCCAGTGTTTCATAGAACGTGCAAAAGCTGAAAACTGAATTTTTCATATTTAACCCTGAACGTCTTTACCATCCCTTTTTAATAGTATAGATGAATGGGTTTCCACTAACATATGTTTTATAAAAGGAGAGAATTGCTTGGGGAAACATTTACTACAGGAATCAATATGTTAGCATTTTGTGCCAGAACAACGGCAGCAATTTTCTTGTGAAGGAATATGGTGAGAAGCACTGGGATGTGGACTGGGTAAATAAATATATTCCTAATAAGGAAATGTTTTAAAAGAAGCATAACTAAGAAAAGCAAGTTTTTTCCCCCCAGTTCAGAAAAGAAGTGTTTACCCTATTAGCTGATAGTATGGAAGACTGAAATGTTTACATTGACTGTCTTATTTTGTGATTTCTCACTGAACGTTCCATTAAAATGCAGCTATTTAATAAAAATGAATAATTATTTTTACTTATTTATTAGATTTATATGCTGCCCATCTCATTTAGAGGCAACTCTGGATGGCTTACAAACATTAAAAAATGGTACACATTAAGATGGTAAAACAATAAATAACAACGATCATAACAATTACAGTTAAAAGATGGAGAGAAGGGGAACACGAAGTACATGGGGAGAGGTGGGGTTTTCTTTTAATACAATAGCCATCTCCAGAATAGCAATAGCAATAGCATTTAGACTTATACAACACTCCACAGTGCTTTAAGCAGTCATGAGTAGCTTACAAAGTCAGATTACCCCCAACAATCTGGGTCTTCATTTTACTAGCCTGGGAAGGATAGAGGACTGAGTCAACCTTATGTCTTGTCAGGATCAAACTCCTGAATGTGGGCAGAGTTAGCCTGCAATACTGCATTCTAACTACTGCACCACCATGGCTCCTAGAATGGTGCACTCTGTTGGGGCCCCTGGACAATTGGCAAAACAGGTCTTCAAACCCTATAGAAGATCAATAGGGTGGGTGCAAATCTCACCTTGGGTGCATTATTCACACATGTATGTGTCCATGCGCACGCACGCACATGTACACACACATCTGTCATTTTAATAAATAATAACTTTAAGTGGGTTGAGTCAGAGTGCCTAGGTTACAGCTGAATTACAAACTACTGTGGTTTTCTTGTTTGATACTCAGGTTATCCTTCTTGCTTTCTTCCTTATCCTCCTAATTTTGTTCAGGCCAATTCCTGCCTTGCTTTTAGTATCTCTCATTCCAAGCCTGAATTTAATAAGGCTCTCACTGAAGGGGGCTAAAACAGGTCCTCAAAGAGCCATTCTCCACCTGATTTCCTCCTGATTTGTTAGCCCTGCAGTGCCCAAAATGCTTGCTAGGAATTATGAGATTTGTAGCCTCAGTTCTCAGGTTGGTCAAAATGGTTCTAGAAATATATTTTGGAGGTTCTGTACTGAACAGCATTTTCTTTTTGCAGACCCACTTCTAAAAAGGCATCTATGGGATGGGCAGTGAGTTGGGATTGTGTTACAAAACATGCATCATCCCACAAACTCCTCCACTTGAGGGTAACATCACAATGCAAATACAAAAGTTTCATTACATTTCAATATTGTTTAGATTTTAACTGAAATTGAAAACCAAACCCAAAAAGCAGGTCCTACTTTTCTCATCTGCTATTGGTAAAACAGCTTGTTTTTACTCTGGATCTGCTTGAGACTCATGAAAAATCTTCAGTGGCATTCGCTGAGCTCTAGCTGGGGAGAAAAACAACCTTTTGTTCACTTGGGGAAGAATGGGGGGCCCTTCCCAGATACCCAACTAGATTGCTGGCCAGTCAGGGGCAGGGTATTGGAATCCTTACACGAGGGACATCCGGGGGTGGTCAGGATGAAGGCACTGGCCAGAAGCTACCTCTGGTGGCCAGGGCTGGACAAGGACATTGAGGAATGGGTCAAGGCCTGTTATACATGCCAGAGATCCAGGCCAGAGATGCCTCACGCCCCAGTGCACAGGTGGGAAGCCACACACACACCCTGGTCCCGCATTCACATCGACTATGCGGGGCCGTTCTAGGGCCAACTGTTCTTAGTGGTAGTGGACAGCCACTCAAAGTGGTTGGAGGTAGTCCCTGTCCCCAACATGACCTCAGCAAGGACAATCCAGGTGCTCAGAGCCCTCTTTGCCACACATGGTCTCCCCGACGTAATTGTGTCTGATAACGGGCCTCAGTTTACCGCTACTGATTTCCAGGCGTTCTTGAAGGCGAATTGGATTAGGCACACCACCTCCGCGCCCTTTCATCCATCGACTAATGGGCAAGCTGAACGGATGGTAAGGATGACCAAGGACGCACTCCGGCGCATCATCAGCGGGGACTGGCATCACAGACTTGCGAAATTCCTACTCGCCCAACACACTACACCATGCGTTGCTACCGGAAAGAGCCCAGCAGAACTTCGATGGGGACGGCGTCTCATCACCAAGCTGGACCGTTTACACCCAGACCGAGTAGCAGCAGAGACGGATAGGCCACCACCATCATCATCATCAACACACAGGGTTCTCAACGTGAGGGACCTGGTCTGGGCAAGGAACTATGGGGCAGGGCATCCATGGATTCCAGGGACCATGGTTGAGAAAACTGGACCCCTCTCTTACATCGTGGGGGTGGAGGGGGACAGACACATAAGGCGACACATCGACCAGCTCAGAGGAAGGGTTCCTGAGTGCACCACACACACCCAACAGGAGAGCCACACCCAGCCCAACCGGAAACAACTCAGAACCAGAACCAGAGGAGGAGGGCCTCCTGCAACCAGCTCTGCTCAACCCAGCACAGAGGCTTAACGAGCTGGCTGTCCAAGTCCAGGGCCAAGCCACACCCAGACGGTCCACCAGGCCCCACAGAACACCTGCCTATTTAGCGGACTATGTGTGCAAGTGACCTTTCAGCAGTTGAATGGGTATCGGCACATTGTATATAGTTGTGCATGCATACAGTGGTAATGTGGTTCTTCTCCAAGGGGGGAGGGGTGTTATGTATCCAAGTCATCTGCATAGCAACAGCCACCAGGGGGCGTTGGCCTGGATGGTTTTGGCAGGAAACCTAGGGCCAACCCCATTGGCTGGTCGCCTACCTGGCTGGGTATTTAAGGAGGCCAGGTAGCCCTTGTTCTGCGAGTACACTACCCCCCCAATAAAGAGCTGAACACGTACTCCGGCTGGTGTCTCTTCCTTGCGTTGGACCCACAACATTACAATTCCCCCCCTATAATAGGAAAAAGGAGCTCCTGAACAAATGCCCATCAGATGTTTATTAACATAGAGGAGGCAGAAAAAAACCTCTCTTCCTTCTTCCTCGTTGCACAGCAAAATTCTCCACCATTTCCTACAGGAGTAGGATCGGTTTAGAAACTCTTCATCTTGGCAGCTCCATTTGATCAGCCAAGAGAGCAGGGGCATGCAGCATTGCTCAGCTGTCCTGAGAAAATCTCTGTACCTGGATGACAATTCTTGATGAAACATTGTCAATGTTTAGAACTATATTACTGGTATGTCACTCTGGCAAGCCACACAAGCATGCTAAGATACCTGTTGTGGACAATTACTTTATATGGGAAAGGATTTGTATAGCAACTAATGGCAGTTTACCCCAGAAAAATTAATTGAATTATGTGTTGTATGAAAATATATGAAAGTAGGATGTATGAATGTATGAAAAAATATGCAGACGTTAATGCTAATAGAGATTTTTCATTCCTTACAAATGAACAAATATAAAAATTGCTTCATACCTTACTGAGAAGGAATCATTCTCGCTCTTACTAAGAATTATATTGACCATTCCCACTGGTGAGGCAGGGAGGATGTCTGAGAGAGCACAGTCCTTCTCGTGTGCATACACGTGCAACGAGCAGAATCCAACAAACAGCAAATACAGCAGGAAAGGGAAAAGAAAGAAAACACACTAGCAGAGCCTCCCCTTTTTTTACACAGGCTCTCAAAGAGACAACAGCCAAAGATCCTGCTGACTCATTCCCATCATTATATCACCTGGTCCGCTCTTAAATCATCACCTTGACAGAGGATATGTTATGGATTCTATTGGCTAAGGCAGGGGTAGGCAACCTTGGCTCTTTTATGACTCGTGGACTTGTGTCTCTTATTTTATAAGGTTTTATGGCTGTATTTGTAAATCACCCAGGGTCACTTGAACATAGTTGGTGTCTAAATTTAATAGATAAATAAATAAAAGCAGACCTAGAGGCTAGAGGACACATTAAACAGGGAGGTGAAATGCTTTATGCACATAGAAGGCCCATAAAATATTGAAAACCATTGTCCTGATTTTTTTTTATGGTGAGTGTATTAATTTGTTTGCTCCATAGTTTCACCACTTTATTGCCTTCTCCACTTATATTTTAAAACATCTCAGAAGGCAGTGAGTTCCCCCAGTGAAAGACCCATTAAAACTGGAAAAAAAATCCATTTTGGGGTACCTGCCCTGAGCTCCAAAATACCTGCAAAGAGTTGAAATGTGGTGGATAGGCATATAGCAAGAGGCACAAGATACATTTCTCATCTTGTATTTTTTTTAAAAAAAAGCAGCAATGAATAAAGGGAAGAAATATGATTATAAAATATTTTCTGTTACCTTTTGTGTTGTGAGTTCATGGTGGTTGACATGGAATGGAAATAAAGATATACCTTGCAAAAATAGATGTACGTGGTAGTTATAAAACTGCAATGAATTTTAAGAACATAAGAGAAACCTTATTGGATGAGATTAAAAAGGCATGTAGTGTTTTTATGCTGTTTTCTACTGCAGCTATGCAGATGTCTGGATCTGGGAGCAATATTTGACTTGCAGTTAGCGAAAGAGAGCTTTCAGATTTGTGGAAGCTAAATGGCTTTGAAATCAGATCATTGCAACGCTGTTCTAGCATGTCTATTCAGAAATAAAACTTACGGACCATATTGGGACTTATTCCCACAGAGTGTACTTTGCATAAATCTGAATGGGGCTTTGGAAAATATGCAATTGTAACATCTAATTTCTAATTTAAACACAAAGCCTTTGGTTGTATCATCTCTATCTCTCTAGTCTATCTTTATTATAATTTTAAATTTTAAATACAATAAAATATGAAAGATTAAAAGAAAGTAAAAAGAAAAATAAGAAAAAGAAAAAAGGAAGAAAAGATAGAATTATGCCTTCTACTCCTTTTATTCTATTGAGTAATTGCCATCTTACTGTTTCCCCTCTTTTTTTCTTACTTTGTAATTCCCTTCCCCTTCCCTTTTAACCCTTTTTAGTCCTCAAAACCATATATCATTAATTTCTTTCAGCAAAAAACTTCATATATGGTTGTTACTCTTTTAAAAAGGTTATTGTTTTTCCCCCCTGATGAAACTGACCACTTTTATCATTTCTGCAAGCTCCATCAATTTTCCAATCTTCCACTGTGGATATTTCATTAGTCTTCCTTCTTTGTACATACAGTAATTTTGCCACATATACATATTAATTTCCCATATTTATTAGTTCAATGTCCATAAAACCCAATATAAACAATTCTGGTTTCATCTTAACATTAATCTGCAATATCTTTTTCATCATTGTATGGATCTGCACCCAAAATTCCTTTGCTTTTTTTTTTTTTTTTACAAATCCAGAGATAGCCGTTGGTTCTCAATGGTAGCATGATAGCGCTGATGCTTGGAGGCTTGCTATTAAACTCCTGGGAAGGTTAAGAATACAGCTGAAAACACACTTTGAATTCTGTTTAAAATGAGAGAAAAGCAAACAGTCCATACTTCTCTGGCCTCCTCTCTCCTGTATTTCATCTTTTATTATGTGCTTAGCTTATTAAATGAGAAGAATATTTCAAGTAAATCAGCACTTCCTGACCTCAGCTGCATTCAGTTATAGACAGCCAGTGTCAAGAAAATGCTGTTCCCTATTAAAACAAGAGAAAAAGGTCACGCATCTGTGTTTGTATTTTAATCTGATGTGATCTAAATATGCCGAAAGTTCTCTAACTCTCTGCCCCAATTAAATCCCAATAAATGACACAATTACTTGCAAAACTCCATCTACAATATCCAACCTGATTCTCCTGGGACAGTAAGACATCTGTAGTCCTGATGTTAAAGACGATAGACTAGCAATTGAACTATGTTTATAAACCATGATAAGTCAGTTTGTTTAGCTATGGTCGGTTGAAAATACCATACCTGGTTAGACTCACACAACATATCAAACTGTTGCAAAATGCAATAGACAATTACATGCTAAGTCAGAAAAAAAACACTTTGTGCCTTAACATGATAGGCCAACCCAGCCTCTGACAAGACAGGATCAGGCACTCACCCGGTGAAACTACATACTTTAGCTCATGAATTGCTTTAAAAAAATGCTTGGTGATCAACCAGTTAATGCTTCCCTGCATTTTTCTGCTGACAATATATATGTAACATTAAAGCTTCACTTAACCAATGTGTGACTCAGAATAATGCCCCAGCATTAAAAAAACACCTCTTCAAAAAAGACATTTCTTTTATAGCTACCGTTTTTTCTAATCAACAGGGTTAAATTTAACTGGTACTTTCATGAACCATGGCCTTTTAAAATTGTCACTAATATTTTTTCCCCATTGAGTTGTCTGTTATTCAACATTGTCAGAATCAGCACCATTCAGCCTTTCTCTAACCTTTATACCCAAATAGCATCAGAAACTAATTAATACTAGTTGTGATGTGGGGAAAACAATAACTTGATCTGATGTAGTTCGAGCACCTTGACTTCACATACGTTAGGTTGCAATTATGATTATCAAGTATAGGTAAGAACAATGGGAACCCTAGTCCATTACATTTGGAGAGAAACATTATTAAGGAAGGATGCTTTATAAAATCCATGTCTGAAATAAACACTTTTTTATTTGAAACCTTTTATATTTGCAAGTTCTCATTGTACTTCTGGCAGAAAGGATTTAGGAGAAGTTTTTTTTTCCTCATGCGTACTATTGAATTATGTTTTCAAGCTATGATCAGATAAGAAGTGTTACTTTCTGGAACACTACAAAATGGTAGTATATTATGGGAATTTGCAAAATCAGCTATTCTACCAAGAAACCAAATTTGTAATAGCTGTGTTCATTACTATTCATAGTTACTCGATGTCACATTATTTACCTAGTTGATTAGAATGGAATGAAGTTGCAAAAAAACAAATCCAGCTTAAGACATTTTTTTTCAAACTTTCTATAGTCATGGACAACTAATAAACGTTTTGGAAACATGGAGATAACCCATCTGAATATCTCCTCCCTATATTTTAATTCTTAACAGCATGGGAGTTTAACATTTTCACCTAATATGGTTATGATTGTACAGTTGCATTTGTGAACACCTGCTCATCCCTCCATGTTAAATGCCTTTTAAAACTTAATTTTGTACTAAAATTTTAAATCCAAAATAAACTAGATAATTGAATTATTATTTCATGTACATGTGCCAAAATAACAAATCTAAGAACAAACTTGGTCAAGAATATTCGTGAATAAAAATTTCTGAATCTCAAGTGGCTAAAGGCAACTGGGTCTCTAGCCTACTAGCAGTAGCAGTAGCACTTAGACTTATTTACTGCTTCACAGTGCTTTACAGCCCTCCCTAAGTGGTTTACAGAGTCAGCATTATTGCCTCTAACAATCTGGGTCCTCATTTTACCAACTGGGAAAGATGGAAGGCTGAGTCAACCTTGAGCTGGTCAGGATTGAACTGCTTGTGTGTGGGAGTTAGCCTGCAATACTGCATTTTGACCACTGCGCCACCATGGCTCCTCTAATAAATAATAATAAATCTAATAACATCCCATGTTTAGATATTCACAACTGTAATTCCTTATTTGCTTTTTTTCTTTTTGAAGTAATTTTTTTGTGAGATCACAGTTTCGCTTTATTTGGATTCATAGCTGGTAGACTATGCAGCACTGTTATTTGGAACACCGTTTCTATGCTGCAGTGATCAGATTTTCAGCCACAAATCTAGCCAGTGGTTGAATGGTGGTAATCCTGGGCAAATTTTGGTTGTCCAGTTGGTGGATCTCCAGAGATGTCCACCATCTGAGAATTTCTGGATTTTAAGGAGAATGCAGCGGATGTTCTATTGATGCTGTGGGAATCCAGACAAACGTGAAAGCAGCTGACTTTTAACAGTAGTAAACAACATCAGAAAGAGGGTTTTGCAGAGCAGACTGGCTGATGGAAAAGGCAGCTACCTTTGGAAAGGAAAGATCAGGAGTCAGTGAGTAAAATCCGACCAAGCTGCTGGAATAATAAGAAGCTGAAGAAAGAGTTATTTTCCTTCTTTTCTTTTTCTTCTCTAGGCTAAAAAAGTGTAAATACTGAAGCTGTCTAGCAGAGTGAACATATGAAAGTTGTGATAAAGAACACCTGTGTGAATGAGGGAAAGCCAGTTAAGAAACTGCAAGCAGCTTTGTAAAAAGATGTATGGACAGCTTGTTAAGACACAGCATGTATTAGAAACAAACACAAAGTATTTACTTGAAAAGTAGTGGCACAATAAACATCACGTTAATTGAGAGAAGGTGTGCATCTTTCTGTCTCTCTGTCTCTGTCTGTCTCTCTGTCTGTCTGGAAAGTTTGTGTCCCCAAATTGACAATGCAATTGCCATTTGAGAGTAATTTCCCTGCTGTAGTCTGAAATTTCTTTCTGTTTTTGTTTTTGACTTGGGAACATAAATGTGGTTGAATACTTGTTGGTTCACTTTGCAAACTCCAAGCTTATTTCTTTAAATCATCCTCCTACTGTGTCCCAACCTCCTGGTTACAATCTTACTTATCTTTAGTGTAACTCCAAAGAACATAAAAGAGAATAAGGAAGAGTGAAAGTCTCCCTTTCTTTCCCTCTCTTCCAAGTCCAATGCAGCTGTTCTTTAACTTTCTGACTATGTTGGCACACGGGGAATTAGAACTTGTGGATGTATAAAACAGATCTGATAGGGCCACATAACAAAACACAGCATCATAAAATAGGACAGCACCTTGGCTTTCCAGTGTGCCAATGGGTAATCAGGGCAGTAACTGAATAAGACACATTATTTCATACAGATTTAACTGAACAGTTTAATAATAATCCCAGCCTGCCAGCCTGCTGACTGTTTCACCACCCAGGCACTGCTTGCCATTTAGTGTTCCTGGTTTGAATGGGAGCCTCTTAATATCCAAAGCAATTTGCCAGCTTTTGTTCAGTCCCCTTCCTGGCCATTTGCCATGTCATTGCTCTTTTCTCTACATTCTCTAGGTCTAGCCTCAAAAATGCTTTGGCTTTGCCAACTTGACTGTAAAGCTGCAATCACAAGAAATTGGCTTCTAATGATGCTTGAATATCTAACCGTAATATGTGTGGGAATGGGTCACTCTGTGCCTGAGGCCAGGTTTATATCTTTCCAACATAATCAGCTGCAAAGAGATTTAGGTGACTGATCATTCTTCAATGTTCACACAAGGCGTAATGGCAGCTTGGGGTTGAGGGGACCACCGAGATGTTGAAGTGCCTACCAAGCTCTGAAAAACAGTGTATGACAAAGACCAGGAAAATCAGAGTGTGGGAAATCAGCGTAGGGTTAATAGTCTGAGAAGAAAAACTTCACAATTTTAATGATTCCCCTGGTTCTCTACTGCAGCCCTGTTGCTTTTTCTTATAATTTTGCAGGAAACCTGCACAGATCTAAGGGCTAGGAACTTTCCCTAAATTTAACAAATATATTGGAGTTGTTTAACACATTTAAATTATTATTTAATAATAAATTATTTAATTATTTAAGGAACTATTTATGGAATTTAAAATCCCAGAAATGTACTAGAATTATTAACCGGAGAATGGTAATATATCTTGTAAAGCAGGGGTGTCAAACTCAATTTCATTGAGGGCCGCATCAGCATTGCAGTTGCCCTCAGGGGGCCGGGTGGGTATGGCCAGGGTGGGCGTGGCCTACTGGGTGGGCGTGGCTAGAGTGCGTATGGCCTACTGGGTGAGCTTGGCCAGCTCTACATCGTTCGCATCAAGGGTGCCTATGGAGGCCTGGGCAGGAGTGGGACAGATCTGAGGGTCTCTGGTGGAAGGAGGGTCTCTGGGCCAGGGCCAAGGCAGTGGGGGCCGTTCCCTCACTGTTTCCAGGATGGCTTTGCGGGCCACATGAAACCACTTTGCGGGCCGTATCCAGCCCCCGGGCCTTGTGTTTGATATGTCTGTTGTAAAGGATGGAATTATTTTTAAGATCTCCTTAAAAATGTAAAAATATTGACTCTACAGTCTTATTGTAGTTCTTGCATGAGCATTCTTTCCCCTTACTTTAGGAATATTAGCAGACAGCATTCAAATGACTAATTGATGATCATTTCTTCCATGATGTTGTCCCTGTGGATCAAATATGGGTTAAGTTAGAATCAATGATTCAAAATTATTTGGAAGGAAGTGTGTTCTACATGGAAGGAAGTGTGTAGTGGGGTGCCCCAGGGCTCTGTTCTGGGCCCAGTGCTTTTCAACATCTTCATCAACGATTTGGACAAGGGGATAGATGGGGAACTCATCAAATTTGCAGACGACACCAAGCTGGCAGGAATAGCCAACACTTCAGAAGATAGGCTTAAGAAACAGGAGAATATGGACAGACTTGAACACTGGGCGCTATCTAACAAAATGAAATTCAATGGTGAAAAAAGTAAGTTTCTACATTTAGGCAGGAAGAACCAAATCCACAGGTATAGTATAGGTGGTACCTTGCTCAATAGTAGTAACTGTGAGAGGGATCTTGGAGTCCTAGTGGACAATCACTTAAATATGAGCCAGCAGTGTGCTGCAGCTGCCAAAAAAGCCAACATAGTGCTAGGCTGCATTAACAGAGGGATAGAATCAAGATCACATGAAGTATTAATACCACTTTACAATGCCTTGGTAAGGCCACACTTGGAATACTGCATCCAGTTTTGGTCACCACGATATAAAAAAGATGCTGAGAGTCTAGAAAGAATACAGAGAAGAGCAACAAAGAAGGGACTGGAGGCTAAAACATATAAGAAATGGTTGCTGGAATTGGGTATGTCTAGTTTAATGAAGAGAAGGACGAGGGGTGACATGATAGCAGCGTTCCAATATCTCAGGGGTTACCACAAAGAAGAGGGAGTCAAGCTATTCTCCAAAGCACCTGAAGGCAGGACAAGAAGCAATGGAGGGAAATTGACCAAAGAGAGAAACAACCTAGAACTAAGCAGAAACTTCCTGACAGTTAGAACAATTAACCAGTGGAACAACCTGCCTCCAGAAGTGGTCAATGCTCCAACACTGGAAGTGTGATTGTCCACTAGGACTCCAAGATCCCTCTCACAGTTACTACTATTGAGCAAGGTACCACCTATACTGTACCTGTGCATTTGGTTTTTCTTGCATTTGCATTTGCATTTTGCATTTGCATTTGCATCTTGCATTTGCATTTGGTTTTTCACCATTTAATTTCATTTTGTTAGATGGCACCCAGTGTTCAAGTCTGTCCAGATCCTCCTGTATCTTAAGCCTGTCTTCTGGAGTGTTTGGCTATTCCCACCAGCTTCCCCATCTATCCCCTCATACAAATCATTGATGAAGATGTTGAAGAGCACTGGGCCCAGAACAGAGTCCTGAAAGACCCCACTACACACTTCCCTCCATGTAGATACAGTTACATTGCGGACTACATGTTGAGTATGGCCGGTCAGCCAGCTACGAATCCATCTGGTGGTGATGCTGTCTAACCCAAATTTTTCTATCTTATCAAGTAGTAGGTTGTGGTCTACTTTATCAAATGCCTTACTGAAGTCCAAGTAAATTATATCCACAGCATTCCTCTGGTCCACTAATTTTGTCACCTGGTCAAAGAATGCAATAATATTTGTCGGGCATGATCTGTTTTTGACAAACCCATGTTAGCTTTTGGTAATGACTTTGTTTTCCTCTAGTTGTTCGCTGACTCATTGCTTATCTTTTTCCAGAATCTTCTCAGGTATTGAGGTCAGGCTGATAGGTCTGTAGTTTCCTGGATCCATTTTTTCCCCTTCTTGAAGATGGGAACTACATCAGCTGTCTTCCAGTCCTCTGGTAGTTCCCCAGTGCTCCAGGATCTTTGAAAGATATCATCCAGTGGTTCTGAGATCACATCTGCCACATCTGATAGGTTGGACTGTTTTTCCCCTTTGTGTAAAGATGGATGCAAAAAACAAGTTAAGTAGTTCTGCTTTCTCCCTGTTGCTTTCCTCACTTCATCTTTGCAAGGTTGGGCTATTTGCTAATATTCTGCCTTAGTTATGTGCCCCCTTTCCACTTTTATACTTGTCCTTTTTGTCTTTCAATTTATCAGAGAGTTCTTTATGCAGCCATGCTGGTTTCTTTTGAGACCTGTTATTTTTCTTCTTCGTTGGTATTGTGCTAGACTGGGCTTTTATAATCTCACTTTTCAAAGTTTCCCAAGCTTCTTGAGTTGTTTTCCCCTTGAAGATTCTCATCCATGGAATCCTTCCCAAGCTTTCTCTAAGTTTATTGAAATTATCTCTCTTAAAGTCCAAGACTCTAGTTTGACTGTGTTCTATTGCTTATGCTTGCAATATTACATGATCACTCCCCCGCTCAAGGTTCCTTTGGCTTTAACACCTCCTATCATTTCATCTCTGTTAGTGAGAATTAGGTCCAATATGGCTGATCCCCTACTTTCCTTCTCTACTTTTTACAATGATTCCCCTCAACCATGACCATTGGCTACATAGTCCAAAACCTCTAGATTCTTTTCTTTTGCCTATTTCTGCTTAAGTGCAGTTTGAATACTATGAATAGAGTCTGCATAGGAGATATATATATATATATATATATATATATATATATATATATATATATATATATATATATATATATATAAGGGATGCGGTGGCTCAGTGGGTTAGGACGCTGAGCTTGTCGATCAGAAGGTCGGCAGTTTGGCGGGTCGAATCCCGAGTGCCGCGTAACAGAGTGAGCGCCTGTTACTCGTCCCAGCTTCTGCCAACCTAGCAGTTCAAAAGCACGTAAAAATGCAAGTAGAAAAATAGGGACCACTACGGTGGGAAGGTAACAGCGTTCTGTGCGCCTTTGGCGTCTAGTCATGCCAGCCACATGACCACGGAGACGTCCTCGGACAAGCGCTGGCTCTTCGGCTTTGAAACGGAGATGAGCACCGGCCCCTAGAGTCGGAAACGACTAGCACGCATGTGCGGGGGAACCTTTACCTTTACCTTTATATATATATATATATATATATATATATATATATATATATATATATATATATATATATATATATATATATATATATACAGTTACACTATGAAAAATGCTAAGAAAAAACCCCTGCAAAAATTGAAACAGAGACAAATTAGGAAGAATGAATTTTCAGAGACATTTTTTGATTTGAGGATAGACTTAATGATTACTAAATATTTCCCTCGCTTCTTTTCCTAATATTATAAGGACAAGCTCAGAAAATTAATTATTCCAAATGATACCATATCATGATGATCTTTGCCTTGAGTTGGAGTGCATATTTACTTAAGATTGCTCACTAGAGCTTTCCAAGTATATAAGAGAGAGGGATTGGAGATATTATAATTATACTACCCAGCCTCTGTGGTAGAAAGTAATCTGGATTCCCAGGAGGGAGGGGCTGCATTCCAGAGGGCAAAGAGGCAGCAGAGGTTGGAATGTTTGGTCCGGAGGTAGCAGGTAAAAATAGCTCCTCCATAGCAATTCCCAGATTATATCTATAGTTATGCAGACAGTTGCTTTAGTCTGGCAAGATTCTGTCTATTGGTGAAGAACATATGGGAAATTATTAAGAAGTAACTCCACATATTGTTCTTGGTTTTTGGGGTCTGACAGTCTCCTCTTTCAGAAGTTTCCACATTTGGTAAATTTTTCCATATGATTTATTTAATAATACTAATAATATACATAAGCACAAACTGCACAGAATGGTTTCTATACTCTCTGTGCATATGCTCCTTTGTGGTGTGCAAGAAATGGACACTGAGCATGCTGATAATCTCCCTCCCATGTTCAAGGACATCTGTATAAGATCTTTTTTTCTCTACTCAAACTATTTGGTGTCTTGCCTTCAACTTTAATAAGAGCAAGTCATGCATTGATTGAAAACACACATGATAGATTGAGAATTTGTCTCCCTGTGTAGCTCAAATGTTTATCCTCAATGAATCTTAATATTTTGGATCATCAGGAAAAGGAAGACATACTAAAGTCTTTTTGAATAAAGTTGAGGTAAAGTTATTCCTAATGAAAACCAGTTAGTTCAAGTGGATTTAAGCAGGCCTCTCTCATGATTTTAGTTGCGGACCAGTATAATACAGCGTTCAAGGTGTAGAACTAAGATTGAGGCAATCTAGGTTCAGGTCTACCCCCAGTCAAAGAAGCTTATTGAGTAATTTTGCATCAGATACTCTCAACATACTCGTAATGTTTTGTGTGGGGATAAAATGAAGGAAAATTTCCATGTAAGATGCCTTGAGCTGCCTCCACTTGCTGAGTAAAGATGAGATATAAATGCACTTATCAAATAAACAAGTATTAAACATGGGTATACATATTCTAAGTTGGGGAACTGGAAATAAAATAGACAACTTCAGTTTTTTAATTAGAGAGCTTATTAACAAATCCAATTCATTTCAAGGGAAACCTGCTTCCAAGGAAAACTATGTAAGGTTGCCAATCTAAAATTGAGTCAATGTGTTCCTTTAAAACAAAAACAAAAAAACCACCCTCCATTTGCAATGTCTCTTTACATGAATTTGTAGGCTGTTGTTACTGAAACATAATTAAAGGAAATGCTATGATCTAAAAACATCATAGGGTTGAAGGAGGGGAAAAAGAACACACAGATGTGGTTATTGTTCCATTCCATTAAAGTTCTATATCAAACCAAATAAACAGGCCTGGTTCTGTGTGCAACATCCCTTAACATGTGCATTTTTGTGGATACTGAATGCAGCTTCACCAAATATATTTAATTAATTAAATTTATATGCTTCCCATCTCATCAGTAAGGTGACTGGTTGGCTTACAAATGGTAGAAAGATACATATAAAAACAGCTAAAATTAAGAAGAGTTATATAAGCATTAGGACCAAGGGGTGGACAGCATGAGTAGGAAGTCTTCTTCTTACCCCATCAACCACCTCTGGTGGACAGCACCTGTCTCAGGGCCCCAAGCTAACTGACAAAACCAGGTTTTAATGGCCTTCCAGAAAGCCAAATGGGTAGGAGCAGATCTCCCTCTAGTGGAATGTTCTAAAGGCCTGGACCACAGCAGAAAAAGCTCTTCTTGATACCACCAGACAGAATTCCTTCACTGATAGAGCCAGAGCAGGGATCTTCCACTGAAATGAATGAAATGGGTTAGTCCCATTATGGTGAGACAACTCCTCAGATACAAGCAGATATACCGTCAGATATAGTTTTACTATCAAATATGCGTTCTGCATAGATTTTTTTTCCACCTTGCAAGACAAAAATTAGGAGATCCTGTAGATGATGCATCTGTTTATATCATAATGGATTACTTTTCATTAGATCAACTGTTTCTTTCAAAAAGAAATTGGTGAGAGATGTCTGTGAACTTCCTATTTGAGGTAGTTGAAGCAACCTCACCAGCAGAGGCAGCTGGCTGGCAGAAGGACAGTTGTTCCAATGAAGAGACAAGATGGATCCAACACAATGATCAAAGTAGGAGCAAGTGGAAGAGCAGATCCTTCTGAGTTCTTTAATCCCATTAATGCAAGAATTTGCATTTGATTCAGTTAAGCAATGATATATTTCATTCTGCCAACTTCAGTTTAATTTTCCATTCCTAAGAATGGGCTATTCACAAAGCATTGAGTATGAATACATA
Organism: Vipera berus; assembly: GCF_964194415.1. NCBI lineage: Eukaryota > Metazoa > Chordata > Lepidosauria > Squamata > Viperidae > Vipera > Vipera berus. Next base: position 240,014,459 of record NC_138202.1, read on the forward strand.
ATTGCAGCAGGCTGTTACATATGGTTATGATGATATTCATAATAGGGGAAAATAAGCAGCAGGTCATAGGCTACTTTAATAATCCAAGATCTCTTGTTTCTGGAACCTCACATTTATTCATATTAGCTCCATTTATTCTTTTCAATGCTCTGCCCAATTCCTGTCTTTTTCTTGAGGCAGGAGATGGGGGGACGGGGGGGGGGGAAAGAAGGTCTTAAAAATTAAATACAGAACTGTCATGTAGTGAACAATTAACACTTATATAATGTAGCTGTCACATTTTAGTGCCTTTGTATTTGACGCCAGGCCTTATGGAGGTCATAAATTTGATAGCGAGTCTCTACTGACCAAAACTATGAAAAACTATATGAAATTTTGGGGCAGACTTTTAAAAGAACAGTATCCAACGGGGTAAATGGATTATCGTATGCCTCATTTTATATAAACAGAAGAAGATCAAGCTGAGTTGGAGTACAGTATATATGAATAGAAAATAATTAGGCAATTATTAATCAGGTATTATATTGAAACAGAATGACAGATTTAAATTTGCTGTTGAAAGCAACATCACATTCTTCTTTCATGAGATAAAAGTTCCCAGTACTCCTCCATTTTATTGACACATACCATGATTGGACAGCAGAAGTGAAATGTAAAATTATAAAGGTACACCATGTGTTAACTTAACTGCATATAATGCAGCAATAGGCATGTAGACACTCAAGTTGACATTGTCATCAGTACATTCCAAGAGTTTCTTAAACTGCTTCCTTCAATAAAAATGTAGCCTTACAGGCAACAATTTACTTGGCTATTTCAGATTAATTCTTCTCTTCTAAATTTCTTTACCTCTTTTGACCACATACTGTACATGAAACCCCTTGGAGGAGTTAGCAACGAGTCCATAGACAGAAAAGTTGAAAGGCTCACGTTTCCTTTCCCAGAAGCCCTCTGTATGCACACCCTTAGCCCTGCATTCCTGCCTTGATATGACCGTTTGGTAATGACTGATGCCACCACCTTTGATCCAGAGGGATTCCTGTACCTTCCCTGTCACCCTTAAACCCAATATGTGAAAGAGATAGGACACGAAGTGATTGTGGGCCATACTGGCATGTCTAAAGAGAAAATCTGATGGTAATAATAAAATAATTTTTATAGTATCATCTTCTAGGTCTGTGACATAAAGTATGCAACTAGGACAATTGGTTTGTTATGGATTAATCTCACACAAAAAAGTAAAAGGACGAGTAAAGATTCCTTTTGAGGTGTAAGTAGCTATCGGTCAAATATATGGTGACAAAGGAGATAAAGATATAGAGCTGTCCAAAATAGCATCTGAAAAGTATCTCACATAGAAAACTGAGACAATGTAAAGTTCTCAGCAGAGTACCAGGTAATAAACATTTTTCTCAAAATATCTTCAGTGATATAAATAATACTGGATAGAAAAAACTGATCCAGCCATTCATACAACAACAAGAAGCTTCTTCTTAAATGATTTCCATGTGAGGGAAAGCAGGCAGCTACTTGGCACATGTATATACAATATTTAATATTTGTCCTCATAATAATGTGCCTTGTTAATCAAAGCAAAGATGCTACTTTGACATGTTTAAGTTACTTTTCCATGAAATAATCCCATATGACTGCTGAGAATCACAACTGAGTGACTCCTGGTCAGAAGATGGATAGCCATGTAGCTAGAGAGCTACACTATATCTAAATGAATATCTTCTTGTGTTCTCTTGATACACTCTGAGAAGTTTGATGAATGCTGAATCATTCTTAAATTGTGCACATTAACAGTTTAAGTTAAGTAAACATGATTGTTTGGTTAAAGAGGATGCTTGAAAAGAACAATATGCAAAAAAGGAAAAAATTAAATAATGTGTTTAGAGCAGGGGTCTTCAAACGTGGCCCTTTTATGAGTTCTGGACTTCAACTCCCAGAATTCCTCAGCCAGCATGCTTGAAGTTGAAGTCCAGAAGTCATAAAAGGGCCAAGTTTGAAGACCCCTGGTTTAGAGCAACAAAGTATTATGCAACAGAGTGTACAAGGAATAAGAACTCTGCCTGTTCTTTTTGATTATATTACATCTGGCGGAATTAATGGGGCAAAACATACATTTTACAAAGTACGACCATGCAACACATTTAGCCTGTCTCTGTATGTAAATCAAATCCAATTCTTTGACTTTTTGAGCAACATGAAATAAAGTGACCTAGCTTTGTGCACTGTTTTATGTAAAAGCGTCCAAAGTACAGCACACATGGGATTAATGGATTTCCATCAAATATTTATCCTGCTGTATTATTGTAATGATTACTCAGCATATCTCATTATTTCTGGATTTGCTATCAGACACATGGACTAGGGACTTCGTTTGCTCAGGTTCAGATATTTTCTGTAGGCGATTAGATTACACAGAACAGTTATTTATTTATTTTTATATATAAAAAATGCTTCAGCATAATATCATAAGAATAAAACTAGGACTGTTGCAAAAGATTAATTTCAATGCTCAATCCCAGTTCAAAACACTGAATTTTTTGGATGGATGGTATTTTGCAAATGGGAAAAATTTCAAGCAATTTTAAAAGCGGAGCCATTACCATTAACAGCAGCTGGAAGCAGCTCTTTCTATTTTTGTAACCTTTATGTTTTGCCAAGGAGAGAAGAAAGGACAACAGACTGAGCTTTTGTAACATCCTGTGATGTGGAAAGTAATACTCCTTGTCGGCTATATTTGAGAAGAAGGAGGCAAAGATAATGTCATTTATCATGGCTCTTCATACAAGGCCTGATTCTACTAATGGGGCCCAAGAGTACCTGTAATAACACCACTGGACATCCACTGATTCCCCCCTCTTTTTTCTTTCCTTTGGTCACCCCTGTGCTCTACTAGAAGTCTGAAGCATTTTTCCTTAATTTTCAAAGGCTGCTGCAGGACTCACTCTCTGCACAGACTTTGATTCAGCAATAACATTGATGCCATGTGTCTTCAATATATCATTTTCCTGTATTATATCCTCTCCCCCCAATCTCTCAACTTCCCCCAGGTCCTCCTTTCCTCAGTTTTTCTGGAACAAATTGCTATCCTGTAAGATTTCAGCCAATTGTAACTTTATCTAACTCCTTTTTTTCTTGCAACTCCTAGGTGTCAATGTGCTCACAGCCTTACAGTATCTAGGTATCTCCCTTCTTCAGCATTGTTTCCATTATATTAAGATATGCCACCAATATATTAAGATGGTATCAACCAATTTGTCCTCATTCTGCAGCTCCAGGTGCTATTACATTTGCAAATACTCTTTAACCTTATCCAAGGACCATAGAGAAGTAACTACAGTGTTGTTGTTTTTTCTCATATACGTTCTAATTCTTTGGGTACAAAGTAGAAGTGTAGCCCAAAAGAAATGGGTCTTTCAAGAATAACCTTTCTGAGTGGAAGAGGGAAGCAAAACTGTTAAAATTAGAACAAATGCTAAACATAGGCAACATTTAAATGGAAAAGTAAAATTCTGAAAAAGATCAAGGGGTGAGAGGTGAGAACCAATGACCAAATGAATATTATAAACTCTGGATTATAATTTATTAGGCTGAAAAAAAATCAGCTGTGAGAAATAATAACTTTTATACACTGCCTAATTCCCAACCTGGGAGGTTTACAAATTGTTAAAAAACATTTTAAACAAGAAAACAAAAAGAAACAAAGATGGGAGAGATAGCAAACCAGTGGTGGGATTCAAATATGTGAACAACCAGTTCTCTGTGTGGATGCACTTCTGGAAGTCCATTCTGGGCCTGGGCAACAAAAAATTAGCTACCGGTTCTGCCAAACTGGTGCAAACCGGCTGAATCCCACCACTGTAGCAAACCCAAGCCTGAATAAAGAAAAACATGAAAAGGGGACTTTAGTCAAACTTGCCAAGAGATGGCATTATTTAAGTGAAGGAAGCTGAAAATGCCATCCTGCCAGATTGGATTAACTGGAAAGATACTAGAGGAGATGGAGGATATGGGCAGTCTCTCAAGTAACCAGGCCTTCCTTCCTAACCAGTGGAATAGCTTGGCTCCAGAAATTGTGGGCGCTCCATCACTGGAGATTTTTAAGAAGAGGCTAGACTTGTCTGAGATGGTATAGGTTCTCCTGCTTGAGCAGGGGGCTGGACTAGAAGACTGCTAAGGTCCCTTCCAGCTGTATTCTATTCTAAAGTACAAAATGTAATTTTCACCCAATTTTCATTGGGTTAATGGATAGTCATGTCATTTCCTTCCTTCCTTCCTTCCTTCCTTCCTTCCTTCCTTCCTTCCTTCCTTCCTTCCTTCCTTCCTTCCTTCCTTCCTTCCTCCCTCCCTCCCTCCCTCCCTCCCTCCCTCCCTCCTTCCCTTCATATCTCCATGCCTCCATGCCTACCTCCCTTCATCCCTTCCTTTGACCCTAGCCACTCAACTCAACAAAGTGACTTTGGGTGGCTTACATTTCTAAAATGATAAAACAATTTTAAAAACATTAAAATGAAAAAAAACACACACACATCATAAATAACTATAAACAGCCTCTGTGATGATTAATCAACTAATAATAAAGCCAAGTAAGGGGCTTTAACACATTCCGAGCCCCAGGCCTGGTTACATAGCTGGTAAAGCTTTACCAGTAGCAACCAGTATCTTGATTCACACCCAAAAGGGACAGTCAGCCAATGCAACTCACAAAGCAGAAGTGTTACATGGGCCTACCTCAACTATGTCCTCACTGCAGTATTTTGGACCAGTCAAAGCTTCCAGGTGGTCTTCAATGACAGCCCCATGCAGAGAAGGTTGCCATAGTCAAGCCAGAAGTGACCAGGTATGAAGGGTCTCCTGATCTAGGGAAGAGTGCAAACTGTGCACCAGATTAAAGTGTGCAAACTGGCCACAGTTACCATTTGCCATCAAGCAGGAACTGCACATTCAGGAAGACCCCCACACTGAGCATCACCTTTGAATGGGTAAATACTACTACAGCCAAGGTCAAAGATGGAATATCCTCAAATCTGAACAGTCTAAATACCCGTAGCCACTCGGTCTTGGTAGGATTGAAGACACAGTTGCTCTGCATCCAAACCCACACAGCCCCCAGGCTCTAGGGCAGAACCTTGGTAACTTTAGTTAACCAGCCCAGAATTGAATTGAAAGAAATCAGCTGTATTAACGGTGTATTGCCTGCTTCCTCCTGATCAAGTGTACTGATGGTACTAAACCCTAAACCAGCAGATAATCTCACTCAGTGGTTTCACATAGAGGTTGAAAAAAGAGAAGGAACTCTTTTGGCACCCCACAAAACAGGGGCTTGGGGATTGATCTCTTCTTGTTTACTAGTAGACAGTCCTGAAATAGAAGACCGAGTAGAACGAATCACCCCAAAATGTTTCCAATGAAAAGCAGAAAATGCATCCAAAGATGAAATAAGAGTCAGTGTCAAACAATGCTCTGTAAAATAATTTCTCTTCTTACACATCTGTTATCATCTTTCAGCTGCCTGCATTTGTGGCTAGTTTCCTGATTCAGGCACTTGAAAGGTGGATAAAAAAGCATGTCCAAATCATTGCCAAAAAAACAATTTTCAAGATCACCCCAGAGGCATTTTGTAAAAGCAACTGGTGTTTGATTAAAATGAAGAGGATTTTTCAGAAAAATAGATGATAAGAAGCTTAATAGTAGAAGCCACAGATGACCTGTCAAGATTACACTAACTGCAGGTTTTATTTTATTTTTGTTCTGAACATTTTTCCCTGCCTCACAACTGTACTTGAGCAGACCACTGAACAAATATTGTTGATGATGTTTCAGTGGGAATCATGTGAGGGATCGAATTAAGGATGGACTGGATTTTTGCCTCAGAAAGCGTGAGTCACAATATGCTTTCAAAATGGGAGCCGCTTTATGGCCTCAGGCAAATCCATTGCTTCCACTGCAATTGCTGTGTAATAATAACTTAAACTTTTTTTTTATTGAAAAGTTTTAACATACAGTTTATCTTTAACAGTCCCCCCTCCCCCTCCCCTCTCCCTCCCTCCCTACCCCTCCCCCCTTCCCCCCCCCCGACTTCCCAGAGCTAAATACAAGGTATAGAAAAGAAAACCAATCATAAGCAACCATATACTAACAACCATAAACTCTAAAATCCATCACTCTCTAGCTTATACAGGATAATACAAATCTTAATGATATTAAATATATATAGAAAAGAAAAAAGAAAGGAAAAAAAGGAAATAAAGAAAGAAAAAAAACGAAGGAAGACTTATTCAAATGCTACATGAAACTTTTTAACCCTATATTTGTTCTGAATGTACTCAACCCATTTTCTCCATTCCATAATATAACGTTCTTGCGAGTGATCTTTCAAGTAAGCCGAAATCTTTGCCATCTCTGCCAGGTCGGAAACCTTTAAAGTCCATTCTTCTATAGTCGGCAGTTCCTCTTTCTTCCAATACTGACCTATTAAAAGTCTTGCTGCCGTGATTAAATTCAACATCAACTTAGTGTCCACAACCGTAGCATCTGTAATTATTCCCAGCAAGAAGAGTTGCGGACAAAACTTTATCCTTTGCTTGAAAATCTTCTGCATATTCCACCAAATTTTTATCCAAAAGGCCTTAACCTTTTTACAAGTCCACCATACATGAAAATATGTTGCATCTTCATCACCACACCTCCAACATTTTGGTTGATAATTCGGATACATACTTGCCAGCTTTTTAGGATCTAAATGCCATCTATAAAACATTTTATAAAAGTTCTCTCTTAGATTTTGAGCTTGTGTAAATTTTACATTCCTCACCCAAATCTTTTCCCACATGTCCATTGTAATAACTTCTTGAATATTTTGGGCCCATTTTATCATACAATCCTTAACAAGTTCTGTTTCTGAGTCAATCTCTATCAATGCAAGATATATCCGTTTAATATGTGCTGGACCCTGATTTCTGATTTGCTTTATCAGATTTTCATCAGTCATTGTAAAACCATTTTTCTGATCTTCTTTCCACCTGGCCCGTAGCTGAGTATATTGAAACCAATTCTGAACAATCTTCTCATCTCGCAAGAGACTATATGGTTTCAAACACCAGACATTTCTTTCCAAGTTTAGAATCTCCTTGTACGTAGTCACATCATGTTTGAAACCAGCATGTATATTTTCTATTGCGTGTTTTGGAATTGCCCACAATGGTATCTTGCAGTCTAGCTTATGTCTGTACTTCTTCCAAACTCTCAGCAATGCCTGTCTTAAAATATGCACTCTAAACACATTATCTACCTTCTTATCATACAACAAATATGCATGCCAACCAAACAACAAGTCGTGGCCCTCAAGATTTAATAATCTGTCTTGTGTCAAATTAATCCAATCACTTATACCTACTAACGCAGCAGCTTCATAATATAATTTAAGATTAGGCATTTTAAGACCACCTCTTTCACGAGTATCCTGCATAATCTTAAGTTTGACTCGTGGTCTTTTCCCTGCCCAAACAAATTTATTGATACCTCTCTGCCATTCCTCCAAGTTAGAATCTTTCTTAAGAATCGGTATCATTTGAAATAAAAACAAAAATTTAGGCAGGACATTCATTTTCACTGCTGCAATTCTTCCCAGTAAAGACAATTGCAATTTTTCCCAACTCTTTTTTTTAAAGATTGAATGTGAGACTGATTTATAGGGATTTTTTTTTTGCTTGCAGCCAGCCAGCCAGCTAGCCAGGCAGGCAGGCAGGCAAACAGACACAGTATTTATCCAATGCCAAGTAAAGGAATGGAGATAACGTAAGATGCCATGGCTGGAAAGCACAGGTCCTTTTGAAGGTTAGATGTGGCTTGAGAGAGAGGCTGCTGACTAGCAAAATGTGGGGTCTTTAGTCAGTGGTGGGATTCAGCCAGTTTGCACCACTTCGGCAGAACCGGTAGCTAATTTTTTGTTGCCCAGGCCCAGAATGGACTTCCGGAAGTGGCATCCACACAGAGAACCGGTTGTTCACATATCTGAATCCCACCACTGTCTTTAGTGCTCTCTGAGCTTCGTAATTTTTTTGCAGACATTTCATGATCCAACATCATCAGTGCACTGATAACGTTACCTAGCTGGATCATGTAATGTCTGCAAAAAATCTACCAAGCTGAGAAAGTGCCAATGACCCAGCAATTCAACTCTGAGCTACAAATGTTCTCTTTTTATAACCTGAATGGGGCTTCCCCCATCTCCTTTTTTCTTTCTGTGTTTATTTCTTTCTCTTTTCTTAACTTCTTGCACTTTTGGCTTACCCTTTCTTTTCATTTCTCCTCTTAGCACAGTCCAAGCTTCTTGTTGCTTCATCTCCTTCCTTATTTTTATTCTCTTTCTTTAGTTTTTTTTCTGGAAGGACAAAGGGGAAAAATAGGGAGGAAACATGTTTATTCTTGTGAGAGAATGATTGGTATTTGTAGAGGAAGTTTAATAAATTATGTATATGTAAATATTCTTAATTTCAATCTTCTTAAATTCTGCATTTGTCATACTAGTTTTCATCCAGTTGGATGGAAAAGAATTTGCTTTCAGAATTCTTTCAAAGAAGAGGCTTTCTCAAACTTTAGCAGCTGAGGTAGAGTATTCCTGAAGTAAAATGTAGTACAGCCCAGGGCATATTTATTCCCAAATTTAACTTTCCTGTGAAACCTCTAAAATACTGCCATTCCCAAGGTCCACCACTGTGTGGTGAGGTTAGCTCCCATCACTCGTCTCAACTTCTGCCCACCTAGCAGTTCAAAAGCATGTTATAAGCGAGTAGACAAATAGGTATCGCTTCGGCAGGGAGGCAGGCTGATGCTTTGTGCTGATGGTTAGAATCCTGTTGTCGCCAAACCTTCCTGGTTGTGAAAGTTGTGAAGGTAGCGAGGAAGCTTTGATGGAGGGAGACAGCCTTGGATGATGTTACAGGAAAGCCATTCATCTTTCTTTCTGGCATGGAGCTAGCTTGCCCTTCCATCCCTGTGGCAAATCTTGGGCAGTGTGCGAATGTGAAACAAACAGGGCTAGCAATCTTAGGCAGCCAAACTACTACTCTGCATTAGCATTGTAGTCTCCTGGCTAATGTAACATTGTCATATGATAGATAGATAGATAGATAGATAGATAGATAGATAGATAGATAGATAGATAGATAGATAGATAATTAGATAGATAGATAGATAGATAGATAGATAGATAGATAGATAGATAGATATGAATGAATGAATGAATGAATGAATGAATCAATCAATCAATCAATCATTCAATCAATCAATCACAACCTTTGTAACCTATCATCCTCCAGCTGAACTCTGGAAGTTGCTGTTCCAGCACACTGAAAGTTGTCAAGCTGAGGAAGATGGTTCACTTGTCAGAGAAAACAAAGATCATATATCCTACATCCCATCCCATTTATACTTCTGTCAATTTAACTTCTCTTCCTCGATGCCTTTCCTTTGATTAGCATATGTGCTGTAATTGTGATTCATCTTCATCGTTAAAAAGTACCATGTAGAATTGAACAAAAGCACCATGTAGTGTGTCTCTCTGATTGGATTTCTATTTATTCAGTCTATTTATTGGAATTTTAATTCAGAGTTTATAGTTTTTCTATTATGGCATTGGTTGACTAAATATGGGGGGGAAACCCAATTTAAACTAGACGAATACAGTTTATAACACTTTATTAGTTATATTCTGCAAAAAACCCACTTTCTAAATATTTATGTTGCAACCAAAGAGAAATGCATTCTGGAGAACGAGGCCACTCTATGGAAGAAGAGTAATTGTGGTTGTCATTTTAATGCAGTCCTCATTCCTGGAACAAACTTGCAATCATAGCCTTCTTTCAAAATTCCCACTTGGAAAAGACTGCACAGCTATTATTTCATTCTTTTGCCCACGTCTTTCAAAGGGATTGTCAATCTGGGTGGTAATTAGTGAGTAATTTTACCTCCAGGAAGAAAACTGTTAACTGAAGCCAGCATTTCAACCAATCGTTTCTGTTGCCTTCATTTGTATGAAACCTAAAAGGCCCCTAAAGGGCAAAGTATTAATCTTTCTGATAACAAAAATCACACCTTCACACAAAGCTGGAGAAAGAAACCAGTTAGTTAAGCACTTGGGCCTAGTATGAAAGCGACATCTCAATATAGAGTTTGATATTATATTGGCATTTATTTTTTTAGCTTTACTGTTGCTTTCATGCAATTTTATAACCCAGAAGTGTATTGTCATTTCAGGGCTTCTATTTTAAATGAAAGCTGACATATAAAGATATATACAATGCATCTCTGATATAAAAATAATGCATTTATAGTTACAATATAAGCTTATATTGAAATCACATTCCATATTAGCCTTTGATGCCTGTGAAATAGAGGAATTCACAATGAGATGAATATCTTTAAACTAATTTTCAGCTGCAGATATTTCTTTACTGTTGCCTTAAGAAGATATGTCACTTGTTATAACATGAATTATTAGTTATCTATTTCCTAAAAAGAGATAAGATATTCCCTTTACTAACAAGCTAGGAAAATAATAATAATAAATTGCTGGAGATAGGATTGTTGTTAATAATCATTCCATATTCTAATAATAATAATTCCTTGAAAAAAATACCTGAGTTTTCACATTAAAGACAGTACAGTGCCATTATATTCCTTGTTTTTCATATCATTTGAAAAATTTAAATAGGTTCAAGATATGCCTTCGCCACCAGTGTATTCCATAAACACTTTTTATTACAATTTTAAGACTTTTATAGAGTATAACTGGTTGAGTTTTACATGGTGGAATGTCAGTACAAACTGGGTTTATTCTGTCTCCATGAGCTTTTTGTTGCTCTTTCAGTGCAGTTTTAGTATTGAAGAATGGCTGTCTCAATCTTCATATTTCTTACAGGAAGTCCTGAAATGGTATGGGGTTTCGTGCCTGAGCAGGGGGGTGAACTAGAAGACCTCCAAGGTCTCTTCCAACTTGATTATTCTATATTTTTCATTTCACTTTCTAAATCAATAGAATAGAATAGAGCTGGAAGGGACTTTGGAGGTCTTCTAGTCCAGCCCCCTACTCAAGCAGGGGAACCTATACCATTTCAGACAAGTGACTGTCTAGCCCAGTGATGGCAAACCTTTTAGAGTCCGAGTGCCCAAACTGCAACCCAAAACCCACTTATGTATCGTTGGGTGCCGGGTGGACGTGGCCCATTGGGTGGGTGTGGCCAATTGGGTGGGTGTGGCCCATTGGGTGGGCATGGCTGCAGTGGTAACTGCAGACTGGGTGGGACTAAAAAGTACAATCAATCAATTCCAACTTTGCGAGATCTTTTTTTCCCCTCGAGAAGTTGAAATTGATTGATTGATCAAACTTTTTTTTTGTACACAGCAACGGAGGCCTAAAGTGAAAAGGTTTTATAAAACCCAGCTAAAAGCCTAGGACTGGAGCGATAGCGCACGTGCCCACAGAGAGGGCTCTGCATGCTACCTGTGGCACGCGTGCCATAGGTTCACCACCACAGGTCTAGCCTCTTCTTAAAAATCTCCACTGATGGAGCACCCACAATTTCTGAAGGCAAGCTGTTCCACTGGTTAATTGTCCTCACTGTAAAGGCTAAACTGCTTATGTAATGATGTAATGTAATGTAAGGTGGATGATGCAATCATAGGAACGACTCAGCAGGTGTGTGTATCCTTTAAGAGCCTGAGTATAAAAGGGAAGGGGTTTTTTTTTGCTGCTGTGTTCTGTTTTGTCTGTTTCCTGCTGTAATTGCTGTGTATTGGAGTTTGCTGAATTATCACCATGTGTATGTATTTTGTTTCTAGTATATTTGTAGATATTATACTATAAACCACCATTTAATACAAACCACTGGTTTACTGTATTTACTCCTTGGTTATTACAGTGCAATAAGACTGTGCATGCGCAGACAGTAAACATCCCCATCTCTGCAGTCCTATCACACTCTGCAAGATTCTGAAGGAGTCTACCGAGAAGAAAGTCACCAGGCTTTCAAGTCTAAGGCAGAACTAGAATTCACAATCTTCTAGTTTCTACACAAGCAACTTCACCACTACACCCAACTGGCTCTCAGCTTTCAGAATACACAAGGTACAATTATCCTCATGATTCACTGTATTCATGTCCTTAGTGCATGGATTTAACTTTATCCCATTGTTTGATTTCTGGATGCAAAGGGCTTTTACATTTTAGGAGCAGCCTATTGGAATCTCTATAGAGAATGTGTATCCTTGGAATTACTACTGCAGCAACATTTTCAATAAACAGCTTTTAAAAGTTGCTTCTGTTTTAAACCGGCCGCATCCAATAGAGATATTGAAACATCAGGATTCTTTAAAACCAGGTTTTACTTAGATTATGATGGAGAAGAGAGATTTGTTTGTGTGTTTGGGGTTCAGTAGCAACAGTAGAATATAACGCTTCTCTCAAATTAGAAGCAAAGATTGGCATTCAGAAGAATATTGCCTTTCTACCTGGTCAAGAACTTACACAATCAAATCTAGAGTAGAACTTTGAAGATCCCTAATTATTTCTCTTTATTCTGAAGATTCAGATAAGCTCTGAAAGAAGGTCTGGTTTTGAATAGAATAGCTCTTTTGTAATTTGTATAAATACCTGTTTGACTTCAATGCTTTTCTACAAAACACATTCATGTGTGACACACACACACACACACACACACTATAGCTTTTCTGTACATGCTTTCTTTATTTGGTGCATCCTTGTAAACATTTAAGCAGGAGTACATTTTCACTTGTGCTGTTGAAGCATGCATGTTAGGTTTCTAACATTGTGATGATTCCTTATCAGCTTGTTTATCAGTTTGGTCAAAGTTCCCTGGAAGGAGCCCAGAAGTGTGAATGAACAGCACATTTAAAGTAATCAGTCAGAGTAATATATTAAGAGCCTCAGAAAACCTGAGGACTGAAGGGCACAGTGTTTGAAATTCCTTCCCTCTGTTTGTACTCTAGTCTCAATTCCTGATTAGGTTTATTTTTCTGTTTATCTCACCAGTACCAGACTGTTGCTGGAAACACCAGTAGTCTATTGTAGTTCTTGAGGGGGAAAGTATGTTGATGAATTGATATAGTATTGTAATCTGGAATGTTCATTAAAGATTAGTAAAAATGTGCTTGCTTTCTTGCTTTATTTTTTTTTAAAGAAAAATACCAGCAAATGGTAAGAGTACCACAGTAAATGCCCTGGTGTTTTTGAGCAAGTAAGATATCACATTTATTTATTAGTATGCCTGTAAATTAAAGTTCTGAGCAAGGTTTGTTTTTGATTGTTTGATAGAAGATAAGTCTGGTAACACTGAACTATATGGGAAATCAAATGCTCTATCAAAAAGCTTGGCAGAAGTTATTTGCTCAATTAATCACACACCACTTAAAGAAGTGGAGATATGTACTATCTTTGAACAGCTTAATTCTTGTATTCCAGCCAAGCAGGAAGGTGGAATCAAGTGGGGAACTAGCCCTGAGTCCTTGCACAGCCACAAGAGACATAAGCTTGACCCACTAAGTTCCATGGTACCTCATCTAGTTGTTCCCAAAAGAAGGCAAGTAGTCTGGAGATGTTCTTGTATTATAGGTAGAACACAGTAAGTTACTGGCTTTATCCACTTTCACAAGTGGATCTGGTTGCTTCTGCCGGACACTTTGGGAAGTACCGAATGTGAATCCACAACGAAACAGGGTGGCTCTTTTGCTACCTTTGCAACCACCAAGTTGGGGTGAGCATAACCAATTACTGATCCCAAAGAAAGTTCTGCATCTTTTCAGATTTTCAAGGATAGAAATATTAGAAGTGTTGATATGTGTAGAATGTAGCGGACATTGTAATACCTGGAGACAGCAGAATAGAACAGAATAGAAAGAACTGGAGAAAGTCACAAAATATAAGACCTGAAAATAGAAGTAGAACAACTGTAGCAAAGGCAAGCAAGGGTAGTACCAATAGCAATAGGCAAAACAACTAGAGCACCACTTGAACACCATCAGCAATGATAAAATCACCATCAGTCAACACAAAAGGCAGCTTTACTTGGAACTTCCTGTGACAATACCTGTAATTATTATTAAACAAAAACATATGCTTTGGGAAGGACTTGATAGGTAGACAAAAATATCAAATCCATTCTAAACATCTGGCTGACTGTGTGACCAACAACAACAATTGTAATACATGTTGCACTAGGAAACAATCTGACAACTCTAACCCAATTCAATTTACATCTGCTTTGATAGATTGACAAAACCTATTATGAATAACAAATTAAATGTTCTGATAAGGCAAATAGTATTTTTTCTATTCCTGCACTTCCTCTTAACCTCTCCCCAGATTTCTTGTCAGCAAGTTTATGGAGAGTATACAGTATGTGCTAGAGAGGATATTTCTGCAGTTGTGATTGGTCTGTGTGTAATAGTAGAATGGAATGGAATGGGATGGAATGGACAACATGGCATCTGTCTCCCCACAGAAAGATTGTAAATAACCATGGTTATTGTAGAAACTGCAATTGCATGAGTTTGGTGTTTGGCACATTAAAATCGTAGTTAGAGCTCTCTTGCATTCACTTGCAATAAAGCCAATCAAAAATACAATCACATATGAATGCAATGCACACAATAATGGCAGAACTAACAACATACTGCCAGTTAAATACAGTTCTATTTCCTGGTTTAAATCAAATTTGTGTGCTACATAGTATTCGAATTCTTTCAAGAAACCACTAAGCCTATGTTGATAACATCTGAGAAGCTCCACAGTAAAGGCCAGTAATGTAGCCAGATTCCTTTACAAAAGCCAAATGTCCAATCTTTCTTGCAGCTTGAGGCAAAATGCTCATGGAGGGCAATGCCCAGTGATCAGAGTGGAGGAGGCATGTCTGCATCCAGCTTAAGTAGCCAGTAGAATCTAGGCAGATTCCTTACTCCTGAGTGTCCGCCATCAAAGAAGCAGTAAAATATACCAGATCTTATCCCCAACAAAATTAGGTCAGAAGAACAATGAAACCATAACTTTTGGCAGAGCTAAGGATTATTTTCAGCTACCCCAGTGTGAGATGGAGATGAGACAAAGTTCCCTTTATAAAATAGTGGACATTCTTGGAACATCATCTGTTTTCAACATTTTTTTTTGCATTTTTTGTTTTGTTTTTAATTATGGACTGATGAAAAACTTGAATGGAATGGGAGTTTTAAGTGAGAACATACAAAATTATCATGCTTCATAAACAGACAAATTATTTCATCCCATTTTTGTTCCCTTTATAAAATAGTGGGCATTCTCAGAATGCAGTCTTATCCTCACTATCTTGGAGTAACTGCTCCTGAATTAATTTATTTATTCGGCTTTAAGCTGAGCGGTATAGGATGATTCTTTTCTTAGGCTTTGTTTTTCAAGTAAGATGAAAAGTTGTCACTCTATATTATGTTAATGATTAATAAATTGTGACTATTATGGTACATTGCTTCTTAATGTTCCCAAATAGCTTTGGCTTTACTTTGCAGGATGGAGAGTATTTTTCCAATCTTTCAACAAAGCTTTTTTTACAACTACATTTTATGATGCTTTTGCTGTAGTGGTTTTTATAGTGGAGTTTTATTGTTATGCTTGTTGCTTTCTTATATATTGCTATTTTATCACTTCATTATTATTGTAAGCTGCTCTGAACAATAAGAAGAAAGATGTGGTATATATTTTAAATAAATAAAATAAATAAAAATGGATGTATAATAAATTATATCTTTGGATGAACAAAGTACTGTTTTTTTCTGTTATAGAAAATAGAAGAATTTTCCAATTTGGACAGCTTCTTATAACATTTTTTATAATCCTATAAAAATTGTGAACTTTATATATATATATTACATCTTTGTATGTACAGAAATATATTAGGATTGTGCTAAATATTATAAAAGAATGGTTTGGTTTCCTGAACTTTCGGCAGAAAAATGGCAACATTTGGCGGCTCGTCACAAAAAGATTTCTTTTCAAGCAGCTTGTCATCGACTCTCAGTGTCGTGTCATCATATGGCTTTTCCAGGAAGTGTTCCAAGGAGCAGGAATGTGTAACCTCACATGCTGCAGGTGCAAATAGTTACATTTGTTGTGTTTGTTTTAATTCAGGTTTCTGTTAAGAGATAATAAACACTATGCCTGTATACAACTTTATTCAAATATAAACAAGATTAAAGTCCTATGGCTTCTATATATATTGCAATAACATAAAAGAAACACTTTTCTCTTTTCCCTAGATCACTGGGAACTAATGGGTCACATCCCAGATTTCTGAAGAAGCTGGCAGACGTTATCGCAGAACCATTGTATTATATCTTTAAAAAATCTTGGAGCACTGGGGAACTACCAGAGGACTAGAAAAGAGCTGATGCGGTTCCCATCTTTAAAAAAGGAAGGGGGAAAAACAGACCCAGGAAACTACAGACCAGTCAGCCTGACATCAATACCTGGGAAGATACTGGAAAAAATAATCAAAAAATAGATCTGTGAAAACCTATATAAAAGAAAGTTATAACTAGTAGCCAGCATGGGTTTCTTAAAAACAGATCATGCCAAACCAATCTTATTTCATTCTTTGATAAAGTGACTAAAATAGTAGACCAGCAATATGCTATGGACATAGTATATTTAGACTTCAGTAAGGCATTTGACCCCCTTCATGGATTACTGCCTTCTCGTGGCGAAGGGGCTTGTGTAATTCAATGAAGCTATGAGCTATGCCGTGCAGGGCCACCCAAGACAGAAAGGTCATAGCAGAGAGTTCTGACAAAACGTGATCCACTGGAGAAGGAAATGGCAACCCACTCCAGTATCTTTGCCATGAAAACCCTATGGACAGTACCAAAAGGCAAAACGATATGACGCTGGAAGATGAGCCCCTCAGGTCGGAAGGCGTCCAATATGCTACTGGGGAAGAGCAGAGGGCTAGTACTAGTAGCGCCAGAAAGAATGAAGCGACTGGGCCAAAGCCGAAAGGACGCTCAGCTGTGGATGTGTCTGGTGGTGAAAGGAAAGTCCGATGCTGTAAAGATTTTTTCTCCATAGAAACCTGGAATGTAAGATCCATGAATCAAGGAAAGCTGGACGTGGTCAAACAAGAGATGACAAGACTGAACATCAACATCTTAGGTATCAGCGAACTAAAATGGACAGGAATGGGTGAATTTAATTCAGATGACCATCAGGTATACTACTGCGGGCAAGAATCCCTCAGAAGAAATGGAGTAGCCTTCATAGTCAGTAAAAGAGTAGGAAAAGCAATACTGGGATACAATCCTCAAAATGACAGAATGATCTCAGTTCAAATCCAAGGCAAACCATTCAATATCACAGTAGTTCAAGTCTATGCCCCAACCACCGGTACTGAAGAGGATGAAATTGACCGGTTCTATGAAGCGCTACAGCACCTTATTGAACTAACAGCAAAAAATGATGTCCTTATCATCATGGGGGATTGGAATGCTAAAGTAGGAAGCCAAAAGATAACCGGAATAACAGGCAAGTTTGGCCTTGGAGTACAAAATGAAGGAGGGCACAGGCTGATATAATTTTGTCAAGAGAATACGATAGTTGTAGTGTATGCCTTTAAAGCATACACAGAAATGTCAGCACAGCAGGGGGCTGGACAGCTCCAGGCTATAACTGCTTTTGGCAGGAAAGCCTCAATAGAGTGAGTCGTTGACAGCCCCAGGGCATGGTCAGCTCTGGCGGGAAGTCAGGGTTTAAATCCATTGGCCACCTGCACTGGCAGGAAGCCCAGGTTTAAATCTATTGGTCACCATCCACCTGGGCAGGTATAAAGAGATGCCAGGTAACCCCTTTGCCCCAGCTTCATTCAGACTCAATAAAGATTCAATACCCAGCTCAAGTGTCCGCCTCTCCGTTCAACCACGCAACATTGCTCTGGCGACGAAGGTGGGATCCTGCACCGGACAATGCTAGCCGCGGACGGAATCCAATCAGCAGCCCCGGATCAAGACGCAGGACGACCGAGACGGCGGAATGGCACAACTGGGTCAGTATCCCCTTTTTCATAGCAACCGCCCGGAGGAGTGGGAAGCGTTCGTGGGGCAGCTCAAGTGCTACCTACGGGTGAACGGGGTGAAGGATGACTGACAGAGAGCGGCGGCACTACTCTGCAGCTGCGGCATGGAAACGTACCAGCTGGCGGTCGGTCTCTGCGCACCCGACGACATCCACTCCGTCGGTTACAACGAGTTGCTGGTAAAACTGACTGAGCATTTCAAGCCCGAGACGTCCGAGATTGCCTGGCGATATCGTTTCGAGAAGCGGGACCAGCGGCCAGGTGAGTCTGCCAAGCAATACATGGCCGCCCTGAGGCAGGCAGCTCGCCTCTGCAATTTCGAGAATTTAGAGATCCGGCTGCGGGATCGGATCGTGTGCGGGTTGAGGGACAGGAAGCTGTGCCAGAAAATTTTTGCAAAACAGAAACTGACCCTGAGAGATGTCCAAGAGGAATTCCTAGCCTGGGACGCAGCTGAGGAGTCCGACGCGAGGGAAGGTGAGTCCATCCACCTGTTGAGCGGTTGCAGCGACGTGGACGGGGCAGAATTGGAAGTGGACGCCATCAACCGACAGCAGCGACCAGTCACCTCCAACCGAGACAACTTGAGGGAGCCAAGACCAGCCGCGGCGGACGCAAGATGCCAGGAGTGCAGGTGCGGAGCGAACGGCCCCCGGTCTACCCAACTCCACGTCTACAGCGCGAATCGGCCCCGGTCTACCCAACATTGCAGTTGCAGCCCCCGGTCTACCCAGCACAGCGGCTGCGGACAACCCCGGTCTACCCAGTGTTCCGACTGCGGCACGAACAGCTCCCGGTCTACCCATTGCGCCAGCTGCGGAGGACAGCATCCCCGGTCTACCTGCCGTTTCAAGTCGGCCAAGTGTCAGGCTTGCGGAAAAACCAGACACATCGCAGCGATCTGCAGGAGCAGGCAGCGGGATAGCCTGCACGAGGTGGAGGCAGAGTTCCAGTTTGCTACAGGTACCGGGGAGTGGTTGCCGGGACAGACGGTCAGCCACACGGCAGGACGGCCGAACGTTCATTTAACAGGGGCCCCAGCGGCACTAACCCTGAAAATAAAATTGAGGGTGAAGCTGCAAGGGGTCCCCTGCACAATGGAACTGGACTCAGGGTCAGCCGTGTCCATCATCTCCGACAGAACGTTTAAGGAGATTTGCAAACGGAGCGGCCAACGGGTTCCCTTGAGGCCATCCAGACTGACCCTCTCTGACTTTCAAAATTCACCCATTAACATCCGGGGGGAGGCGTTGGTGAGGGTTCAGTACAAAAGGTTCGAGGGCAAATTGAGTGTGCTGGTCGTCGAAGACCAGCGGACCAGCCTCGTGGGGTTAGGGTGGTTCAACGTGCTGGGCATCGGAATCACGGGGATTCACCAGACGCGGAGCTGCCTTTCCCTTGAAGCAGTCTGCAAGGATTTTGCGGACGTGTTCGACGGGCAGCTGGGAAGGTACACGGGTCCCCCAATTTCATTTAAGTTAAACCCCCAGGTGCAACCCATAAGAATGAAAGCCAGGAGGGTTCCGTTCACGCTAAAACACAAGATAGAGCGGGAATTGGATAAGCTGGTAGACCAGGGGGTGCTAACGCCAGTCGATAGAGCGGAATGGGAAACCCCCATCGTAACGCTGCTCAAGGCAAACAGCGAAATTAGAATGTGCGCCGACTATAAGAGGACGATCAACCGGGCTCTGAGCAGTCACTCTTACCCGGTTCCTGCAGTAAACAGCATTCTGGCTTCCCTGCAAGGCGGTTCGGTGTTTGCTAAACTGGATCTCGCCCAAGCATATCAGCAGCTGCCGGTAGACCCAGGGGCTGCTAGAGCACAAACAATCATTACACACAAAGGGGCGTTCCGGGTAGACCGGTTGCAGTTCGGGGTCAGCGTGGCTCCTGGAATATTCCAGGAGGTGATGGAAAGGACCCCCAAGGGAATACCAGGGGTTTGCCCCTATTTTGATGACGTCCTGATCGCAGCCAGCTCCGAGGACGTACTGGCAGCCCGACTGAAGGCAGTACTTGAGAGGTTCAGGGGTGCAGGGTTAAAACTCAAAAGGGAGAAGTGCAAAATTGGGGTAACTGAGACAGAGTTCCTGGGGTTCAGGATTGATGCTCAAGGCATCCACCCATCTGCATCCAAAGTCAGGGCCATCAAGGAAGCCCCCACTCCCCAAAACAAGTCTGAGTTGCAGGCATTCCTGGGCCTCCTCAACTTTTACCACGCATTCCTGCCACACAAGGCCACAATTGCAGAACCCCTACACAGGTTGCTTGACAAGCAAGCATCCTGGGACTGGACTGACACACACGCTAACGCATTCAAAACATTGAAGAACCTGTTAGCAGGCAATGCCACAGTCACCCACTTCAGGGAGGATCAGCCAATCTGCCTTGCTTGCGATGCATCCCCATATGGGCTCGGGGCAGTTCTCAGCCATTTAAGGGAGGATGGAACTCAGGCCCCCATCGCCTATTACTCCAGGACCCTGTCAGCTGCCGAGCGGAACTATGCCCAGATAGACAAGGAGGCACTGGCAGTGGTTGCTGGGGTAAAGAAATTTCATGACTACCTTTATGGTAGGGAATTCCTGATCTATACAGACCATAAGCCATTATTAGGGTTATTTACAACAGAGAAGCAGACACCACAGATCCTGTCATCCCGGATGTTACGCTGGTCCATATTCCTGTCTGCTTACTCATGCAAATTGGTACACAGGCCGGGCAAAGAGATGGGGCACGCCGATGGCCTCAGCAGGCTTCCCCTAAGGGACACTGAGCCAGACCCAGCACCGGCTCCTTTGGAAAAGGCACCTGGATCAGCTGAGGAAAAGGGCTCCTGAAAGGGTGATAGAGGACACACTGGGGGCGGAGGAGGAAGAGCTAACACAAACACAGACGCAGACACCCAGGAGGGTTACCAGAGGGGCACAGTGGCAACCCCACCCCAGGCAGGAGACTGACAGAGAAACCAGGCAGTCACCAGAACCCAGCAGAACACAAAACCCGGGCACTGCAACACACACACACACACACCACAATCCACCACAACATTCACAACAAGGAAGAGAGCCCAGACATAGCACCACACCACCAGGGGAACCAGTCCCAAGAAGATCAAGCAGGCCACACAAGGCTCCAAGCTACCTCGCGGACTATGTGCGTTCTTAGGGGGGTGGAAAAGCAACCAAGGAATAACAATTGTAAAATCTTGTATATGTAAATTTTGTGTATAGTGTAAATAAGTGTATATAGTTATGGAGACAGAATGACAGGGGGTAATTCCTCACTATGGGGGAAGGGGTGTAGTGTATGCCTTTAAAGCATACACGGAAATGTCAGCACAGCAGGGGGCTGGACAGCTCCAGGCTATAACCGCTTTTGGCGGGAAAGCCTCAATAGAGCGAGTCGTTGACAGCCCCAGGGCATGGTCAGCTCTGGCGGGAAGCCAGGGTTTAAATCCATTGGCTACCTGCACTGGCGGGAAGCCCAGGTTTAAATCTATTGGTCACCATCCACCTGGGCAGGTATAAAGGGACGCCAGGTAACCCCTTTGCCCCAGCTTCATTCAGACTCAATAAAGATTCAATACCCAGCTCAAGTGTCCGCCTCTCCGTTCAACCACGCGACATTGCAATGGTAATAGCAAACACTCTTTTCCAACAACCCAAGAGATGGCTCTACACATGGACATCACCAGATGGTCAACACAGAAATCAGATTGACTATATGCTCTGCAGCCAAAGATGGAGAAGCTGTATACAGTCAGTAAAAACAAGACCAGGAGCTGACTGTGGCTCAGACCATGAGTTTCTCATTGCAAAGTTTAGGCTTAAACTGAAGAAAGTAGGGAAAAGCACTAGGCCACTGAAGTATGAATTAAAACATATCCCTGTTGAATATACAGTAGAGGTGACAAATAGATTTAAGGAATTAGATCTGATAGACAGAGTGCCTGAAGAACTATAGACAGAGGTTCGCAACATTGCACAAGAGGTAGCAACCAAAACCATCCCAAAGAAAAAGAAATGCAAGAAAGCAAAATGGCTGTCTGAGGAAGCTTTGCAAATAGCTGAGGAAAGGAGGGAAGCGAAAGGCAAGGGAGAAAAAGAAAGATATGCCCAATTGAATGCAGAATTTCAGAAAATAGGTAGAAGAGATAAGAATGCCTTCTTAAATGAATAGTGCAAAGAAATAGAAGAAAACAATAGAATAGGGAGGACCAGAGATCTTTTCAAGAAAATTGGAGAGATGAAGGGAACGTTTAATGCAAAAATGGGCATGATAAAAGACCAAAGTGGCAGGGACCTAACAGAGGCAGAAGAGATTAAGAAGAGGTGGCAAAATTACACAGAAGAACTATACAAGAATGAGCTTAACATCCCTGATAATCACAATGAGGTGGTCACTGACCTTGAACCAGACATCCTAGAATGTGAAGTGAAGTGGGCCTTAGAAAAGCTGAGCAACAACAAAGCTCGTGGAGGTGACAGTATTCCAGCTGAGCTATTCAAAATCTTAAAAGACGATGAAGTAATAGTGCTACACTCAATTTGCCAGCAAATTTGGAAAACTCAACAGTGGCCACAGGATTGGAAAAGATCAGTTTACATTCCAATTCCAAAGAAAGGCAGTGCCAAAGAATCACTTAAACATGAGTCAGTAGTTTGCGGCAGCAGTCAAAAAAGCTAATACAATCCTGGATTGTATAAACAGAGGCATAGAATCAAAATCACATAAAGCATTAGTACCACTTTATAAAGCCTTAGTAAGGCCCACATCTGGAATACTGCATCCAGTTTTGGGCACCACATTACAAAAAAGATGTTGAGGCTTTGAAAAAAAGTGCAAAGAAGAACAACTAAGATGATTAAAGGCCTGGAGACTAAAACATATGAAGAACGGTTGCAGGATTTGAGAATGGCCAGTCTAGAGAAAAGAAAGACTGGCGGGGGGAGGCATGATAACAGTATTCCAGTATTTGAGAGGCTGCCACAAGGAGGAAGGAGTCAAATTATTCTCCAAAGTACCAGAGGGCAGGAGAATGGTTGGAAACCCACCAAGGAGAGAAGCAACTTGGAATTAAAGAGAAACTTCCTAACAGTGAGGACAATTAACCAGTGGAACAGTTTGCCTTCAGACGTTGTGGGTGCTTCATCAATCGAGGTTTTTAAGAAGACACTGGATAGCCAATTGTCTGAAATGAGATAGGGACTCCCGCTTGAGCAGGGACTAAAAGACCTCCAAAGTTACTTCCAGCTCTATTATGATTCGTTCTGATTCATTCTGCGAAAATGTATATATTTTCATGCTTGTTTAGGGGTGGGCTTTTAAATAAGGAAAGTGGTGAAGATTAGTGGGAGGTGATGTTGGGTTTCACTGCTGCAAAGTCCGGCAGGAGCAAAATTCTCTCCTAAGTCTCCCAGGTGATCTTAATTAGTAATTTGCAACACTAAATGAAAACATCCTTTTCATGGTGGTCTTAAGCAAATGCTGCTTGTGCAGGATTTATCAAACTCCATCACCACAGTTTGCATTAATGCATCTTATATGTTGCAGGCATAATGTAGCTGAGCATCTGTTCTATGGTTTTTGTAAGTAATAAAAACACATTCACAAACAGACTTTAGCTATTACTTCAGCTTCCAACAGAAACATTGCTTTGGCACCACATATACACAAAAATCACCCAGGAAAGGTAGATGTTTATGCATACTTCTAAGTTCTGCTTTCTTAGTGACTGGTCAGAAAAGTAGATTTGAAGGAGCTCTGAGGAAAGCAAGTAAAAAATCTAGCTAACAAGAAAACGAGTTAAGAATGGGGGAGAGGGTTTGAATAAAAATCAAATAGATTTTTAAAACCAGGTGAACAAGAATATGCCTCTCTTTCTAATACCTTATGAACAAAGTCGACATTTTCTGGCCTTTCAAAAAGGGGTTAAAACATGGCTCTGAGGCCTTGTGTGGGCTTGGTTGGTATCATGTGAAACCTCCCTTTGCCTTTCTCAACTATTTCTTAATGGGGTTTGATTATCATTTCCTCCCTTAAAAATGATTTTAAAGTTTATAATTTTTAAATCTAAATTTTAAACTCTTTAATTTTATATACTGTTTTATATCTTGATGTTTTCTTGTACACTGCCCAAAATCCCTCTTTGAAGGAGATGGATGGTTCAGAAATATGAAATAAATAAATAAATTGCAAAAGAAAAAGATTTGCTTATGAGCAACATCTCTCTCTCTCACTCTCCCCATTTTCCCTCTCATTGGTCTACAGCAGGGGTGTCAAACTGCCAGCCCACGGGCCGGTTGCCTCATACAGAGGCCACGCCCACTCCAGCTCCAGCAATGCAAAAAAAAAGTCGTAATATGTCGTGACATGTCATGTGACATGGCGAGTTTGACACCCGATGGCATTTGTTTTTTATAGAGAAACTTACTTAATAAAAATGCTGTAATTTCTGGGTTATATAGCTCTGGTTACAAAATGATGTGGCTGATTTTTACCAAGGGATCTTTGTCGAGAAATGTTGGCTGCTGAGCATTCACGTGGCTGGGGATCTGGAATTAAATAAGGCATTTAGAAGACAAGATTCCTTATCATTAAAAAAAAAACCAGTGCCAAATTTACAACTCTGCGTGCTTAAATTTAGTTTTATGTCTTGAATCAAAGCAGAATCCAATAGATAAATCCAAGTTGTGGATATGTTGTTTTATCAACAATTGAGAAAACTGACATTCTCTTTGCATGACGTATCACTTAGACTGCAGCTGTGTCTGTTCCATCTTCATTCCCCAGCCTCTCATTAGATAAGAAATGAAGACAAACATGAACATGGAAGTGCAGGTTTAAAACCTGTAGCCTTTCATCCTGTAGTAATGTTTCTTAACCTTGGCAAATTTAAGCTGTGCAGACTTCAACTCTCAAAATTCCATGCTGGATGGGGAATTCTGGGAGTTGAAGTCCATACAGTTTGAAGTTGCCAAGGTTGAGAAACATTGCCCTATTGACTTAGTCCTGCCACTACAAAGGGCGAAGATAACTAGAATAGAAAATGTAGCTGTTTCCAATCTGAGATATTTATTTCATAATCTGGAATATTAAAAGAAACACTGTAGATATTTATGCAACCTTTGTCTAACCAAGCCATTCCAATGCTGGATAAAATTTTATTATTAATTTGCAATGTGTTCTGTAAAATAACCCAGACTCAAATATTTTAAAAGAAAGAAAACCCAACCAGAAACATTCTAAGGAGAGAGGAAAAGGAGATAGTTTATTACAGAAAAAGACAGCTGGTAATCATTGTAAAGATATAACTAGTGAACATGCTCATTTTAGCATATTTAGTCAGTCCAACATATACAACAGTTTTGGCCATATAAAGGCTAGGCAGTTAATAAAATAAAAATGATGTACTATCTGGATGTCCAACAATGCATTTAATTAACAATGGGTTCATAAGATATTGTTTCAAACTGTAAACGAGTGGCTTGCTACATTAAAAGTGACTGTGAATATGAGGATTTAAGGGCAATTCTATGAGGTTTCCATACACGTATCCAATAAAGATAATTAGGATGCAAAAGAGACTTCAGCTTGTTGCCTCTAGTTGAACTTCATTCTAAAAAAACTCAAAAGAAATAAACAAAAATGGTTTCAAGTGACAAAAAAAAAGAATACTAATATCTCTATCATTATGTAACCTTAGCAATTTCGGATTTTTGTACAGTTTACCTCCACCTTCTGTCCTTTCTCATGTCCTGAATTTTAAATGGTAAACTCTTCAGGGCAAGGGTTTCTTCCCCAGTGAAATGAACTATCTACAATGTTGAGGGGCACCAAAAGGCAAGACAAGAAACAATGGGTGGAAACTAATCAATGAGAGAAGTAACCTAGAACTAAGGAAAAAATTTCTGATAGTGAGAACAATTAACCAGTAGAATGGCTTGCCTTCAAAAATTGTGGATGCTCCATCACTGGAGGTGTTTAAGAAGAGGCTGGACCGCCATTTGCCTGAAATGTGCAGGATCTCCTATTTGAGCAGGAGGTTGGAATACAAGACCTCCAAGACCCCTTCCAATTCTGTTATTCTATGTTTATTTGCTTTTAAAAAGACCTTTTAAACAGGATTTGCCTGTTAATCAATTGCTTATTTTTTAATATTTATTTTACTTTACAAAACCCCCATCTATAGGGTAACCAAGTGCTCATTTTTAGTATTTATTTTACTTTACAAACCCCCCATCTATAGGGTATTTGGTTTTTATCTTAACTCTTTTTATTGCTTTGATTAAAATAAAACAAATTTGTTTTCTTGCTAACCACTTAGACTTGGGTGGTCAATGGTTCACCTGAGTAAATGAAGAAATGGAAGGAGGTTACTCAGAGCAGTGAACAGAATCAAGGATCAGAGAAATGAATAGACAGACGATATTTCTCTTTTTTTTTCTAATAGGCATCCCGGTGTTTAGAACAATGCAGTCATCAAATATGGGAAAGATTCTCCTACATGCAGAGGTTTTGCCCAGAGAGTTTGACTTCAGGATTTTAGATTTAATGAAAGATTTAGGGTTTAGTATCAGTTTGGGTAATGTTACAAATGTTTTTATAGTGGCAATATAGCCACAGTTTTTGGTTGAAAATCATCCAAGAGTATTTTTCTATGGTTTTGTCAGTCTGCTTTCTGAAAGTAGACCAAAAATACCTTGACATTTTTTTAAAAAAAATACATAACAGCATGTCTCAGAATGCCAGAAGATATGTGCATTCAATTCCTTGGTGCAATAATAGTGATCAATATATCATCTAAAGCACACAGTGGTCAATATAATTATTCACTTTTTCTATTGGTAATAAAGCAGGGAAAATGCAGGACTTTTAATGAAATGTTCTAAAATATTTAATGTCTCTGCTCTAAAAGTCTACATGTAGAATGTCTATATGTTTATAGATATTGCAAGAGCAAACTGATGGCTCAGGGAAACAGGGGCCTCTTTGTTGGAAAGTCTATGCCAGGGGTAGGCAACCTTGGCTCTTTTATGACTTGTGGATTTCAACTCCCAGAATTCCTGAGCCAGCTGGCTCAGGAATTCTGGGAGTTGAAGTCCACAAGTCATAAAAGAGCCAAGGTTGCCTACCCCTGGTCTTTGTCAAGGAACTGGTATGTTCTATAAGTGCTGCATGGTGACCAATGCTGAATAGTTACTTAAGCCAGGGGTCTGCAACCTTGACAACTTTAAGACTGAGGAATTCTGGAAGCTGAAGTCCACAAGTCTTAAAGTTGTCAAGGTTGCAGACCCTTGACTTAAGCGACTTATGATCGCACTACCAATGGAAAATGACTCTCGGCATTTTCCTGCATTTACAAATTGGCTTTTCCTATGGGAGTTTGACCTTGTTCTTGACAAGGACTATTTCTCCCCAAAATCATAACAAGTTTCCATTTATCATTGAGAAGCTACTAATATACAGTATCTTATTCTCTCTAATTGCCAGAAGAGTTTTTAAAGCTTTTTTTATTGCAAGCCGTTCTCTGATCTAAGAAAAGAACAGGACTTTAGATTAACTTGCCTAACAAGATAAAGAACCTTGTGAAACACTGAACATGAAAAATAATTTAGCAGCCTTGAAGACTTGCACATTGTAGACTTTTATATTCCATTTCTAAAACAATCAATTGTCCAGATCTAAATAGCAGATTTTTGAAGAATGGGAGAAAGGGTTTTTTGTTTGTTCAAGACTTTATATGGCTATCCAGTTCTCAAAATGTGACTCAACATCTAATAATCAAAGCAGAATACAATAAACATCATAAAATAACCCCAAAATATAATAAAAAGCCCACTATATAAAGTAATGCTCCATTGTACAATTTGGCATGCATTAGAGAATAAATATTGTGATCCCAACATCTATGGGAACTACTAGGTCTTCATAGCCTTGCCAAAGGCTAACAGGGTCAGGACTATTCACATTTAAGGGGAGAGATTATTCCACAGGACAGGCAGAGAACATAGTAGGATGCAGAAGTGAAAACATCACATGCACATTTCAAATTAAAATCAATGCACATTTCTTCCATGTTGAACCAAATGTCACATTATACAAGGGTAATTTGGAAATAAACCTCTGTTTGATTATCAATGAGAGATACTCACAGATACAGAACTTTTATTATACACATTAGAAAACTACAACATTATATTACTTTTTGACATAATTGCCATTCAAGTTGAGGCACTTGTCATAATGTCTTACAAGTTTTGAAATTCCTTAGTAGTAGTCGCTTGGTGCCAAATCTGTGCTATGGGGGGGGGGTGATCAAAAACATGTCAATGGAATTGCTTCAAAGGTTCTTAGGTGCGTCCAGCATTATCGTGAACCAACACTACACTGGAAGTCAGCATGCCTCGAAGCGTGTTATGGATGGCTCATCTGTGTTTTTGTAATGTTTCACAGTAGACTTCTGAACTGATGGTTGAACCACACTCCATGAACTTCACTAGCAGTATTCCTTTGGAATCTTCACATTTGGCAGGATTTTCTATGGCACCACTTCTAGTGTGCTGTTGGTTAACGATAATGCTCGTCCGCACAGCGCTAAACATACCCAAGAACTTTTGAAGCAGTTCCGTTGGGATGTTTTTGATCACCCCCTCATAGCTCAGATTTGGTACCGAGCGACTACTACTAAGGAATTTCAAGCCTTGTAAGACGTTATGACAAGTGTGTCAGTTTGAATGGCGATTATGTCAAAAAGTAATGTAATGTACTTTTCTAATGTGTATAATAAAAGTTCTGAATCTGCGATTGTCTGTCATTGATAACCAAACAGAGGTTTATTTCTGAATTCATAGATGGAGATTGTATGACCATATGCTTTACTTTACTTAATGGAAACTTTGCAGAGTCATAATCTGGATTGGACCTACCTTAAACAGATTAGAGGAGTTTAAAGTTAAACTAATTCCAACCAAGCTCTTTTTATTCCAGAGTTTTTCCCCTCTTCTGAGTGAATCAAATGAAAAGCCCAGTTTCTACCTGATGGGACAAGATAATTTGGAAGAGAGAATGAATCCTTTACAAGCTAGCTGGTTTATAGGCTTGCCCATGATCTGTCTAATGAAGGGGCACTCTTGCTACATGGTTAACACAAAATATAGACTGGCTCTTAGTTAAAACCTTTTATCCACACTTCCTGAATCCATTATACCTTTCAGAGAGTGCACAGAGTCATTTGCTGAGTGTCTAAATGTGTCAGGACCCACCTCAATCCACATCTTAGGAAATAAGAACTCTTGGATGCAAGTTTAGTCCAAAACGAAAATGTTTACTAGGATGGAATCGATTGTGGGAATACAAGACGGAATCTGAGAAAAGTTACATTTCAATCCTATATAAACCATTCCCATTCCAGCCCCCCCCCCTCATCCATTTGGTCAGGCTGTCGTCAGTTGCTAGGTGTCAGGTCCTTCCATGGGAAAGGGAACTCTCCTTGGTTTTATGGTTATTGCTTTCCTTTTCAGTTGTAAATGAAGATACAATCCAGACCTGTCTGTCCCCCCTCCCTTCCCCAGTAAAACAGCCCCTGTTGTTTGAAAATCGCTTTAGTAACCATCCTCTACCCCCCCCTCGGAGAGATGGCAGAATCCCCAGAAATAGCACGTTGTTCTACCTATACAATTATGAAATGTGATATAAATGGATTCTGACATTCGGCTCTCCTTTCAGAAAAAAGATGAGTCCATCTGTGGGGAAAGAAAACATATAAATGTTAGCCTGGTTTGTTTGGATATTCTGTATGAAACCTCTTAAGCAACTTAGGTGCTTTAACATGGAGTTTGTTAACCCACTCATTTTCTGAGGAGGGGAGGTGTTTCCATGCCACTAAATATTGTATCGTTCCATGGTGTTTTCTGGAATCTAAGATTTCTTTCACTTCAAAATGTTGTTCTCCTTCCACCATGATGGGGGGTGGTGGTGGTGGGATTTTTTCTCGTAGTGGTGATTGTTGTTCTCTCTTTAATAGACTGCAGTGGAAGGTTGGGTGTATTCGTCTAAGATTTTTGGGTAGTTCTAATTCAACTGTTACTGGGTTTATGATTCTTTTAATTGGAAAAGGTCCAATATATTTTGGTCCTAGTTTTTTACAGGGTTGGAGTGATTTCAGGTATTTTGTGGATAAATATACCATCTCTCCTACCCTAAATGGTGTGGGATCGGTTCTTTTTTTGTCTGCCTGTGTCTTGTATGCTTTTCTGGCATCTTCCAACGCTTTCCTAACGATTGGCCATGTATTTTGTAATTGAGCAATCCATTCCTTCAGATCAGGGATAACCGGTTCTTTTGGGGTTAGTTCTGGTATTGGGTTGAAACTCTGGCCTGTAGCTACTTGAAAAGGAGTGTAACCTGTGCTTGAGTGGACTGCATTATTATATGCTACTTCTGCAAAAGGCAGTAGGTCCGTCCAGTCGGACTGCTGAAAATTAATATAGCATCTCAGATATTGTTCAAGTATATTATTAAGTCTTTCAGAAGCTCCGTCTGTCTGAGGATGGTGACTAGATGACAGTCCTTGGGTGGTTCCTAAGAGGGATAAAAATTCTTTCCAAAATGCCGACGTAAATTGCACCCCTCTGTCAGATATGATGCGTTGTGGTACCCCGTGCAATCTGTAAATATGCTGTACAAAAAGTTTTGCTAATGCTTTTGCAGTCGGGATTTTTTGGCAAGGTATGAAATGTACTTGCTTAGAGAACAGATCTGTGACAGTCCAGACTACGGTGTTTCCATTACTTTCTGGCAGTTCTACGATAAAATCCATGGCTATTTCTTTCCATGGGGCTGAGGGGTTTGCCACCGGTTGTAACAGACCTGGCGGTTTCCCTTGCAGTCTTTTGGCCATCGCGCAAATTTGACAGCTACCCACATAGCTTTCTATGTCCTTTTTCATAGATGGCCACCAAAATTGCCTTTTAGTTAAGTGTAAGGTTTTTACAAAGCCAAAGTGTCCTGCTGATTTTGTATCATGGCACAGTTGCATGAAATTGATTCTCTGTGTGGCAGGTATATATAGCTTCTCCCCCACCCACGGCAGTCCATCTTTAATTGTGCACACATGTTTATTTTTCTGGAACCATTCATCACTTTCCAAAGATTTTCTGAATTCTATTCCAGTTTGGCTATCTACCTTCGGCTTCATTTTTTCTTGTGCCCTGGTGGTGACTGGTGCTGCCAGTTGTTGTTCCGGTACAAGTGGTTTAAAGTCAGTAACTCTTGTGCTGTTATATTGGGGCATGCGGGATAATGCATCTGCCAGGAAGTTCTTTCCCCCCGGTAAGTGTTTGAGAGTGAAATTGAATCGGTGAAAGTGTTGGGACCAGCGGGCTTGCTTAGGAGTGAGCTTCCTGGGCGTTTTTAGTGCTTCCAAATTTTTGTGGTCTGTCCAGACCTGGAAAGGTATTTTATTTCCTTCTAAAAATTGGCGCCATGTTAGTAATGCCCACCTCAACGAGAATGCCTCTTTTTCCCATATTGGCCAGCGTTGTTCTGTTTCTGTGAGTTTTCTGCATGTGTATGCGCATGGTTGAAATGTCCCCCCATCATTTTCTTGTAATAGTACGGATCCTACCGCTACATCACTCGCATCTGCCTGTATTACAAAAGGTTTGTCGGGATCTGGGTGTTTTAGGACAGGTTCAGCAGAAAAAAGTCTCTTTAGCCTCTCAAATGCTGCTTGACATTCCATTGACCATTTCAGAGGCTGGCTGGGTTTCACGGGTGACCCCCCCTTTCGTTTTCAACAAATTTGTGAGGGGCATGGCTATTTGGCCAAATGCGGGGATGACTTGGCGGTAGAAGTTTGCAAACCCCAGGAAACTTTGCAATTGCTTCCGTGTGCGGGGGGGTGCCCACTCTAGTACTGCCCTGACCTTCTCAGGGTCCATTTCGATGCCCTCTGGAGATATGCGATATCCCAGGTAGTCGATTTTTTCCTGATGGAATTCACACTTCGATAATTTAGCATATAAGTGGGCAGCTCGCAACTTCTTCAGGACTGCTCTGACTAGTTTGATATGTTCCTCTTTGGTTTCTGTGAAGATAAGGATGTCATCGAGGTAAACCAGGACCCCCTTATATAGGTGCTCTCTCAGCACGTCATTAATTAATTGCATAAAGACTGCGGGGGCCCCTTGCAGTCCGAATGGCAATACTTTGAATTGATAGCACCCCATTGGGCAGTTGAATGCAGTCTTCCATTCGTCTCCTTCCTTAATCCTAATACGGTAGTATGCTTCCCTCAGGTCTAGTTTGGTAAAAATCTTTCCTTTCGATAGGTGGGATAACATATCCTTCATTAGGGGAAGGGGGTACAGATTACATTCACTAATTGTGTTCAAATTTCTATAGTCCACAACCAAACCAAAGGACCCATCCTTCTTCTCCCTGAACAGAACCGGGGCGGCCACTTTGGGTTTGGCAGGCTCAATAAATCCTCTTTCTAAGTTTTTCTTTATGAATCTCTCCATTTCTGCCATTTCCCTTGGGCTCATGGCATACATCCTGGGTTTTGGGAGTTTTGCCCCAGGTTTGAATTCTATGGTGCAGTCTGTGGGGCGGTGGGGGGGAAGCTCATCTGCTCTTTCCTCACTGAAAACCTCAGTCAGGTCCCTGTATTCCTCCGGTATCTCTGGTAATCCCTTCTCTTTCCCCACTGCTGCTGTCTCCTCCCTCTGGGTTGGGGGGGTGCTTTTGGAGTCTAAGTTCTTCTGCCCCCCCTTTGGGAAATTGAGTTCTGCTGTCCTCCAGTTTATCCCGGGGTTCCATTTCTTCAGCCATTCCAGTCCTAGGATCATTGGGCATTCCATGCCTGGGGCCACTATAAACGTTATGTCCTCCTCATGGGGCCCCAGTGATAGGTGGATTGGTAAAGTGGCTAGGGTGGCTGGTCCTCCCCCTGCTATTGTCCCATCTAATTGACTAAAAGAGATTGGTTGTTTTAGCCTCCTCACTGGGATGCTCAATCTCTCCACCAGCGTTGGGCTGATAAGGCAGCGGATGCACCCAGAGTCTATCAGAGCTTTTATTTTGGCTGCTTCAGGCATAGGGGAAGCTAATATAGTCACTGTCTTAAGTATGGGTGGAAGGGGTCCACTTACCAATGGTTCTCCCTCTGAGCTGTCTTCCGAGTTGTCCACCGTCCCTGCGGTGCAGGCCGGAGTCCAGTCCCAGTTCCTGGCAGGAATTGTGGACTCTACAGCCTCTGTCCCCTTCATGGAAGATTCTTTTGTGTTGCCTTGGGGCTTCCCCGGCTTCTTGGAGGATGATGCCTCTGGTTTTCGTGGGGGGGCTTTTGAACGACATTCTGCAGCACGGTGGCCCTCTCTCCCGCAGTTGAAGCAACTTGTTGATTTTTTGGCTGTGGCTGGTGGTTTTTCCCCCTCGCGTGTTTGCTCGAGTGGCAGGCGGCCCCATGGTTTTCCTCTGCGGTGTCTCTTCAGTAGGTCTATTTCCACTTCCTCCGCCAGGATGTACCAGTCGTCGAGGTGGGGTGGGTCTCCTCGAGGCAGGCAAGCATCATACAGGTCGTAGTTCAGACCGTCTTTGAAGTGGCTAAGGAGGATGTCTTCTGGCCAGTTCAGCTTGCTGGCAATGGCTCGGAATTCTTGGGTATAATCAGCCACTGCTCGCCTGCCCTGCCTCACCGTTTTGATTCTCTCCCGGGCCTCACGGTCAGCCAAAGGATCCTCGAACCGTCGCCTCAAAGATGACATGAATCAGTTGAAGTCGTTGAGTTCTGGGGCGTTGGAGTCATGCAAGTTCACCACCCAGTCTGCAGCCGTCCCGTCCAGGGCAGATTGCACAATTCGGATGCGTGTTTTGTCACTGGGGATGTCCCGTCCGTACTCTTCCATGTAGCTGAGGACTTGGGTTAGGAAAAATCCCAGTCGTGATGGCTCCCCCTTGAATTTGACTTCCAGGGGCGGGAGTCTTTGGCTGGAGCATTGTCTGCGCCGTGGCCAGTATCGCTCCTCATCCTGGTCCCCATCTGTGGTTCTGGGGGGGTGGGTACTGCTGAGGCAGCAATTCCTGTTCCATTGGATGGCCCCGGGGTTTCAGGTGTTGGATCCCCTCCGTTACCTTTCCAGTTGCGTCCCCAGGCGCTGCCTCGGTTGCGATTTTCAGCTCTCTCCTCCCTCAGTGAACTCAGGGTTGCTTTCATCAGATCAATGGCCTTTTCCAGGATCCGCTCCTCCTCGCTGGTGTGCAGGGAACTCTCCATCTCTTGCCTCCATTCCGGTTGGTGGTTACTACGCCTCAGGGTCGTTTCTCCCGAAGCCTTTTCCCACTCACTTTTCCTTCCAACGCCCATCGACCACCGGGGTTTTCGGTCGTACTGCTCCACCGCTTCTTCCCCGGGGGAATATGCTGCTTCAGCTTCCCATTGTCTCTGGGATTCCATTTGGGGGGAAGACTCCCCCTCCATGGGGCTTCCCTCCTCTCTTGCTTCGTCGCCAGACATTTTATTTGTTGCAAAGTCCCCCGGTAAGGTTTTCCCTTCCAGGTTGACTCTTAAAGCAGATTCCGTCTACTGTCAGGACCCACCTCAATCCACATCTTAGGAAATAAGAACTCTTGGATGCAAGTTTAGTCCAAAAGGAAAATGTTTACTAGGATGGAATCGATTGTGGGAATACAAGACGGAATCTGAGAAAAGTTACATTTCAATCCTATATAAACCATTCCCATTCCAGCCCCTCCCCTCATCCATTTGGTCAGGCTGTCGTCAGTTGCTAGGTGTCAGGTCCTTCCATGGGAAAGGGAACTCTCCTTGGTTTTATGGTTATTGCTTTCCTTTTCAGTTGTAAATGAAGATACAATCCAGACCTGTCTGTCCCCCCTCCCTTCCCCAGTAAAACATCCCCTGTTGTTTGAAAATCGCTTTAGTAACCATCCTCTCCCCCCCCCCTCGGAGAGATGGCAGAATCCCCAGAAATAGCACGTTGTTCTACCTATACAATTATGAAATGTGATATAAATGGATTCTGACAAAATGAATAAACCAAAATATCATCTAGAGCAGGAGTCCCCAAACTCATTGACCCCCTTCATGAAGTTTCAGATTTCTGATCAACCACTAAACATTTATTATATGAAATTATTTATTTAATATTGCTTTAACTAATAGGAACTACAAATAACATCAACAATAATGGATAGTCCCATTGACCTTTGGAAGGTGACATTGACCACTTTGGATAACTCTGCTCAAGAAGCTAGTGGATTACTGCAGGATTTTACCCGTAGATGAACATGCCTTGTAGAGCAATGTCAGTGCACTAAAAAGCCATTTCTTTGTTTAGAATGTAGACTTTAGGCTCAGAACTGCCTTGGGTGAGATGGGCAGGTATATAAATTTGATTAATAAAAGAAATAAAATAAAATATAAAAGTTCTTTGTACTCCAAAATATGTGCATGAATATTAAAACTGAAATTCATTTATAAAGTCATTTGTATCGCTGAGAAGCTTCCCACAGTGGCTTAGAATGAAATTGGAAAAATGTAATAAATCTAATAAGTTGAAGGCAATGGACAAGCAAAACTGTATATAAGGCAATTTTCCTTCAAAACCTCTATCCCTAAATTACAGGTAATTACCAGCACTTCAAATCACACCCAGAAAAGAACTGGAAACAATTTCAAATTGGACTTTACAGTGGCAAGTATATGGGCATGCCCATCATCATTTTTCATCACTTGCAATTCCAAATTCTTTTCAAAAGTCATTCCATATACATGCAATAATTAGATCAGGGTGCAACCTAAAATGTAGTTGGCCACAACCAAATTTGCTTTAACCAAGGGTGGGTACAATTAGCACTTTTACCAAGCCCTCACAAAATCAAGCCTTAGCTACCAGGGCATAAGGGGAGTGGGGGAAACAGCTTAGATCATCTAAGCTATGATCTAGGCCAGACATGTCAAACTCACACTGTCATGTGACGTCGCACAACGTATCGGGACGGTTTTGTCATTGCCAGCAATGGCATGGGCGCGGCTTCCGGATGACGCATCTGGCTCGCGGGCTAGCAGTTTGACACCCCTGATCTAGGCTTTTAGAAGAGACGATCTTCCAATTCGTGGTTAACACATTTCACTTATAATGAAAGTATTTTGATTAAGAGATAAAAAAGCCCTTCTTGAAATCACGCAATCAAGTGAGTAATTTACTCACTTGAAATGTGAGTAAATCACTCACATTCAGTGATTTACTGAATCACTGAGCAAATATGACACTTTATATATTGTGAGCTATTTTGAAAAGTTGCTGAACACTCTGTTGATTTAATCCTTTGCTGGGAACCTCTAGTCTACAAATACCTTGAATGAGAAAAAAAAATGTTGTGATCACCAAAGAACTTCTGTATGAAATATTGTCCCTTAGGAAGATTTGGTGCAGATTATAGTGAGAAGTTGCCTTGTTGCATTACAGGTTTGAAAATACATATGCAGATAATCTTACATTCCTTTAAAATAAGGTTAACTGACATTAAAAATACAATTTACTCTTGCTTTGTGATTGCTGTATCATCTTGGACTACCATCTAGACTTTCCCAGTTTTAAATTAATTTCTATTACCAAACATAATGAAAATTCTGAGGGAATTCTGGTAGGAATTCTCCACTTCTTTTATTGGAAAACACAAGCAACCTCTGAAGAGTATCCAATGACAGATAATTAAGGGCCAAAAGGATAAGTCAAATTTGCTGAGGAAGTTCATGTGCTAAAACCTGCACCGCTGATCTTTCTGCACTTACGGGGGAGAAAGGGAAAGGAAATATTTTAATGTTCCTGTAAGAAACAGTCTGAAGGGAGAGCCTTCCAGGCAGGGAAAAATAAAGCCAAAGCAAGCAGGGAGCAAAATTTCTATCTAAATAGCCAGGAGCCTAAAAGTGAGAAAGAGTCAATTCTTCCAGAAGTCCATTTCCAACTATAAATTCCAACTTTTACCTAGTAAAACATGACTAGGAATCATTAGCTCAGCCATGAAGAGAGAATAACAATGATTTATCTTGGGAATAAGAGAAGGAATGTTTGAGCAATCGTTTCAGATCCTTTCCATAGATAAGATTGTAACAAAATTGTGCAATGCCTCATAAATAAGAGATAATAAAAAAATCTTTAATTTTTAAACAATGGTAAAAAGCAAAACTAATACATTCATCTGTCCAATCAATTTTCCCTCATATATGCTTTTGAGCACACTGTTCCTTAATTTGTGGAATTTTGTACCTATCTTTTCCTAATGTATTTATTCGTTTCTCTCCTTTACTTGAAGATTGCATAAGAAGGCAGACCGGACCAATTTATCCTTATCCTTAGCTCAAGCTGATTGGCAGCAGCTTAATAGGTGAAAAGGACATCACCGCTCCTACCTGGAGCTGCCTGAATCGAAACCTGAAATGAACTCCTTCCAAATCCAATTAGTCATTGCTGGAGATGGAGAATTGGACTTCACAGACCTTTAATTTGATCCAGCAAGACAGTTTTATTCCAGAGTTAAAATGCACATGGTGGCAAATCATATTGCTATATTTCCCTGTTTAGAAAACAGGGATTGAGGGATTGTTATCTTTTAGAGTTCCCAGTGCAATTAGGCTTCTATTCATCTTTATACCAGGAGTGTTAGAGAGACCCCCCTTCCCTTCCACCCATTTCAGATTTCAAAAATAATACATTTTGGATTTCAAACTTCCCTTGATTTTATATTAAACAACACACTGAATTAGAAAAAGTTAGATACAAAAGTTAGATACAAAAGGTATATGTAAAAGAAAACTATATGTGAATGTGTATATGTATATATGCAAATATGTACAGTATACCAGTTTGGTGTAGTGGTTAAGGCACCCAGCTAGAAACCCAGACAGCATGAGTTCTGCCTGAGGCACAAAGCCACACACACACACACACACACACACACACACACACACATACACCACATAAACTATCTTGGAGAGTTTGGAATATTTGTTTGAAGTAAACATTGGACAAAACAGGGTTATAACTGAATATACATGAAACTGCAATGGAACAGATTTAGACGGATCTAAATCTACATTATTCCATTTTCAGTTCTGTATTAGCCTTTATTTTCACACATATTTTCCTAAGTTTCCCTCCGCAATATTTCCATTGCTATATGTGGCTTATTGAAAAGGAATGATTGGTCCTGATAATGTCACCTTTTCTGTGGTTTTGTGTGTGTGTGTGTGTGCTGAGAGAGAGAGAGAGAGAGAGAGAGGGGGGGGGGGACTGATTTTTCCTCACACAATTTTCCTTCACTCCTTAGAGGGATTTGCTACACAGTTTCAATACGTATCATTTTACTATCTTCTACTGTTATACCGGTATGGCATGTGATAGGTTTAAGCAGATAGGAAAGCTGGACTACTGTATATCAACCTAAGTGTTTATAACCAGAGTACATTTTTCATAATCAAAGGCATTGATCTGTTTATGTGCAGTGGGCATTTTGCTATTGATTCTTTGGTCTGATAAATAATCTGTGGTCTTGAGATTGGATATTAAAAAGTGTGTGTTTGTTTGTGTGTGTGTGTGTGTGTTAGAAAAGTTAGTAGGCACAGCTTTGAGCAGGGTTTTCCCAACTACTTTCTTGTTATTAAGGAGTAGAATTTACAGAACACTTAAGAAAGTTGTTGATGAAAATCTTTAGCATCCAGCTTGCATTTTAATGATCATACAGTTTAGGATTTTTAGCCTCACTGATAGCATTTAGCCGTAACAGCAGATGTTAAAGTGTCCAGGAAAGGAAAGAGAAAATGAGAAAATGATAATTTAAATGTAAAAGCATTTATGAGCAGCAGGCCCATCACAAGAGAAGGAAATGCCAAAGATGAAGTAGATATATTAAGGCCTAAAGATAACTGAATAGTTTAGAAATGAAACATCAGTCTTTCCTCAATTATTTTCAGTTAAGCTTTTCTTGGCACTGTGCCCTGGGAAATCTATTTAGGAACAAATTCTGCTGTGAATTGTCTTTTGTGAATGTAAAGCATAAAAACCTAGAAGGTAGATTTGATTGTCACATTGTGAACCTGAAACAACTACACATTAAAGATTTCTGTCAAAGTGTCCGCAATTGAGAGAAATGGTGATATTTTGCCATTAAGTTAAAATAACAAGTCTATACTCACTGATTTTATTTATTTTTTATTTATTTTTTTGTTTCTGGCAGACTAACCAGTCAGTGATATATGAGTTCTGGAAGGCCTTTCTATGTACAAAGTTGCCAAGAGTAACCATCAAATGTGCATCAATTCTTTAGTTTCTTTCTGTATGTTATTTCTAAATGGAACAGACCAACATTCAGTGTGTGTGTGTGTAAAAATAGAAACTTCTGAAAAGACAAAAGAAGTAGTGGTATCCATTTTAAATTCAAGCCATTTTATCAAGAATATAATTAGAAATCTCTCTTTCAGTTATTTGATAGAAAATGTGCTCTTCACCAATACCATCCAAGCTTGTGATCATTATCCCAATACTGTGAAAATTATGGTAAATTATGCATCATACAAAGAAATGTTTTCTTTTGCCTTTTCTAAATTTCCTTCTGGCCAGTTTCATTGGATGATCCCTAATCCTAGTATTTTTAGGAAAGTGGGGAAAAATACCATCACTGTTCACTGTTCATGTCATTGGGCATGATTTTATATACTTTGTTTATTTTCCCTTTTATCGTTTTTCTAAGCTAAAAATTCCCAAAAATCTTTTGTTATGAAGATGAACTTGAACTTCTAAGTAGAAATGATCCTTGGCTTCATTTGTTGTGAAAGGTATTGTTTTATTAGAAGTCAAGTGAATTGCAGTAAGGCAAAGCCAGAACTGAAATTCATACACCAAAATCCCCAAGGGTTACTTTCTCCCCTCATTGGTACTTCCCATTACTGGCCCCCATCACCCAATCAGTTTCAAAGAAGATGTTTTCAAAACGGTCATTTTGAGTGTGAGCTGGTGTGCAGCTGCGTTCCATTCCGAGCCATCCGACCTTGAATCCGTGTCTCAGGGAGATACAGTGAACAGTGAAGACTGCCCCCCCTCCCATCCAGCTCTCCCCTGTGCAGAGTTCATGGCAAACTGGTCCCGATCGATAGCAGAGCACAGGCGTGAGGTAGCGGTTCTGACAACAACTGACTTCCCCATATTTACTTAGAATCCAGTTTCAAAGTGATGACAGTGACACATACCCCTGCAGTCACATGATCACATTTTGGATGTTTGGCAACTAACTCACCTTTACGGACATTTGCAGCATCCTGTGGTCACATGACCATGGTTTTGATGGGTTTTTTTTGCCAGTTTTCATTGCTTACTTCCCATTTCCAGCATTTGACATTGTTAAATGACCGTGGCATTTCCTTAATAACCAATCAATTACCAGACCAGGTAACCCACTCATGATAAAACTGCCCTTTAAAACTGAAAAGTTATGGGCTCTTCTCCGAAGCTTTGGTCCCCTTTACAGTAATTTCTCTCATACCCTTGCACTGATACCCAGGTTCCCTGATACTCTTTTCTGTAATAGCAAGGAAAGCTGTCATCCAGGAAGGGATAAAACTCTCACAACCCAAGAGGTCCTGCCTATATGCATCTCTGCCTTTCTGTGTGTCTCCAGCTCAGCCACTCTAATTCCACATGACTTGCTTCCAAGAGCTGGAAGTTGCTTGCACTGAGCATAAACCTATGACTTATACCCAATAGGCAGATTGTCATTCATTTGACTGTGCAATAAGCTTCATTTTAAAAAAATTAAATTTTATTTATGTATAAAATATAAAATACAAAGAAAAATAGAAGTAAGAGATTAAGGGAG
The DNA here is from genome assembly GCF_964194415.1 of Vipera berus. Classification (NCBI taxonomy): domain Eukaryota; kingdom Metazoa; phylum Chordata; class Lepidosauria; order Squamata; family Viperidae; genus Vipera; species Vipera berus. The sequence continues at coordinate 240,055,477 of NC_138202.1, forward strand.
GGAAAAGGAAAGGGGAAGACAAGGTGTGAGGTACAAGGGAAAAGAAAAAAAAAAGGTGTTGACTTCCGACTCTTTTTAGCACAGTACAAAATAAAAGCACTCTAGCCTCAACTTTTTTTTTACACATTATTATATAACTAGCCATTATTATATAGCAGCAAATCTATCTCAATCGACAAAACCAAAGTCAAAATTACATTTTTTTTCGTCACAAGCACAAAATCCAGAAGTGGTATTCAAATAAAAAACATACTCAAGTATATTCTCCTCTTTAAATAGAACGATCAGTTTAGCCATTCCTGCATTGCCTCCCTTGCTGTGGAAATATAAGTTTAATAAATAAATAAATAAATAAATAAATAAATAAATAAATAAATAAATAAATAAATAAATAAATAGTATGTATTTCTATTTGCACCTAATAATCTTTATAAACTATCACCATTTTTATTAACAAAGTTAACTATATACTTTCAAATTCTTTGACCTTGCTGGGAAATGTACTCTATTTTTTCCAACCCCCTTTTTTTTCTTTAAAGAAAAATGTTAAACTTTCATTAAATGCTTTTCTAAAATCAAAACTTTCTAATACTTTTAGTATTAGTGTTATGTACTGGGTTCGTTGCTTGATTGACGAGATGAGGCGAGTGAGTTCAGAAAATATCATTGTTTATTTGGTTGCAGGAACTGAACTGGGAAACAGGGCTGTGAATGCAGCAATTTATACCCTGGCCTCTAGGTGGCGGCCAATAGGTTTAAAACAACCTATTGCCACCTTAGAGGCAGCCAATGGTGGTGCTGGAGATGGGTTGTCTGAGGAACTGGGAGCCGTTAGCCAGCTTCCCTGCTTGAGCAACCTTCCAGCATTTAACCCCACGTGATATCCCTTAGCAAGACAAAGCCCAATACATTACACCCCTCCCCCCTAGAATGTACACACATTATATCAACAAGGCAATGATTACAACAATTACAAGTTTACAGAAATACAAAAGTAATATGCAAGCGTACACATTTCCCGGTAATTGCTAATACAGAGGCTCTCCTAGCTAGCAGCAATCAATGACACATTCAACATTATAGCTCAGTTATTTTGGAACAAAATCTTGTAAATATGTAGAAGGCTTGTGAACCCTCGTGGAATGCCTGGGAGAGCCAGACACACCCTGGCCTGCTAGCTTGCCCGCCAGGCTGTGTAGTCCACAGTCCATACATTCAAACCAGTCTGTCTGACTCAAAATTCTCTGGCTGGCCATTTCCTGTCGGCCCATCCCAGAGTCCAATTGTTCCGCTGCATTAGTACAGTGGCTGTAGTGTTCTGGTTGGCTTTCTCCAACAGGGGCCCCATGTTGCACTCCTGGGCTTTGCCCCCCCTACGACCACCTCCCCTTTGCTCTGACTGCTTGGGACCTCAGAGCGTATGGATTGATCAGCCTGGCTGCCAGTTTGCAGTCCGTGTATGGGACCTGGAATGAAGTCCTCGCTTTGTGGCCGTTCTGGAAAACACTTTCTAAGCTGATCTATCTGGCAACGAATGACTTGCCCGCCCTCTAGGCCCACTTCGTATGAGAGGGGGCCTAATGTTTTGGTGATTTTCCATGGTACCCACAAGTTCCCATTCCCATAGTTCCTGGCCCACACCCTGTCGCCCACTTGCAGCCCCCTTGGGGGTCTTGGGCGTGAGGCCTCTGCTGCCACACGAGCTGGGTGCAACCTGTCCAGCTTCATGATTAGTCGCCTTCCCCAGAGCAGCTCTGCTGGGCTTTTCCCCATTGCCGTGCATGGCATGGAACGTTGGCAGAGCAAAAAGTCAGCCAGTCTGTGGTGCCAGTCACCGGTCACTATGTGTTTCAATGATTCTTTCATGGTGCGTACCATTCGTTCGGCTTGACCATTACTAGATGGGTGAAATGGAGCTGATGTCGCATGCCTAATGAGGTTTGCCCTCAGAAAAGCCTGAAATACTGCCGCAGTAAATTGAGCCCCGTTATTGGACACTATGACGTCCGGTAGCATTGCAAAGAGTTTCCTAAGCACCTGGATGGTCCTAGAAGTAGTCATATTTGTGATTGGTATAACTTCCAACCATTTAGAGTGGCTGTTGACCACTATAGGAAAGAGCTGTCCCTGAAAGGGCCCAGCGAAGTCTATATGAATCCTTGACCAGGGTGGGTGTGTCTCCTTCCACCTATGGATGGGAGCATGTGGCATTTCAGGCCTAGATTGCTGGCATGTGTAACACCCATGTACTTGAGCCTCAATGGCTTTATCTAATCCTGGCCACCATAAATAGCTTCATGCAAAAGCTTTCATGCGAACAATACCCGGATGACCTTCATGAAGCGATTGCAATACCCTGTCCCTTAATGAGGTGGGAACAATGACTCTGTTCCCCCAAAGAATACAACCCTTATGAGCTGAAAGCTCATGTCTTCTTGTGAAGTAGCTCTGTAACTCAGGACCTGGGCTTTTCTCTAGCCACTCCGTGTGGACTCAAGATAGCACTTTGCTTAGAGTCTTGTCTGCTGCTGTTTCTGCGGCCATGTCCCCTGCATGGAGGGGAAACTCCGGCAAGTCCTGAATGGACAAAATGCAGGCTGCTGGGGCCGGATCTGGCTCGATTTGAGGCAGTGGAAGCCTGCTCAGGCCATCTGCATGGCCCATATCCTTGCCAGGTTTGTGAATTAGCTTAAAGCTGTAAGCCGATAAAAAAATGGACCATCTTAGCATTCTGGGGGATAAGATGTGGGGTGTCTGTCTGTCTGTAGTGAATAACCCCAATAGCGGTTTATGGTCTGTGAAGACTGTGAAGTCCCTGCCGTATAAGTAGTTGTGGAATTGTTTTACTCCAGCTACTATGGCCAATGCCTCCTTATCAATTTGTGCATAATTATGCTCTGCGGAGGATAGTGTCCTGGAATAAAAAGCAATCAGAACTTGAGTTCCATCACTCTCCAAGTGACTTAGCACAGCTCCCACCCCATATGGGGACGTGTCACACACTAGGTATAATGACATTGATTCCTTGAAATGAGTGATCGTGGAACTAACAGACAGTAGAGCCTTCAATTCATGAAAACATCTTTCGTGAACACTAGTCCACTTCCATGTAGTATTTTTGTCCAAGAGGTGGTGTAACGGCTCTGCCACTGTGGCCTTGTTAGGAAGGAGCACATGGTAAAAATTTAGGAGGCCTAGGAATGCCTGAAGCTCTCCCTTCGCTTTGGGGCTGGGTGTCATCTGAATGGCTTTAACCTTTGACTCAGCAGGGTGGATGCCGTCGGCATCTATCCAGAACCCCAAGAACTCAATTGAGGGGACTCCAATACTACACATTCTTTTTAAGCTTGAGGCCTGCTTCGCGCAGCCTTTGAAGGATGGCTTTGAGCCTCCTTGCTAGAACCTCGGTGGACTCACCGGTGATGAGCACATCATCAAAATAGGGGCAAAGCCTTGGTGGAGCAGTGGGCTAATGCCTCCTTAAGTAACACCAGCTGCCTGCAATTAGTGCAGGTTCGAGTCCCACCAGGCTCAAGGTTGACTCAGCCTTCCATCCTTCCGAGGTAGGTAAAATGAGGACCCAGATTGTTGGGGGCAATAAGCTGACTTTGTAATAATGCCGCTTGGGGGGGGGGCAAAAGCCCTAATAAGCAGGCATATATATAGAATGAAGGCTATTGCTAAGCACATTGATTTGTGCTTTAGATTGTAAGCCGCCCTGAGTCTTCAGAGAAGGGTGGGATATAAATGGGATTAAAATAAATAAAAAATAAATGCCCTTGAGCATCTGCTTCATAATGCCTTGAAAAATGCCGGGGGCTATGCTGACCCTGAATTGCAGGCATTTCACTTTAAACAACCCCTGTGGGTAACAATTCTCTGTGCCGTGGCTATGGCCTCATCAACAGGAAGCTGTTGGTAGGCCTGAGCCAAATCTAATTTTGCAAAAATTGTACCGCCTTGCAAGGACACCAGGATGTGGCTTACTACTGGTACCGGGTATGCATGCTGTTTGAGTGCACGATTGATTGTGCATTTGTAATCGGCACAGATTCTGACCTCCCTGTTAGCTTTTAGTGGCATTACAATTGGGGTCTCCCATTCACCCCATCTACTGGCTGCAGTACTCCCTGTTCTACAAGTTTATCTAACTCAGTGTCTATCTTGTGTTTAAGAGCAAATGGCACTCTACGAGGTTTAATCCTGACCGGCATTACAGTAGGATCTAGTTTAAATGTTATTGGTGGGCCGGTGTACGTCCCCAGAGCTGAGTCAAACACATCTGTGAATTCCTTGCATACTGTCGCTAGACTTGCGACTTGCATCCGGTTGATTCTGGTTACTTGGATACCTAGTGCATCAAACCAGTCAAGCCCAATCAGGCTCGTTTGCTGACCCCCTACTACGACAAAGTCCAGGTGCCCAGAAAACCCCTTAAATTTAATGGCTAGTGTGGCCTCACCCTTAACTGCGACTCTGGCATTCTGGAAATCAGTTAGTATAATGTCAGATGGCCTCAGCTTGGCCCATCTCTTACTGCAGTTGCAGACGAAATTAAATGTCTCAAGTGAAATAATGGATACAGCGGAGCCTGTGTCCAACTCCATCTTGCAGGGGACCCCTTGTAGCTCCACCTGAAGTCTAAACTTCGGCTGAATAGGACAGTGAGCTCCCGTTTGGCAAATACTTCTGCGGCTGGAGTAAAACCCTACACTATACTGTCCCGGGGCCCCAGTTCCTCTCCTAGTCAGGATGCCCAACTGGAAATTTGATGGCTGTTCCCTCTGGCGACCTCTGCAGATAGACGCGATGTGTCCAGTCTTTCCACAGGCCTGGCACGTGGCTGTCCGGAACCTATAGTCCATGCGTTGGTAGCAGCTGCCTCACCCTGGGCACCTAAGGAAGGGATCTGCCTTGTAAGTCACCCCTTGTTGTTTGTCACTGTGACGCTGTTGATCGTTGTGTCTTTGTAGCTTGTCGACTTCTGTGTTGTCCTTGGGGTCTTCTGTGTGTTCGGCATCCTTGTGGTGGACAGCTTCCTCATGCTGTGCTGTTTTGGCGGGCCGCATGGCTCGTACAGCCCCACCAGTGGCTTCATCCGCCATGATCTCTTTCAGAGCATCTGGGAACGACAGAATCTCTTTGGTGAAGAGTTTTTGCTGTAGGTCTCGATTCCAGAGACCACAGACAAGCTGGTCTTGTAGCCTCTCTTCGACGTCGGAGAACTGACACAGGCGTATGGCCTGCCTCAATGCCATGAAGAATTCCGATGCTGTTTCACCTGGTTGCTGAACTCTCTGTTTGAATGCATGGCGCCAAGCAATTACCAATAGCTTGGGCTGGAAGTGGTCTCCGAGCCTTTTCTTCAACTCCGTGAACATTACGGACTCCAATAGCATTGGCGCAAACAAGTTCTCCACGATGTCGAACGTGGCTGGGCTGCACACACACAGGAGCATAGCAGCCTTCAGGCTGTCTTTGGCAACTTGATTTGTGTGAAGATAGTTCTCGAGCCTGAATAGATACAACAACCATCTTTCCAGGTGAGCTATGTCAAATTCTTCCAGCTTTCCGACCTTTGCCATTTCTGCTGATCTTTACGTCTGGGGCTCATTGTCTTCTTGTCCTGCTCGTCCGTTGCCCAGGGACTGGTCCTCTGGGCGTGCGGTCGCTAGCGTGGCTGTGCTAGGCCGACCATGGGGGGGGGAATTGCTTTTCCCACCAGGCGTGTTCGGCTTCTCCCCTAGTGTCTCTTCAATTCAGTTGGAGGAGCAGGATCCCATCCTTGTCACCAGTGTTATGTACTGTGTTCGTTGATTGATTGATGAGACGAGGTGAGTGAGTTCAGCAAAGATCATTGTTTATTTGGCTGCAGGAACTGAACTGGGAAACAGGGCTGCAAATGAAGCAATTTATACCCTGGCCTCGAGGTGGCAGCCAATAGGTTTAAAGCAACCTATTGCCGCCTTAGAGGCAGTCAATGGTGCCAGCTTCCCTGCTTGAGCAACCTTCCAGCAATTAACCCCACGTGTTGTCCCTTAGCAAGACAAAGCCCAATACATTACAATTAGATTTTGAAATAAACTTCAAAGCATCTTCTTCTTCACTAATAACTATTAGTTATTGCTGGTAATTTTCATCTTTTATATGTTTTAAAATATAAACTCTAATTCTACTTTTATAGAATGATTTTTATAGAACTGGACCCCTGGCTTCTTACAGTGTCACAACATTTGCCTTGATCTGAGGGGTCAGTGTGCTCTTTTCTTTACTAAAACTGCCCCATAAAGCTCCTTTTTTACACTCTTGTTCATTTGCTCCGGTTGCAAGCTTCCAGGCTACTTGTCTTCTTTTTAAGTAGTATCAGCTGTGTATTTTGGTCTAGTGTTTTGTAAACCATTTCTTCTGATAGGGTACAATGGCAGGTATGAGCAAGCTACTGTAGGGACGCATTTCTTCTGAAGAAATACAGGCCAAGGTTTCACTGCTGAATTTTGATTTCTAATGCTTTCTTTGAGGCTTTCCAATAGTTAACTACAGTTCCCTATATCTGTTCTACCACTTATTTCATTTCCACCTGATCACCACTAACGTAGCAGGAAGTATTACTAGTTACCTTAGAGCTAGTTTTCAAATAAATGTTAAAAGGAAATTATTTTCTTTTTGCTTAAAAGAACATAGAAGGGTCCGAACTATTCATTTCACTGAACTATAGAGGTTTGTCTGTATGTGTTCGTTTGATTGAGCCTGATCAATCTGATTGATTGATTGAGCCTGTACTAATTACAGTAGTAATCTACATTTAACAGGTCATTGAATCTGCCATCTGTACTTCGATAACTGTCTGGTTTGGTACGGCAACCAAACAGGACAAGTACAAGCTTCAATGGATAGTTAGGATTGCAGAAAAAAACAACTGCAACCAGCCTGCCTTCCATTGAGGACCTATATACTGCACAAGCCAGAAAAAGGGCTGAGAAAATATCTATAGACCCCCTCACATCCTGGACATAAACTGTTTCAACTCCTTCCTTCAGGATGCCACCTCAGGGCATCGCAACCAGACACAAAGAGAGTTTTTTTTCCCCTCATGCCATCCCGCTGCTAAACACCTAATTCCTACAACACTGTCTTATGCCTAAGGATATTTACCGATGTAGCATGGCTGTATTACTATTGTCCTTCTCATCTTTTCTATTACCATCTCCTATTGCCATATCCAAGGGACGCGGTGGCTCAGTGGGTTAGGACGCTGAGCTTGTCGATCAGAAGGTCGGCAGTTTGGCGGGTCAAATCCCGAGTGCCGTGTAACAGAGTGAGCGCCTGTTACTCGTCCCAGCTTCTGCCAACCTAGCAGTTCGAAAGCACATAAAAAATGCAAGTAGAAAAATAGGGACCACTACAGTGGGAAGGTAACAGCGTTCTGTGCGCCTTTGGCATCTAGTCATGCTGGCCACATGACCACGGAGACGTCCTTGGACAAGCGCTGGCTCTTCGGCTTTGAAACGGAGATGAGCACCGGCCCCTAGAGTTGGAAACGACTAGCACGCATGTGTGGGGGAACCTTTACCTTTACTATTGCCATCTCATGATTATATTACTTTATTGTTTGTATGTACACTGAGAGCTTATGCACCGGAGACAAATTCCTTGTGGGTTGAACCACACTTGGCCAATAAAAAATATTCTATATCCTATTCTAATCATGAGGTAAGGATGAAGAAGCAGTGGGGAAGTGGACTTAAGGTTTTCCCTTGCATAGTAAACCTTAATATATACACAACACTGTGCTGAACAATTTTTATTTTATTTTATATCCACCAAATAATTTCCAGGAAAAAGAAGTTTATTGAAATTCCCCTGAATGGAATATGATCTCCTTTTACTTAATTTGTGAGGGCCTGGCCAAAAACAGTATGTCAGTGTCCTGTCTTTCAATGGATAATAGTTTCTCTGGGAGTTTGCATCCTCTATGACTTCTTACCCTTCAGCTCAATCTGGAAGGAAGACAAATGAGCACCTTCTCTCATAAACATTCTTCTTCTTCTTTTTTTTTTAAATAAGGAAGCATAGGCAGCCAGAGGAATAGTAGAGTGATACCGAAAAAACGTACAATGGAAAAAAACATCAATAAGGTCCTTCAGCCTTCCTAGAAGTGTAAAGAAAAGGGTAAGAAAACTTTCAGAAAATGGAAAACAGAATAGTCAAAATCTTTTGCCAATTTTTTTTTAAAAAAAAAACAAAAACAAACCTCAACCTGTCAGGTTTTCAGAGCTACAGAATTAGCAGTACAACACATTTAACCTTAACAGAGAAAAATCTGGAGTCTGGATGTGTACTACATGCCAAGCTTGTTTACTTTTAACCATGGTACATTTTCTTGTGGCCTGATGTGGGGTGTGAATCCAACCCATTTAATAAGTTTTGATTCAGCATATTGTGCAAACACAGAAAAAGGCTTAATTCAGCAACCAAGTTAAACCACATGCTGTGAAAAGCAAACCCGCGTACCCGTAAAATTGAGAGCAGAACAAAAATATTTGTCTTCCCAGTGTATGGATTTTATTTTTAAAATATGCAGCTTCTGTCATTGCTGTTGGGGAGGGGGTCTCCTTTTTCCATCTTATGCACAAGTAGCTATCAGTATATGAAGAGAATAAGTTAATTTTTCCCCCAGGGCTTGCAGTTGCAGTGCTTAGTAATTAGTTGAGAAATAATCAGCACATTGGCCTGCATTTATGTTGAATATGTTATTATGAATTTGCTTATGCATGTAGGATTGCTACTGATGTGAAGCAGATCATAGGGATTCCCTGTGCAAACAGTGGCATTGCTGTTTGTTGAAACTGTAGAATGGCCTAGAGCAGGAGCAGACCGTCTTTAGTCTTGATTTATTACTTTTTAAAAAAAAATCCCCTTGGTCCATGTCATGTTTTATTTTTAAAACACAAAACTGCATGCTTAAGATCACTGAACAGCTAAGGCACAAATAATCAGTGTTAAGTCATCCAATGTAAGCTTTTGCCTAAATACACAAAAAGTGCCTTGTTATATCAGAGCAAATTCCAAGTTCTTTGCAAGACTGCCAGCAACCAGCATGCCCTTGGTGGCCCACCAGTCAACTATAAGCTACTCCCTGTCTATATCTGGCCTAAAGAAACCCAAATCTGGCTAGCAACAGGGTGTATTGTGGGCTTCTGGAAGTACCTTGAATTTCACAATGGAAATAACACAGAATCATCCCTTTCTAGTCTTTCTGGTAATTTTTTACAGCTGTTGATTTATTTCAAACAGCTGGCTCCAGACCAGTTCTAAAACTCTCCTTCTAATTTCATAACATCTCATCATTCCCCAAAATGTCCTCATGTAACCTTACCCACATATGGTTTCTGTGCTAGAAAGGACCCCACATAATTGTAGTGGAAAATCGCTGTGTACTATCCCTTTAAGCAACCATAAATGCTCTGGGATAACAAATGAGCCTAAGTCTCCAGTGGAACATTTGTCAGATGCTATGTGCATACATTTACCATACATTTTATCCAAACAGTTGATGATGTCCATGGGATCCATCTAGGAATTGTATGTTTAGATCAGGTTAGATATAAATATGAATGCAAAATCTAACCCAATTTTTTTAGCTGTACTGCACACTTGGGATGAAAAATGTACTTTTCTAAGCACTGAACTTAGCACTGAATGGAATAAGGATTGATGACTTAAAGGATGACTGAGGGTTCAGCATTTCAAAGAATTTTTCTTCACAAAATAAGTTCTTTTTTCTGGCTTTTTCCATGGGTGGGAAAGATCACCTTTCTTTGTTGGTGGTAAACTTCTTATCTGAATTCTCAGACTCCTGCCCAGCCTTTGTTTGGATAGATGCTTTTATTTTATCAAGCTTAAAGATATATTATTCTTATTAGTAATCATATGCATGGTGACTTCCACCCATAATATTTGGCTCTATTTTGACCCTGTTCAAGATGGTATCGCAAAAAGATAGGACCATCAAAAAGGGCAGTTCATGCTTTGAAAATAATTTGAAACAGATCCTTGAGAATGGGCAGGAGATGTGCCTTTTTAAAGCAGCTGCATCCTTTTTTAAGGCTACCTTTTAAGAGCCTTGGAGCAGTGGGCGAATGCCTCCTTAAGTAACACCAGCTGCCTGCAATTAGTGCAGGTTTGAGTCCCACCAGGCTCAAGGTTGACTCAGCCTTCCATCCTTCCGAGGTAGGTAAAATGAGGACCCAGATTGTTGGGGGCAATAAGCTGACTTTGTAACAATGCCGCTTGGGGGGGTGAAAGCCCTAATAAGCAGGCATATACATAGAATGAAGGCTATTGCTAAGCACATTGATTTCTGCTTTAAATTGTAAGTCGCCCTGAGTCTTCGGAGAAGGGCGGGATATAAAAGGGATTAAAATAAATAAATAAATAAATAAATAAAAATACCTGAGGAAAAGCATGGACCAATCCTCTGGGATAAAGCTTTTGCACTATTGCTGCCAATAAAGTCAACGTTTCCAGCTAAGTCTTCTTCTTGGAGGGTGGCTTGCCTTCCAGGTCAAGCTGTGACAAAAGGTGATATAAAGTTCTGGGAGGTGAACTCATCTCCATGGCAAATTATTCTTCAAGGGCATTTTCTCAGTGTGCCAATCACTTTCCTGAAAGTGCTCACAAGAAGAATGATTAGGGCTGCAATAGTGCCCTGCCTCATGATTGTGGTTTAGTAAAAATCACCTGGGGAGGCAGTTCAGTTTATGTCAACATATTTTTCTGCCCACTTAAAGCTAGGAGGAAAGCACATTAAAAGGGCCGTCCAGATGAGCCCTGTAAAAAACAGCTGATCATAGCCTCGTATTTCACACAAATCAGGAAATTGTCACTGCTTTTTAAATTCCCACAAGTTACCTGGAAGTCTCTGGAACAGCAGCAAAACAGATTTGTTGATTTTCTTTTTTTTAGGATCCCTTTTACAGATCTGTTTATTTAAAATCTTTCATAGTTGTTTCTTCAACATTTTCCAACCTGTCCAGTAGTAAAGTGAAGAACAAGCCACTCACAGAATGATGCTGATTTAAATTCTGGAATGATGCCAAATTTGCTGAGTGCTTTCAAGCCTGCAAAAGATAGGCTCCAAGGAACCACTAAGCATATAATAATATAAAACAAAAGATTTTTCTATTTGCCCAAAACACTATAAATCAAAATACAAAATTATATGAGGGAGGATATTATGGGCACAAAAGTCCATGTCCTTAGAGTCTTTTATATCAAAAGCCTACAATTTTGATTAATAACTGCCTTGAAGATTCAGACAAATTAAATATTAAGGCTTATGCTTATCGGAATGTGGATGATTCAGTGTGAAATAGATTTGTTTGACTCACTCCTTCAAAGTGAATCTGCTAATCATTTTGAGGAATCCGAAAGAAACAGCTTCCCTCAAATTGCCCAAAAGAGATTCAAAGGTGGTTAAAAAGTTTTGATGAGCAGTTTTTGCAGCCTCAAATATGCAGATTCATACATAGGAAAAGCAAGGTCAGGGGTGGGTGGGATGAGTATCAAGTGGTGAAAACATCTCTCATACTGATGTGACTGGCCATTACATGTGCATTACCACTTCTTCAGACTATGCGGGAAGGCTGTCTTCTTTGTGCCTCTCACTTTTCTACTAAAATTAGGAATGCTTGCTTGGAGCAGAAGAGAAAAAAAGAAAATCAGGGTGATTCATTGTGGAAATGCATTCAAGATATGCGGCTGCTCTGAAGATACTATAAGCAGTCCTTGCCTTATAGCCATTCATTCAGTGACCATTGAAAGTTATAGTGGCACTAAAAAAATAGATGCATAACCAGTCCTCAAAATTCTGGCCATTGCAGCACCTCTGTGGTCTCATGATTGCAATCCAGGTGTTTGGATCCCAGCTTGAGCTATGGACATCACAGTGAGCTGCATCACATAATCACCATTGGCAACCTTCTCTGTTGGCTTCCCACAAGCAAAGTCACTGGGGAAGCCAACAGGGAAGTTTCCAAGTTACTGTGGTGGCACAGTGGTTAGAATGCAGTACTGCAGGCTACTTCTGCTGACTGCCAGCAGGTTGGCAGTTCAATTGTCACCGGCTCAAGGTTGACTCAGCCTTCCATCCTACTGAGGTGAGTAAAATGAGGACCCAGATTGTTGGGGGCAATATGCTGATTCTGTAAACTGCTTAGAGACGGTTGTAAAGCACTCTGAAGTGGTATATAAGTCTATGACAGCCTGTGCTCTTTAGCTGGGACTCCTGCCTCTTCCCATTTAACAACCTGTATGTCTTGGGATTATGATGACAATTGGGACTGCTAAATAATAGGATCATATGATGTTGTGCTTAAGAACCACATTGCTTAACTATGGCAATCCCGGAAGGGAGGGAGGGAGGGAGGGAGGGAGGGAGGGAGGAAGGAAGGAAGGAAGGAAGGAAGGAAGGAAGGAAGGAAGGAAGGAAGGAAGGAAGGAAGGAAATGACATGACTGTATTCATTAACCCAATGAAAATTGGGTGAAAATTACATTTTGTACTTCAGAATAGAATACAGCTGGAAGGGACTTTGGAGGTCTTCTAGTCCAGCCCCCTGTTCAAGCAGGGGAACCTATACCATCTCAGACAAGTGACTGTCTAGCCTCTTCTTCAAAACCTCTAGTGATGGAGCACCCACGATTTCTGGAGGCAAGCTGTTCCACTGGTTAATTGTCCTCACTGTCAGGAAGTTTCTCCTTAATTCCAGGTTGCTTCTCCCTTTGATCAGTTTCCAACCATTGTTTCTTGTCCTGCCCTCTGGTGTCTTGGAGAATAATGTGACCCCCTCTTCTTTGTGGCAGTCTCTCAAATACTAGAACACTGCTATCATGTCTCCCCTATTTCTTCTTTTCTTTAGACTAGCCAAACCCAAGCCCTGCAACCATTCTTCATATGTTTTAATCTCCAGACCTTTGATCATCTTAGTTGCTCTTCTCTGAATTTTTTTCCAAACTCTCAACATCTTTTTTGTCACATGGTGACCAAAATTGGCTGCAGTATTCCTGGTATGGTCTTACTAAGGTTTTATAAAGCACTACTAATACTTCATGTGATTTTGATTCTACACCTCTCTTTATACAAACCAGGATTATATATACTGTTTTTGGCTGCTGCTGCACACCGCTGGCTCATAGTCAAGTGATCGTCCACTAGGACTCCAAGGTCCCTCTCACAGTTGCTGTTTTTGAGCCAGGTCTCGCCTAATCTGTACTTGTACCTTTGATTTTTCCTGCCTAAATGTAAAACTTTGCTTTTCTCCACATTAAAACTCATTTTGTTGGATAGGGCCCATTGTTCAAGTTTGTCAAAATCTTTTTGGATCCTGAGTTTGTCTTCTGGAGTGTTGGATACTTCTGCCAGTTTGGTGTCATCTGCAAATTTGATGAGTTCCCCTTCAAGTCCCTCATCTAAGTCATTGATGAAGATATTGAAGAGTACTGGGCCTGGGATGGAACCTTGTGGTACTCCACTGCTTACTTCTCTCCATGTGGATGTAGTGACATTGAGAACTACTTGTTGAGTATGGTTTGCCAATCAGCTACAGATCCATCTGGTGGTGATGCTGTCTATTCCATCTTATTCTAGCTTACCAAGGAGTAAGTTGTGGTCTACTTTATCAAATGCCATACTGAAGTCTAAGTATACTGCATCCACAATATTTTGCTGGTCTATTAGTTTTGTCGAAGAATGATTGGTTTGGCATGATTTGTTTTTAACAAACCTGTGCTGGCTTCTAGTTGTTCACAGATCTGTTTTTTGATTATCTTTTCTAGGATCTTCCCAGGTATTGATGTTAAACTGATTAATCTGTAGTTTCCTGGGTCCATTTTTTTCCCTTTCTTGAAGATGGGAACCACATCAGCCCTTTTCCAATCCTCAGGTACTTCCCTGGTGCTCCAGGATTTATGAAAGATGTGGTGCAACAGTTCTGAGATAACATCTGCCAGCTCCTTCAGAACTCTGGGATGTAGTCTGTCCGGTCCCAGTGATTTATATTCAAGGTCGGATAGGTGTTCTGTTACCATTTTCCTGCTTATTTTAATTTTTGTTTCTAGTTTGCCTTTTGCAGTGGGTTTTTTTTTGGTATGTTGGGCTGTAGTTTCTTTTTGTGTGAAGACTGATGCAAAGAATGAGTTAAGTAGCTCTGCTCCTGTTGTCTGTTATTTCCTCGCCATCCTCTCTCTTTAGTGGAGCTACAGTTTCCTTAACTTTTTTCTTGTTGTTAATATGTTGGAAGAAAGTTTTTTTTATTATCCTTGATTTCTGTTGCAAATTTTTGTTCATTCTTGAGCCTTTGCTTTCCTGACTTCACCTTTGCATGTTCTGGCTGTCTGCTTATAATCAGCCTTAGTTATGTGTCGCTCTTTCCATTTTTTGTATTTGTCCTTTTTGTCTTTCAGTTTGTCAGTGAGACCTTTGTGCAGCCATGCTGGTTTCTACTTGAATTTCTTGTTTTTCTTTTTCAGTGGTGTTGTGTTTGTTTGGGCTTTTATGATCGCATTTTTCAGAGTTTCCCATGCTTCTTGGGTTGTTTTCCCCTTTAGGATTTTCATTCATGGAATCTTTCCTAGGTTCTCTTTGAGTTTGTTAAATTTGGCTTCTTTGAAGATTAGACACTGGTTGGATTGTTTACTATTGCTAGTGTTTGCATTATATTAAATTCCAGTATGGCGTGGTCACTTTCACCCAAGGTTCCAGCAACTTCAACTCCCTCTATCACTTCTATTCTATTAGTAAGAATTAAGTCCAGTATAGCTTTACATCTTTTTGTAGACCTGTTTCTTTTGAACAATTTTTTCCATCCATCAGTCCATTCCATTCATGGGTTTTGTCCCACCAGGTTTCTGTAATGCCAACTATGTTATACCCACCCTCGTATACTATTGCTTCTAGTTCATCCTGTTTGTTCCCCAAGCTTTAAGCTTTTTTATATAAGCATTTAAGACTTTTATGCCTATCCATGGGTATGTTTTCTGCATCTCCTGATTGTTGTTTGAGTTTTTCTTTTTTTCTCATCGCTGCCTTTGTTTTCTTGGGATTTATGATTGGTATAGGGTTCTAGAGATTGGTCACCCTTCCCCCTCAATTTTAGTTTAAAGTCCTCCTGATGAGTTGGGCCAGTCTCGTTCCAAGTACATTTTCCCCTGTTTTAGTAAGGTGCAGCCTTTTTGATTCCAAGACACCACAAAAAACACACATGGAATCCCCATAAGCAGTCACCACCTGATTTCCTTTTTTCTTTTAGCCTTTCCAAAAGATCAATCAGAGTTTTTGTTTTCTGAATGAAAGGCTATCAAAATGTTAGCAATATTCTTATATTTATTAATGTTATGGCCATTGTATACTGGGCACATATTTTTAATAGCATAAGAATCTCCTAGTACCTTTAGAAAAAAATTAGAATCAATTTCTAAGCATTACAGATCAAGAGATTTGTTTATTAGAATAATTGTCTTTCCGTAGAATTCAGAAATGTTAGAGCAGCTGTCCCAATCTTGTCTCAATTTTTTAATTTGTAGTGGCAGGCTGTATTAGTTTTTAAATCTAATTAAGCGGTGGTTGTTTCATAATTAGGGCTCACTGTGAGCTGAAGGAAACCACAATTGTTCTTTCTCCTGGCACAGCTGAATAATCACATAAAAAAATTTCTGAAAGGATATGTAATACTGTTTTCATTAAACGATTTTTTGTAGATAAACTGCATCCTCTCTATATAAGATGATCCAGTTTTAGAGAAGTGGAGTGGGTCTCTTAATATATTTATTACAATTATACTATGAGATTCAGTTTTAATTGACAAAAGCATACATATTTATGCTTTATTTCGAGTTCATTTAAAAACACAGCAACGGTGCATAATATTTGTATATATTTATGTATAATATTTCTCTGCTGCAGGTAGATATTTCTTAATTGCCCTTATTTGCATGGGCTCTACACTATTGTTATCTAAGTAGGCAATTTGGAAGAAGGAATTGTGAAAGAGTTAAGAAAGGCTGTAAAATCATCTCTGTGCCTCAATTCTTCACACTTGCCTCAACTGCCGCACAACACTGAAATTGCTCTCCTAAGATCTTTGGTATGTCTTCTTGCATTAATTCATCTTTCAGTTCATTCCAACATCATTTCCAATATTGGTTAGTTAAAGCAAAATAATTCCAGCAGACATCCTTACCACACTGATGAAAATCTGCAATGAACTTCCATACTCAGCATCCTTCTTGCTGCAATTTATGAATCCCCTAATTAGCAATCCTCATGTGGTAGAATTGTAAAATGCAGATTTAATTTTTTGCATGAAATCTCATTAGTTGTTAAGGATGGTTTCAGTAAATGGAACCACCCACCTGGCCATTACCTCAGTCCAAAGGCCAAGAATGAAGGCAACTTTGATCCTCTAAGGCAGGGGTGTCAAACTCAATTTCATTGAGGGCCGCATCAGCATTGCGGTTGCCCTCAGGGGGCCGGGTGGGTATGGCCAGGGTGGGCGTGGCCTACTGGGTGGGCGTGGCTAGAGTGCATATGGCCTACTGGGTGGGCGTGGCCAGCTCTACATCGTTTGCATCAAGGGTGCCTATGGGGGCCTGGGCAGGAGTGGGACAGATCTGAGGGTCTCTGGCAGAAGGAGGGTCTCTGGGCCAGGGCCAAGGCAGTGGGGGCCGTTCCCTCACTGTTTCCAGGATGGCTTCGCGGGCCACATGAAACCACTTCGTGGGCCGGATCCGGCCCCCGGGCCTTGTGTTTGACATGTCTGTTCTAAGGAATTCCACTGGATTAACAGTATAACAGAGTTTGAAGGGACCTTGGAGGTCTTCTAGTCCAACCACCTATTCAAACAAGGAACCCTATGCCATTTCAGACAAATGGTTGTCCAATCTCTTCTTAAAAACTTCCAGTGTTGGAGCATCCACAACTTCTGGAGGCAAGTCATTCCACTGATGAAGTATTCTAACTGTCAGGAAATTTCTCCTTAGTTCTAGGTTGCTTCTCTCCTTGATTAGTTTCATCCATTGCTTCTTGTCCTGCCTTCAGATGCTGGACTCCCTCTTCTTTATGGCAATCACGACACCCTACTCCTCCTTTTCATTAAACTAGAAATATCCAAAACTATTCTTTATATGTTTTAGCCCCCAGTCCCCTGATCATTTTTGTTGCTCTTCTCTGTGGTATGATTGACTCCACCACAAGCACTTAATAGTGGATAATGAATATTAAAAATTGGTCCTGAGCCTCTTTCCCCCTTAACTTCCAGAGGAAGTTAGGCTTCCAGAGGAAGATCACCAGTGCCAAATGCTGGGTTATTTGCATCATAGTATTGTCCAAGCTTGTGCTCAATGAATTTACCTGCTGCCTAAGCTACAATAATACCTGTATGATTGTTCTAGAAAAATGTTTATAACACTCAGATGGCTTAATATACAAGTGCATATGTTCAGTGTCTTCATTTCCTCAATGTGTCAACACAGACTTTTGGATATTTTGGGAGGAAAGAAAAGGAAGAACATTTGAGCCAATGACGGTTGGCTGAAGTTGAGAAACCAACCAATAGAAAAGTTTTATTATTTGCATTAGAAGCAGTTTGTACTGTGTATTCTGATACTACATTTGATTTATTTATTTATTTATTTATTTATTTATTTATTAAATTTTTATACCGCCCTTCTCCCGAAGGACTCAGGGCAGTGAACAGGGCATATCTTAAAACTACAAAAGTACAAAAGTTAAAAAAAGAATTAAATTATTGCCCACAATAAAAACAATAATATATATATATAAATATTAAAACCCTAAGTGATTCCCCATCAGGCCAGGCCAGCTTGTTCAAATAAATGGGTCTTTAACCCGCGCCGGAAGGAGCGGAGATCCGGTGCCATCCGGAGCTCAACCGGCAGCTGGTTCCACAAAGCCGGAGCGCCCACAGAGAAGGCCCTCCCCCTGGGGGCCACCAGCCGACATTCTCTGACTGGAGGCACCCTGAGGAGGCCCTCTCTGTGGGAACGCACGGGGCGGAGGGGAGTCGACGCCGGCAGCAGGTGGTCCCCGAGGTATTCCGGACCCATGCCATGTAAGGACTTAAAAACCATCACTAAGACCTTGAACCTCACCCGGAAGACAACTGGTAACCAATGCAGCTCACGGAGCAAAGGTGTAACATGGGAGTACCGGGAAACTCCCAAGACAACTCTCGCGGCCGCATTCTGTACCAGTTGGAGCCTCCGAGTGGTCTTCAAGGGAAGCCCCATGTAGAGAGCATTGCAATAGTCAAGACGAGAGGTCACGAGCGCATGAGTGACCGTACACAGGGCATCCCGGTCTAGATAGGGCTGCAACTGCCGCACCAGGTGAACCTGTGCGAAAGCCCCCCTGGTCACGGCTACTACATGATCTTCTAAGGTAAGCCGTGCATCCAGGAGGACTCCCAAGTTGCGAGCCCTATCTACGGGGGGTAAAGACTCACCCCCCATAGAAAGTGATGGACCGTTTTGAATGTCCCGGGATGCCGGAATGTACAGCCACTCAGTCTTGTCAGGGTTGAGTTGAAGTCTGTTCCTCCCCATCCAGACCCGAACCGCCTCCAGGCAACGGGACATCACAGCGAGGGCATCACTGGGGTGGTTTGGGGTCGAAATGAAAAGTTGGGTATCATCAGCATATTGATGATACCCAACTCCAAAACCACGAATGATCTCACCCAGCAGTTTCATGTAGATGTTGAACAGGAGAGACGAGAGAACCGAACCCTGAGGAACTCCACAAACGAGAGACCTAGGGGCCGATCTCTGCCCCCCCTGCCAACACCGACTGCGAACGTCCCAGGAGATAGGAGGAGAACCACCGAAGAACTGTGCCTCCCACTCCCAATCCCCTGAGACGCCGCAGCAGGATACCATGGTCGATGGTATCGAAAGCCGCCGAGAGGTCTAATAGGACCAGGACAGAGGAATGTCCCCTATCCCGGGCCCTCCAGAGATCATTCACCAGAGCGACCAATGCCGTCTCCGTGCTGTACCCGGGCCTGAAACCCGATTGGTACGGGTCCAGATAATCCGCTTCATCCAGGACCAGAGGGAGCTGATGCGCCACCACACTCTCAACAACCTTCGCAAGAAAGCGAAGGTTGGAGACTGGACGAAAGTTGTTCAAGACAGCTGGGTCCAAGGCAGGCTTCTTGAGGAGAGGTCTCACCACCGCCTCCTTCAAGACGGTGGGGAAATTACCCTCACTCAAAGAAGCAGATATCACCGCCTGGAACCAGCCTCGTGTCCTCTCCCTGGCTTACAACTAGCCTGAAACCCTCTGACAGTTTATAGTGTGAAAACATTTAACTTATTTTTTTACATTCCATGTCACTCCTAATAATATTACAGTATATCACTGATGGAAGTGGAGACCATCTTCTTTTATATCACATTTAGTGGCAAATAAATAATATAAATTTTTTATATAATTTTTTATATAAATTTTTATATAAATTTTATATAAATTTCATTCTGTTATTGCTATTTATACTAGTTTGGCAAAATATTCTTTTGCTTCAAGTGGGAATATTTAGGTTTTCCTTAGCAGAGCCTTGAAATAGAATCAGTATAAATTTAGCATGAAGTCAGACATTTGCTTTGTTTTCTTGACCTATAAAAATTCCTTTAAGATTTATTTTCATTATGACTTCTCTCCTGTGATATTTTTGGTAAAAATCTTTGAAATAAGCATGAAGAAAATTCTCTCTCTTCACCCCCCCTTTCTCTCTGCAATAACACTGGCACAGGCACACTATTGTGAAAGTGAATGCCATTAATTTAATCAAATTTTCCTCAAGAGAGTAGACCACATATTTGGATTTTTAAGTAGCAGTTATGAGAACGTTTATAGGCAGGGTTTTTTAAAATTAATATTAATAGATGCCTGTGTGACAAGGACCTAACTTATCTTTGCAGCTCTTAAAATAACAATTGTCCTCATCTGGATTAGCCAAATGATTGTCATTGTTTAGGGGCCATAACTGGGACCAGCAGCTCAGTCATTAAATGAAGCAATTCTTAAGTGACCACACGACTGTGCTTATGATCTTACTTCAATTTCCTTTACTTTACAGACTTGCAAAGATTATAAATGTGAGAAGTATTCTAAATTTACTTTTTCATCACCGTTGAAACTGAAGGGTCACTAAACAAGACCGTTGCTACATGTATTGATATTTGAATGGCATCATTACCCTTCAACAACTTTTGTTACCTTTTTCATTGGCAAATAATTTGGGATATGGTGTTTGAGAGGGCACTTAAACCACTGAGGTGGGATTCAAATTTGTGAACAACCAGTTCTCTGTGTGGATGCCACTTCCGGAGGTCCATTCTGGGCCTGGGCAACAAAAAATTAGCTACTGGTTCTGCCAAACTGGTGCAAACTGGCTAAATCCTATCACTGACTTAAACCAAAGATAAAAATGGGAGTCATTCAGTTGAACTGTGTTCACAGCATCAGCACAAAGGATGCAAGAGGCAGGCGCAGGTCTTCCAACTTGAAAAAAGTACGATGCATACAGCTGATATACATCTTAGATCTACTGAGTACTAGAGAAAAACCTTTCATTAAGCAAGTCCATGGTGGGACTGAATGAGTCAGAGATTTGGTGGGGAGGGGGAGGTTCATGAAGGGAATACCAATTTTTTTTGTGTGTGTGTACCTGCTGAAATCTTGAGATCTGCAGAAGGATTTTATTCATGTCCCATGTCTGGGAAAGGCATTTTGTTTATTTTATGGAAATGTGCATGCTGTTATCTGCAAGACCCCAGACAATACTAGTAATACAAACTTAAGAAGCCTACCTTTGTTATCTTTATTTTATCTAATAAAATAAAGATAAAACAAACCACATTGTTTTGAAGAGTGTGCAAAATAATGGGGGCTTTCTGACCTCAAAGGGAGAGGATTCCAAAGTGAGGTGGTGCTTTTTTTTTTTTTTGAAAAATGTCGTTCCACAGCTGCTTCCCACTGGATCTCTTGAAGTGGAAACCTCTTGTGATCCCTCCTGGTTAGATCACACTTGGTAGGCAGATTTGATCTGGAGCAGATGCTCCACAAGGTCATGAAGGGCCCATAGATAGTTTTTGGATGCTTCCCAGCACTTAAAATTGGAACTGAAAGTCTACTGGCATCCAATGTAGCTCTCACAAAATAGAAGATCTAGTGCAAATGTGTGGCTCTCTATTATTGTCTTGGGATCCTTACTATTTTTAATGTTGTAAAATATCAGGGTTTTTTTGTCTTCTTTTACTGTTTTATTTTGATGCCTTTTATGGATTATAAACTATACTGAGTGTAATGTATTGGGCCTAGTTTGACTAAGTTGTACCACTGGGTTTGGTTGCTGTGAGATTGCTTAAGCAGGTAGCTGGGTAACAGTTGCTAGCTCCTCAGACAGTCAGTCTCCAGGACAGCCATTGGTTGGCTCTAGGGTGGCAATAGGTTGCTTTAAACCTATTGGCTGCCACCTAGTGGCCATAGTATAAATAGCTGCATTGCAGCTCTGTTTCTCAGTTCAGTTCCAGCCTTTCAATAAAAGCATGTTCCTGCCTGAACTCTCTTGTCTCGAATCCTGCTTTCCAGCAAGAACCCATTTCACAACA
Source organism: Vipera berus (assembly GCF_964194415.1). Classification (NCBI taxonomy): domain Eukaryota; kingdom Metazoa; phylum Chordata; class Lepidosauria; order Squamata; family Viperidae; genus Vipera; species Vipera berus. Next base: position 240,077,166 of record NC_138202.1, read on the forward strand.
CTGAGATTGTTGGAACCATGACAAGGAAGCAAGCATTTTCTCTTGCATAAATAATAAATATATTCTGGAATATTTTGTCCTGGAAGATAGCAAAAGCTGCTGGGATCAATTATGTTTTTCTTATTGATTTCATCACATGTCTGAACATACATACAGTATTTCAAGAGAGGCACATTCAGAATTTGTACCTTGCTTAAGAAAAAACAAAAGGAACAGTTTCTGTAAGTCCCTGACTGCAACAGACTTTCTTCTAAATCTGTCACTTTGGAGGTTTTTCACAACGGAGATGTAAAAAAAGTGACTTTGTAATAGGAGGGTAGCATTAACTGAGATTCAGAACAGTCAGCACTTCCCCATTGAACAATTTTAGCTGCTCTGCATTCTTTTTAGTTTCCTTTGCTTTCATCTACTGCAAAATTGTAATAGCAGAACTGAGGGATACACAATACATTTTTCCATCTATCTGTTGCTTCTTCCATTTTCCCTGCCTTCTAGTCTCTTCCAGCATATGTTAATAGCCATTCTTCCCTCCCCATTACCCCATCAGTCTCCATTTGTTTCCCATGAAAACTCTAATTGATTTCATGAGTGAATTGGGTTTAAGAGTTGTTTCAAGAACACATATGAAGGAAATGCTTATTTACTTGGAGGCTTTATTTGAAGGCTGATCAGAATGTGGGGGAAATAGCCAGATGCTGATGCTTCTAGAGTTACTTTTGATTTATTGATTTGCGTTGCTCTTTTCCTCCAGGAAGCTAAAAGCATCATGCATATCTCCTCCTCCTCCTCCTCCTCCTCCTCCTCCTCCTCCTCCTCCTCCTCCTCCTCCTCCTCCTCCTCCTCCTCCTCCTCCTCCAGATTTAGGCTCATAATACTCCTATGCAATATGGATTATGAGATAGATTAAATTAACAGAGATTCCTTCTTCTGGCAGTAAGAATTTTGATCACAGAGGGAAAACAGACAGGAGGTCACCTCCTCAAACTCTGACCTCATTGTCAGATTGTCCTCATTGTCAGATCGGTCCTCTCGCCTCTCCTGTTCAACATCTACATGAAGCCTCTGGGTGAGATCATTCGTGGTTTTGGAGTTGGTTATCATCCGTATGCTGATGATACCTAACTTTTTATTTCAACCCAAAACCACCCCAGTGATGCCCTCGACATGATGTCCCGTTGCCTGGAGGTGTTCCGGGTCTGGATGGGGAGGAACAGGCTTCAGCTCAATCCTTAGAAGACCATATAGGAGCTGTGACTAGGGGGGCCTTCGCCCAGGTTCACCTGGTACGCCAGTTGCGGCCCTATCTAGACCGGGATGCCTTGCGTACAGTCACTCATGCGCTTGTGACCTCTCGTTTGGACTACTGCAACGCTCTGTACATGGGGCTGCCCTTGAGGACCACTCGGAGGCTTCAGCTGGTGCAGAATGCAGCCGTTCGAGTAGTGTTGGGGGTCTCCCGATACTCCCATGTTACACCTCTGCTCCGCGAGCTGCATTGGCTGCCAGTTGCCCTCCGGGTGAGAGTCAAGGTGCTGGTGATGACCTATAAAGCCCTACATGGCATGGGTCCGGATTACCTACGGCAGCACCTGCTGCCGGCGTCAACTTCCCTCCGCCCAGTGCACTCCCACAGAGAGGGCCTCCTCAGGATGCCTCCGATCAGAGAATGTCGATTGGTGGCCCCCAGGGGGAGGGCGTTCTCTGTGGGCGTGCCAGACCTATGGAACCGCTTGCCGGTTGAGCTCCGGACGGCCCCCGACCTTCGCTCCTTCCGAGGCAATCTAAAAACTTATTTATTTGAACAATCCGGCCTGGTCTGATGTGGTTGGGGTTTGGATTTGGTTTTAACATTTTTTAATCATTGTTTTATATTGGGCATAATTATTTAATTCTTTTTAACTTTTGTATGTATATTTTGATATTTATTGCCCTGTACACCACCCTGAGTCCTTCGGGAGAAGGGCAGTATAAAAATTTTATAAATATAAATATAAATATTGTTGATTAGGAAGATTTAACAGAAGATACATTGGTCTGAATATAGTAATAGTCCACACTAAAGCCCTGATCAGTCTGGACTTTCAGGCAGGAGAAGGCATATACATAGCTAAATTTAACCAAGCACAACTCAGGTGCAATGTAACCTCCTCAGGGTGCACCCCAGGCAATGTGACTTTGTCACGGCTAGTCTACACATTCTGGCTACTGGACCTCACAAGGATCTCCCAGCAAAAAGCAGCAACATGAGTACCAAAAGTAAAAACAACGGTTAATGCTGTTTTCTGTTATGCCATATGAAACAAATAAACCAAGGGCTGCTGTGGAAGAGATAGAAAGAGTGGGAACGGGGCAGATATCCCCATCTCTCCTCCAGAAATAGCATTGAATAATGGCTAGTCTTATGCAGGACTATCTAATCAACAAATGGCTTAGTAGCCGGTTGAACCAAGTATTTTCAGACTTAATCCAATACATGTGATATTTTTTTCAATTTATTTTGCAGAAGAGTTTGAACAGATTTTCTAATTGTAGCATCAGCCTAATCTGGCCTAGATTGGCCCGTTGGGAATAAAAGTATGTATGAATGGAATTTGTTTAATAAGTCAGGTCAGGACATGGAAGTGATGCTTCCTTTGAATTTGTTTCTTGAAACAACATCATCCCTTGCTTCCAAGAGCCAAGTGAAATAGCCACATCCCTTTGCTTCATTCTTTCCCCCTCTCTTCATGGCAGTCCTGCAGAAGCCGGTTTTGCAGTTTGCAGTTTGAGCACCTCAAACGCTCAAGTCTTCGGCAAAATCCTTCGATGTTGGATATAACAACCCAATGCTGCATGGTTTTGATCACTAATACCAGTGGTGTGTAAGACATGAGCTTAGAGAAGCTAAGTATACAATGTCATTCATGGAAACAAAAATCAAATCACCCTCAGTATAATTGACAGAGCTTTTGGATACTATTTCATTATTTATTTACATTTATCTTTTGCCTGTCTGCTCGAAGGATGTGACAAAGAGAATTCCATTAAAAAAACAGAAAAGAAGCAAACTCATTTTAAATGTTAAAAGCTAAAACAATCAAATTGGTGAGTACAAGTTTAAAAACAGTTCCCAGGTTTTGAGACAGAGTGAAGGTTGAGCCCCTGTTGAATGGGTTTTCTTTGATTATAACAACAACAACAACAACAACAACAATAAAGTTGGAAGGGACCTTGGAGGTCATCTAGTCCAATCCCCTGCTCAGGCAGGAAACCCTATACCATTTTGGACAAGTGGCTGTCCAGTCTCTTCTTAAAAACTTCCAGTGTTTGAGCATTCACCGCTTCTGGAGGCAGGTTGTTCCACTGGTTAATTGTTCTAACTGTCAGGAAGTTTCTCCTTAGTTCTAGGTTGCTTCTCTCCTTGACTAGTTTCCATCCGTTGCTTCTTGTCCTGCCTTCAGGTGCTTTGGAGAATAGCTTGACTCCCTCTTCTTTGTGGCAGCCCCTAAGATTTTGAAACACTGCTATCATGTCACCCCTCACCCTTCTCTTCATTAAACTAGACATACTCAACTCCAGCAACCGTTCCTTATATGTTTTAGCCTCCAGTCCCCTAATCATCTTTGTTGCTCTTTTCTGCACAATTTCTAGAGTCTCAACATCTTTTTTACATCGTGGTGACCAAAACTGAATGCAGTATTCTAAGTGTGGCCTTACCAAGGCATTGTAAAGTGGTATTAACACTTCACGTGATCTTGATTCTATTCCTCTGTTAATGCAACCTAGCACTGTGTTGGCTTTTTTGGTAGCTGCAGCACACTGCAATGATTTTGTGTTTTGTATTTTTTACTTTAGTTAGCATCTGAGATCTACTGAGATTCAGGAAGCCTATAAAAAGTAAAAAAAAATAAACAAACAATTCAAATGTCTACTAAAAGCCTTATCTCACAAAAATGCATTTTTTAAAAAAGCTTGTTTAAAAACTCATGAAAAAGTTAATCTGCTCAATGCAGTTATATGTTGACTCTGTAAACTGCTTAGAGACGGCTATAAAGCACTTTGAAGTGCTATTGCTATTATTGCCAGCCTTATTAATCAGATCCAGTTATTTCAAATATATATTCCATTTTATGAGAGCAAGAATTCTTGATGTGATTGCAATTCTATCTGAAACAATTAAAAAAAACCCACTCTTACACACTGGATCTGGGTCAACCTTAGAGCTTTTAAAAGAGGGCTGCATGACCAATAGATGGTTGTACAGAGTAAACGTTTTTTTATCTCTTTCTATTTCCTTCTAGTGGTTATTTGAAAATTTGCATCCCAGAACTAGTAGCTTGATATCAAGGTAGCAGAGAGAGTCAGTGGTGGGATTCAAAGATGTGAACAACCGGTTCTCTGTATGGATGCCACTTCCGGAAGTCCATCCTGGGCCTGGGCAACAAAAAAAATAGCTACTGGTTCTGCCAAAGTGGTGCGAAATGGCTGAATCCCACCACTGGAGAGAATCCTGGATTCAGGAACACTTCAAAAACTGCATAGCAGCTATTTTGGGAAGAACATAAACATGCATAACAGGCAGATGCATCATATTCTTAACTGTATGACTTTTTTTTCCTCCACAAGCACCTTTATCTTGTTTGAAAGTTATGTTCTCATAAGAAGTAATTTTTAGGCAATTTTCTTTAAGTCCTTGAATAATGAAGAAATAGCTGAAAGGACTTGAAAGGCACACTTTTGCTTCTCCTAAATAAAGATGCTGTGAGTTTAGGAAAACAAACTGTAGTTTGAACTACAAATGTCAGGTTTTGATTGAGACAGCCTATGATAGATGCGAACAGAGGATTTGATTTGAAAACAGAGCCCTTTGATTTTATGCGGTAGCATTCAGGTAGCTTTTTCCTTTTCTCTAGCTGTTTATAAACTAAAATAATACAAAATGTCATTACCTCCAGGGACATTATTCCAAAGAAACTCTCCACCATTCATAAAAGTCTGTGCCTGTTGAATATTTTTATTATTCCGCAAGATATAAAATGATTTAATAAACAAAATACACAGAACTTAACTTTAAATACACAGAATTTAATTTAAATTTAAAAGTAAGCTGGGGGAAAGATCTGGAAAGAATTGTTATTTTCTAGTTGCTGGAAATGTTGTGCTTCAATATAAAATGCAAGTCTTTACAAATCAAAATTCAGATGGAATCTTTCTCTGTTGTGATGCTGTTGAAGCTGCCCAGGGTTAAGAATATAGGTCATCTTACAATGAAAGTTTATTGAAAGTTCAGCTTCAGGAGGAATAGAAAATCCTATCTCTTCCCTTGTTATAATTAATCTTTTAATTATGTTATTTTATATAAAAGCTTTAATTTTCCACATTCACTGGCAATAAGTTATTTATCTTCTCATTATGAGAACAAAAGCTATCAACCACAATTGATAAAGGCTGGCAAGATACTTTCTTAATAAGAAATTGTGATAATCAATAAAGGTTCATTTTAGAGTGCTGACATGAGCGAGATGTTTATTATTAACCATTGGAATGTTTTTATAGTATGCTGGAATTTATACTGAAATAATTTGAAGAGCCATTAAAATGGTACATAAGTTAGATTTATTTAGTTATGTTACAAAGGTGCACATATGCATATATAACTTTAATTGGAATCAGTAAATTAGCCTTTATACTAACTGACACTTTTATTTTCTCAGTTTATTCATCCTGAAATTTTGTTAAATTAAGGAAATTGCAAGATAAGAAATCATCTAACAATTTATCTAAATACTAAAATCCTAGAAAATTTGAATGTTTCATGCAGATTTATATTTTGGTTTGACCAAGGTTATTTATTTATTTAGTTTTTTTAAATGGAGGCCTACATAAAATAATTAGTATACTTGGATGAGGGACCAGAAGGAAGCTTGTGGTAGTAGGCTGGGCTGGAAAGTTGAGAAATATAGATACAATGTGTGAGTGTATGTATGTGTGTGTGTGTGTGTGTGTGTGTGTGTGTGTGCATATGTGCATATATACACATACATACAGTGTATCAGCAGCACCAATACAATGTTTTTTTATGTGTGGTGACCATGCTCACAGCCACCATTTTGAGTTTTTTACCTACCTGTTTGTGTGTGTGTGTGTGTGTGTGTGTGTGTGTGTGTGTGTGTGTGTGTGTGTCCATCGCCCCCAGCCTTCAGAAGATTCAAAAAATTTAGAGGACTTTTGTTTCTTGCAAATGTAGCTAAAAGTTTTGCCTTGATATAACAAAGCTTTCACACTGACTGCCTGTAGCTTTTTTTTTACAACAACTAACTATTTAATTTGGAGGAAAAAACCATGGTTACTCTAAGGCCAAATTCAAAGCCACATTCAGCTCTTTCTTCAGTCTGCTTATATACCTCAAATATTTTTAGCATCCAGATCTCCCAAGCTGTGAAGGTGTTGTGTTTCTAACAGACAAATAGGTCAATGGACAATTACATGTTTTTCTAAGCGTTGAAGAAATGCCGGCAGGATTGTGGAAGTCTCTATGGGCTCCAGTGTTTCCTGTGTTGTATCCAGAGGCTGGAATGATTCATTCAGCCTCCATTTTTAGCTTATTGGCACACTCAAAGTTAGCCAACAAAACAGAAAATCTGCTCTCAAATGCACTAACTGAGCCTTGAAGAGAGTGATTCCTTCCCAACATTAATGGAGATGAAGAAATTTCTATGCCCATTTATATTCTAACTTTTTAAAAAAATTCTTCCTAAATTTGCCCAAAGAGGGAGAAAAATAAATAAAAAGAAATGCAAGTATCCTGGAATGGAACAGTTTTGGGAAGGTAAAGCTCAGAGTTTTCTGATACTGGTAGAAAAAGTGCTTCTGAAAATGAGAAAACTTTGTTCAAATATTTGTCTGCTTCTTCTTGTCCTGTTACTGTATCATTAAGGGTATGCAGGGAAATCATAATTTTCCATAGCATTATGGAATTGTGAAGATTTCAGTAGTTCTTCATTCTTCCCATTTATCTTAAAGTGGTTTGCCACATATTAATTTTTTAAAAAAAATCCATAAAGCTTTACTTTAAATGAAGTTAGTAGCAAGGAAATGCTAACACCAAACAATAAGTTCTTTACTGTGCCAGAATTACAATGCATATTCTTAACAGTGCACCATAGAGGCAATTGTAGAGGTGAATATTTGTAGCTCAGGGTTGGGTCCTTGGTGCTCTTTGAGCTTGGTTGTTTTCTTGCAGACATTTCATTACTCAACTAGGTAACATTGTCAGTACTAGAATGGAGTACAGTTTGCTCTCTGATTATATATAACTGGCTTGCCCTGTCAGTGATGGTGGGGTCATTCATGGTGATTCCTTGATTATGCTTCTGTTTACTGTTTGTCTGAGTTGGTATTCCTTGTTTGGGGTATTGTTTATTGCTTGGTTGTTGGTCTAGTGTTAATCTTGGTTTTAATCTCTGCTTTTCTGTTGATTGCTTGTGAGTAGCTGTTTTGACCTTTTTGTTTCCTTTTTAGCTTTTTGATTGCCTTATTTGAATAGTATATACATGTGGTTTATCTCCATGTATGATGTATCTATTGATGGTTGATTTGTCTGAGTGCATTTTTTTATTTAGCTTGGTCTAGGATTGTCACAGTTTCCCAGTTGAAACTATGGTTTCCCAATTTAAATGACATCCAAGGTTTAAGATTGATTCCATAAGGCACCTTTCCATTAAAACCACAATTTCAACCTAATTGTTAAAAAGTCAGATAAGCAAATGCTATTTGATTTTATGTTTTGCCAGAGGATTGTTGATGTATGGACTACCAACCAGCAGATGGCAGCATAGAGGCCTTTTCTGTCTCTTGTAGCTGCCATCCATTTGCAGATCCTGGATGCAATTACTTGTTGTGATTCAGCGTCAGCCTGTGATACCAGCAGCTGAGTCTGATGATTGTGAAGAGGAGGAGGAGGAGGGGTTTGGAGAGCCTTTGGTGTCAGAGGAAGGCTCTGATGCCCTATTTTGTTATTTTCCCCCCTCAAAGGTATTACTGCATCAAGGTGTAAAAGTTCTACTTTCTGTAAGTACCTCTCAGTTCAATGTGATGTTGTCACTGAAGTACAGGGCAAAGCATCAGAGTCATCTTGACTTATACTGTTAATATCATCTGAAAAAAAAATCAAAAGTGTTATAATGATGTGATCAACTTATTGGAGAGTTCAATAACTGACTATGTCACCAAGCAGAACATTTGGAAACCATACCTCACATCATTATTTTCTCTCAGATCTGTATTGTTTGAAAAACTAACCAGATTCCCAGTTTCTCCCTGATTAGTATGGCAAAGACTGCAAATTTTTCTGACAAAATATCTTTTATATCAAAATGGAAAATGCTGCTTTCATGTGTGAGATTACTTTAAAGGGCATTCAATAAGATAATGTGGCAATCCAAAACTCCTACTCCTGGGGAGAATAATCATCTGTCCTAAATTATATTAAAAGCTCTGTCTACAGCCACATTAGAAAAAGACCTGAAACCTGACAGATAAAAAAGAAATCCCAATTTTGAAGTCAGAATAACTATGATTAAAGAGGCAAAATATATTGTTTTACAAGTCATATTCTAGAAAACCGTTCAGTTTCCTCCTGGAATATGCTGAATAATTTAGAATTAACAATATTTTTGTAATTATGTAATTACAGCCAGTCCAGTAGTCTATAGTAGCCACCTTTTATCACTAATCTGTGTTTTCTAAGTACAGGAGATTATGGCTAATGAAAAAAGAAAATCATTTCTACACACTGTGGAAATAATTGTATGCGTAAAAACTACAGAGTGCTTTCAGCAACTATCGTAAAACTAAAATAAATCTTCATGGAAAGAAGAGGGTAGAATGGAAATGGAACAATAATAATTACAAACAAATAAGTTTTGTTTGTAACAGCATACTTGTTATATTGGCCTTGCTAGAGTATGAAGGGAAGAAAATGAATGCTTGTAAACTGTACACTCTATTTCTAACATAGTTGTTACTGGAGATATTTGTTTTTCACTGTATTTCAATTCATATGTTTGTTATAAACATTTATGAGCAACAGTAATTGGGTGTAGTTTATTTCATGAAGAGAACATACAGAATAATTAAAAGATGTAAAACAATTCGTGTTGTAGGTAGGGAAATTTTTTAAAAAGTAATGTTTGCCTTTAATGTAGTTTATAGGTCAGAAAGAACATAAAGATCTCCAGACATTGCTTCTACTTAATCCTGATTCTTTTTTTCCTTTTAAATCATATTTTCCTTTCTGTCAAATAACTAAGGAAAACCTTATACGTTAGTTGCCTTGTAAAGGGCTAGCTCAGCAACTGGAAAATATTTATGGAGAAAAAATGGAATTTTTTTACTGGTTTCTTAGTATATTTCTCTCTAAGAATGTTTCATGTTATTATACAAACATTTGAGGGAAAATCGGAATACAGATTGTGTATCCCAAGTGGAAGATAATAGGCACGGCAGTGTTTCCAATCCTCTGGAGATTCTGTTTGAATCCTTTATCCACATTAAGCACTCTAGGGGAAAAAAAGCACAGTGAGTGCTTTGAAAAAGTGAACGGATGACATTGGATCCCAATTTTCCAAATTACATTAAATTGTCTTTTTATTGCAGTCTGAACACAATTGGCTCTTGTCTACTCATAATTGTAATAATTGCAAGAAAAATAAGTCCATATTTATTTCTTATTGCAGGTCAAGAAAAATGTTTCTTTCTTCTTGTTGAATAGAAGACATTATTCAAATGGAATCTGAAAAGCAGATTCAGTGGAGCTGAGTAGAAAGCTAGAGTATTTCTAGTCCTGTTAGTACACTTCTTCCTCTTTCCTCCCAGAAGAACAAAAGGTAGGAATGAGGAAGATATTGGCTAAAAGTGTGAACTTCTGCAATTACCTATGACAGCATCTGCAGGCCATCAATAAGCAGACATCCGTCCCAAGGCCAAAATTCAACTTCCCAAAACACTTCCAAAAGCAATTAGACTTTAAAACATCCTCCACTGATACCAATGACTCCTATATTAAAACATAATTGCAGGATGGGGATGATTTTACAAGAGCCTCCAGGTAGTGGGAAGGATGGTTAGTTCTTCCATCTACAGAAATTACTCTCCCTCTGAAACATCCCACAGAAACAAACTTTTAAAATAACTTCCACTTATATCCAAGGAGAATATATTTAAAATTTGTTTAGGAAGTATTAAATCTTGGAATGGAAACTGTGTACCTATATAACCACCAAGCTTTAAAATAACATTTTAGGGCAGATGGAGAAGATTGTCCAAGGGCCCATCCACAAATCCTGCTTGCTTTGCCATAAAGGTGTCCAATGAACCATTCGCAGAGAATGTCATCTCATCACAACCTGCTTTAGGTATTCTGGTATGAAAATAGTTGTCTGTCTGTCTATCTACCTAATCATAGAAATAGCATTTAGACTTATATACTGCTCCACAGTGCTTTACAGCCCTCTCTAAGCGGTTTACAGAGTCAGCATATTGCCCCCAACAATCCCCATGGGTCCGCATTTTACCCACCTCGGAAGGATGGAAAGCTGAGTCAACCTTGAGCCAATCAGGATTGAACTGCTGGCTGTGGGTGGAGTTAACCTGCAATATTGCATTCTAACCTCTGTGCCACCATCATTTATATGTGTCCATCTTACAAATGCCAGAATTCAATGTGGGCATTGTGGGGTGCATGGAGAAGGAGCCTTAGGAAGAATATGTCTATCTCAGAAACATGCTTCATTCCTCTTGGCCCAGGAGGTTTGCTGTTGAATCACCCACTCTTGTTTGTTGTTGGGCTCTGCATCTATTCTGTCATGTTGTTTTGGCTCCAAGGAAGACTAGTAATCTATGTTCTGAAATTATGCTATCTCACTGCATTTTAAAGGATAAATATTCACTGCCTCATAATGAGAATCTCTTTCACATGAACCCAAACTGTTTTCTTAAACTTCAACAGCACTTATCTAGTAATGTTCTGTTCCAGCCTATGACCGGCCCTGTTTGAATGTCAGGGACAACCCCTTTTTATAGTCAACAGGCTGGAAAAACCCAACCAAATTTATTTACAAAGAAATCAAAAGTTCAAACAAGAGTTAAACAGGAATAACAGACCAGGACTCTAGCAGAAGATCTTCAAACAATTGCCTTCAGCAACCAGCACCTCCCACACCTTCCCCTTTTATCAGAAGTCCCAAGGCGTGGCTTCTCATTGCCTTCTCCTCCTCTCACTGAGTTGCCTCATTGCCTTTCTCTGTTCTACTCTGCTGGATTGCCTCCTGCTCCTAGTGTCCCTGAATAGATCCACCTGTGAATCATCTACATCCAATACCTCATGCTCACATGGCTGAGTCTGATGAGGAACATGACGGGAGGGGCCAGACTGAGAGTCCTGCAGTGCATCAGAGCCTTCCTCTGACACCAAAGGCTCTCCAAACCCCTCCTCTTCCTCCTCTTCACAATCATCAGACTCAGCTGCTGGTATCACAGGCTGACGCTGAATCACAACAAGTAATTGCATCCAGGATCTGCAAATGGATGGCAGCTACAAGAGACAGAAAATGCCTCTATGCTGCCATCTGCTGGTTGGTAGTCCATACATCAACAATCCTCTGGCAAAAGATAAAATCAAATATAAATTTGATTGTGGCACAGTGGTTGTAATGCAGTATTGCAGGTTAACTATGCCCAGAGTCAGGAGTTCGATCCTGACCAGCTCAAGGTTGACTCAGCCTTGAGTATAAAAGCATTGGCCTGACATATCTTCTCTATGTAATTTGTTTGCAGTTTTTTTTCCTGCAGTTGGTGATGTTGGGCAAAACATGATCAGTCACTCTTCCTACAGTGTCACAGAGGCACCCTATGGGACAGCATGATATATGCCTACATGATTTTCTTCCTGCTCTGAGATGGGAGGAAAGCATAGAAAAGCAACTGTGTGAATGCACCTTAAGTTGGAAGAAATCATGGATCAGCATACTTTTGAAATTTATTATATATTTAGAAGGCTTGCTAATTTACTGAATTTTTCCAAATAACCACCTTTCCTTTTTAAAACTGTAGACACTGTCATTGTCTACAGAGATGATTTCATCGTCATGTCATAAATTAAAATCCTAGCTCAAGCAAAATATTATTTTAGGTTAAGTGGTGCAACCACTAGCTTCTACTGTGGCTACAAAATGTGAAAATCATGGAACATTACATTTTCAACCAATTAAATCAACCTTCCCCTTCTATTGTTTTTCAGATATGCCAGGCTCTTCTGGAAATAGGAATGCTTAATGATTAGATGGTATATAAGCATCCAACCTAAAAATTTAGTAGAGTGATACTGTTAATACAGTATGAAATGTATTAATATAGTATCAGTCTGAAGACTGGTTTAAGTTAAAATATTAAATAGGAGCCCCGGTGGTGCAGTGGTTAAAGTGCAGTGTTGCAGGCAAACTCTGCCCATAGCCTGGAGTTCAATCCTAACAGGGCTCAAGGTTGACTCATTCTTTAATCCTTCCAAGGTAGGTAAAATGAGGGCCCAGATTATTGGGGGAAATATGCAAATAATGCTTACATTGTAAATCACCCAGAGAATGCTGTAAAATACTAAGTGGTTGTACATAAGTCTAAATGCTATTGCTATGCTATTATGTTCATTCTTTAGCATTTATTCCCCAAACAGTGGAACAATATTCCCATGCTTAACCATATCTCATCCTATTGCTTCCTAACAAAAAAACAAAAAGCACACATTGGACACAAATATGTGCAATATTCTCCAGCCTCCAGAACAGTATTAGATGAGTTTCAACTATGCACGAAACAGATAGGTGTCATTCAACCCGTGATTCTAATACCACAATTCTCATTCATTATCACCAGAATCAAATACATTTTATCACTGTTTTGCCAAAGTGAGCAGATGTGATCCCTAACCAGCTGGGTTACACTGATCTCAGACGTATATAATTTAAAGATTTAAAGTATTTTCTTCATATTTCAGCTGCTTTGTCTGGATGTGTTCCTGCAAAAGTGTTCAGTATCTCCTTCAACCTAATCATTTTCTAATGAGAGTTGCCAAGGACGAAGAATCTGGAAGCTTCAGAGTGTAAAATAGGTACTACATCACAGAACTAAAGAACTGGAACTACAGTTCCTTATTAATTTTATTCCTTCTCACCCAAATGAATATTATATAGATTCAGGCCTAAATTGGATACTGTATTCTTCTCCCTGATTCACCAAATATAGATTTATATTTCACTTCTTTTGCTGGAGTCATGGAGTAGCTCATGACATTGATAAATGCAAGAGAAACTTCACTGACCCAAAATAAGAATAATGGGAAACTCTCCCAACGGCAGTAAGAGAAAATGCCTGATGTTTTGTTTGCTTGTTTTCTCCTGCCCCCAACCTTTTCTTTCACATAAGAAATTGAAGAAAGATGTTCTTGGGTTTGATCAGAGCACTTACCCCATAAAACACTTTCTCCATGAAAGCTGATGTGGAGGAGATTTGCTGAACTGCAGCAGCTGTCTCCAATTTGATGTCCTCCAGTCTTCAAATCCTCTAAGCCCTAGTTGCTATTCATGTCCATATAACAAGATTTTGCCACTGTGGGTAGGATAGGATCCAAAATAATTAAAAATGAATTAAGGCATAAAATGTAAGAAAATATTTGCTGGCTCTTATGAAGGCTGATTTAGTTCAACATCATGTTACTGACAGCCAACCAGTTAAGTCTGGGACATCAAACAATGGGGAGTGAAAGCAACATGGCGTCTTTTCTGTTTTCTCTCAGCAACTGTTATTCAGTAGCTTAGTGCCATAAAATGAACACTTAATTGAGTTTCCAGATGTATTAATTGGGAAATATATTTTCAGAGAGCCATGATTGCTTAGAAAAGAGCATGAGTTGATTCAGTGTCCTTGCTAGAGCGATTTTAAGTTTATTTTTTGCTTTTTTTTTCTGTTGCTTACAATTCAGAAATAGCCTTAGGTTCTGAAAGAAAAATAGCACATCAGCTTTCTTTTTCACTCAGACCCAATAGTCAAACTATTGGTTATTACATTGAGTCAACCGACTCAGTCGGTTGTAGACCTGATGGAGATAATATTGTTATATGGAAAAGTTTCTGGATTTAAGATAAATACGCAAAAAACTAAAATACTGTCTAAAAATATGATTACAGAACAAAAGGTAGTCCTAGAAAAATTAACAGGATTTGAAATAGTTAAAAAGACTAAATATTTGGGGGTATATCTTTCAGCTTCAAATGTGAAATTATATAAAAATAATTATGAATTGTTATGGTTAAAAATACAAAAAGAGTTAGATAGTTGGAAAAAATTACAGCTGTCTTTATTGGGAAGAATTGCAGCAGTGAAAATGAATGTTTTACCAAAATTTTTATTTTTGTTTCAAATGATACCTATACTCAAAAAAGATTCAAATTTGGAAGAATGGCAGAAAGGTATTAATAAATTTGTTTGGGCAGGGAAAAGACCAAGAGTAAAATTTAAGATAATGCAAGATGTACATGAAAGAGGTGGTCTTAAAATGCCCAATTTTAAACTATATTATGAGGCTGCTGTTTATGTTTTCAAAATGTATTTTAAAACTTTTCAATAAAAAACAACAACAAAAAACTATTAACCCATCTATTTCCAGTAGCGCAGAGAACACTTGCCTATAAAATCGCCAAGAGTCCAACACAACTAAATGATTAAAACAACAAATGATAACAATTTCCAGGGCACTGGGAAATGACACCAAGATCTTCAGAATGTCTCTGACTCTCCCCTATCTCACTTTTCCAAGATATTTCTTGACTTAGATCTTTTCTAAAGATAATATCTTTGCTAAAGAAATCTCATTTTATAAGCCCAGGGACTGATTGTGTTTACCCAGAGGCAAGGGGAGGAACTCCCATGCCCCAAAGCTCTCACTATATCGGAACAACCATACAACTGGTTCAACTGCCAGACCTTTCAGCTCTTCACCAATCATAATCCTTCAAGCAATATGCTGTATTATCCATGACTTAACAAAATATATCCATTGTATCCATTTTACTTTCCATTTAATTTACATTTCTTTAGTACAGGGGTGTCAAACTGCTGGCCCGCGGGCCAGGTTCATCATACCGAAGCCACACCCACCCCATTGCTGGCAATGCAAAAAGAGTTGTGATATGTGACATCACGTGATGTGGCGAGTTTGACACCCGTGCTTTAGTAGGAAAAGATCTGAAAACTTAATTTTGCATCTTCATCTAAATTTAATTATTCAATAGCTTTTTTTCCATTTGGAAAGCTACAAACACTTAGTAGGTGGGTCAGCATGACATGAAGAGTAACACCAATCTCAATTTATAGATAAAAAATGTCACTTCCTAGATACATTTTCCTCTGGGAAAATACTGACAGACATTTCCTGATTTCTTCATCAAGCATCCCTTCAGGTTAGCATGACTCTAGCTTAATTCTGGCTTTGTCTAATATTTACTGTATTATAAAATGAGATTTTTTGATCTTCTGGTTAGTTCAATTGCATTTTTCCCAGAATTTAACTGTTTTTTCACTTGGACCGAGATAACATACTGGCATCAGTTTGACATCCAAGAAGAGGAATATGTTGAATGACTGACTACAGGGATTTCTTATTGCCCAAAATTCATATACTCAGGCTTGAGGCTTTAGCTTGACATCTGAAGATGTATTGCCCCAATATGAGATTAGCCTTTTTGGAACAGGTGTTTAGTTAGGAGCTTATTATCAAAATTGGCATTTTGATAACAAGCCTATCTGGGAAGTCCTCTGCAGCAGATATGATTGGAAAAATAGTAATGGTTTGTGAAAGGTACACATTGTTTTCATAAGCCATTGCCCCCCCCCCCCCAAAAAAAAAACAAAAAAAAAACATCATAGAGAAGCTCAGGACTTCAAAAGATGTAGAACTCCCTTTCATTGTAAAGCATCTCTTGAGTATCTAAAACCTTTCGGTCCAAAGTTGTCTTCAGTTGAACTTCTAATTGATGTAGAAGATCAAAGAAGCATTACAGAGTTCCATGTTGTCACTGCTACAGCTTTTACCTGACAACTTGAATCTCAAGTGATCTAGTTTGTACTGTTATGTAAGGGCATAGCAGCTAAAACACCTTAAAACAATAACACATGAATAACACATGTTTATTTTAAAATTATTTAGGCTAAAGTTTCCCCATAGAAGCTTCCTGTCCAACAGCTATCCTTGTACTGGTAACTTTCAGATGAGGTCTTGGAGGTAAATAGTATGCAGGTAATTAGAGCTGTGAGGTTATGAACTGAGTTAACTGATGCCAACACAGGATACCTGTCCTTTAGCAGCCTTTAACTGTAGAGGCTGCTTGTCTCATTCGAATTCATGTTTTTGGTGCTGACTTTTCAAACCTTGACAAGGAAGTCAAGGAATGGCTTCTACCAGGAAGGCCTCCTTTGTTGAAGGGCAGGTCTCTTCTGGGTATCCATGGGGGTTAGATGATCCCAGGATGGCAAGAGGAGAGTTCCCCCAGGTGGAGAAACCAACCCCTGTGAAATGTTTTTTTCTCTGGAATTAAGCTTTTGCCTATAATTATTCTAGGTTTTAAGTGCCTATGCTATTCTGGAATGCGGGTAATTCTTGACTTGCCACCACAATTGCAACTGGAAAATTCTTCATTAAGTGGTGCTGTCATTAAGCAACGCATCGTAGGAAAAGATCTGAAAACTTAATTTTGCATCTTCATCTAAATTTAAATATTCAATAGCTTTTTTCCATTTGGAAAACTACGAACATTTAGTAGGTGGGTCAGCATGACATGAAGAGTAACACCAATCTCAATTTATAGATAAAAAATGTCACTTCCTAGATACATTTTACTCTGGGAAAATACTGACAGACAGACAAAATACTGACAGACAGACAAAATACTGACAGACAATTAAGCTTTTGCCTATAATTATTCTAGGTTTTAAGTGCCTATGCTATTCTGGAATGCGGGTAATTCTTGACTTGCCACCACAATTGCAACTGGAAAATTCTTCATTAAGTGGTGCCGTCATTAAGCAACGCATCGTGTGATCACAATTTGTGACCTACCCTGCTGGCTTCCCCACTGAATTTTGCATAGCAGAAGCTGGCTGCAAAAATTGCAAATGGGGACCACGAGAGCCCGTTTTGATTGCCAAGCACCCAGATCATGCTCATGTCCTTGGCTCAAGGACCAAGCAAAAGTAAGTCACTTTTTTCAGCATTGTCAGAACTTTGAACAGTCACTAAATGAATGTTTACAAGTCAAGGACTTATAACTATTGTATGTTGTATGCAATAAGGCCTATTGTACCTTTTTATTCTCATCCCTGTCTTAAGATTTTTATTCATGTATTGATTTATTTCATTTCATTTATTTATCAAATTTATTTGTCATTCATCTCATGGTTCAGGTGAATCTGAGCGGCTTATATCAAGGCAAAACATTCAATGATTATAAATATAAAAATGGATTCAAATTACAAAAAAAGTAAAACAAGGTAAAAAAAACAACAAGGGTTTGGAGGAGAAAGGTGGGGTGCCTCCTCTGTTACTGTACCAACCACTTCCAGTCAGCACCTTGTCATTTAGGACTCCATGCCAGCCAGCATAGCTAGATTTTAAGGCTTTTCCTGAAGGCTAAAGTGTGTTTGTGTGTGTGTGTGTGTGTGTGTGTGGAATCTGTCTGCACAAGGTTGGTAGGAACCTCTACCAGGTATTTCATACTGCAGAGGCAATGGGATTGTCCACAAGGTGAAAATGTGGTTGAGTCCTCTTTAACATGGCATTGAGCACCATCTCAAAGTCTTTTCCTGCATTTCCAGGAGGTGAATTGTTCTGATAGTAAAGTTTCTTCCAGGTACTGGACCCCTTGGAGGAGAACTGAGAAGCCCAGGCAAGCAGAACAGAGTGGCCTTTTGGCTTGGCTTTGACAGATGAAGAGGCCTGGTGCTTTGTGAAGCAGCTTTGTGCAACCCTTTATCAAAGCAAAGATCCTGTTTAGAGCTTTGCAGAGCATATGTTTTTACTTTTTAAGTAAGCCTCACGGAGTATGCTAGTGATTGGAGGATTTGAAATATAATAAATACTTTCCAAAGAGAACTGCCACCAGGTGCTGCAAATATATTTAGTGATGCTTAAACAACTGCTATGGCTCCTGCTGTTCTTCAGAGCACAACTCTGAAGGACTGGCACTCATCCCTTAGGAATTACTGTAGCCTACTACAATAATATGCAGTATAGTGACACTGCCTGTATGCTAATCAAAATCTGAAATAAGGCATGTGCCATGTGGAAATTGTGAAGAGATTCTGATCTCTCTTTGTAGAACCCTACTGTAATGTATTGGGCTTTGTTTCACTGAGTGTATCACGTGGGTTTTGATTGTTGGAAGGTTGCTTAAGCAGGGAGCTGGCTAATGGCTCCCAGCTCCTCAGACAACCCTTCTCCATCAGTTGCTTCCAGGGCGGCAATAGGTTGCTTTAAACCTATTGACCGCCACCTAGAGGCCAGGGTATAAATAGCTGCATTTGCAGTCCTGTTTCCCAGTTCGGTTCCTGCAAGCAAATAGAGAATGTTTCTGACTGAACTCACTCGCCTCATCTCTTCACTCAAGCAAAGAACCCAGTACACAATACCTACCATCCCTTAAACTCTCAGAGCAGAGTGATATGGATATTACTTTATGTCATGCCCTCATGTTTTACATGATTTACATGAATACCTCAGCCCCTCTGGTTTGTGATTTGTCTGTTTTTACATAGTGTACAGCCTGTGTGGTGTTTTCAGTTACATTACCAAAAAGAAGCACTAGGTTACCAGTTTTGGACTCATCAGACAGTGTTATTCAGTGGGGTTCAAACCCTTTACCAGGAACTGAAATTACAAAGGGTTGCATTTTGAATAACGTTATACAGTGCATTAGCTTTAGGAGCTGTAGAATAGCTGTATGACATTTTAACTCTCTGTGCTGCTTTCATTCTTTTGATTTGGCAGTCTTGTAATCCAATTAAATTAAATAACCCTTTCCAAAGAAGAATATCCGGCACCCCCTTATATAGTTTTCTGGTACTGGAAAGCAATCTTTTGTCTTCAGTCAGCCAGCTGTAGGTTTGTAACCTGCCTTGAATCTGGTTTTATTGCTCCACTAGCTATCTGTTATTTCATTCTTGCAATTGCTTCTGTTGTTTATTTCATTTTAGCACTACTACTAATAGTAAAAAGTCAGGTGGGAAAGGAATAGGAAGCACTAGGATGAGATACAGACCCGAACTTTGGGAAGGCATGTGCAAGCCATAAGCGTGGGGAGGGGGGAAGGGGGGCTTGCACAAGAGACTAGTTCTGAGGGAAAAAAGCATAAGAAAGAAACTTAAAATAACCTCACCTTGATTTTGTTTAATTTATGGGGGTATATAAAGGAAGGTGGACAGACTTTCAAGATTCTGGTATTCTTTCTTACTATAATGTGAAAAGCATTCCAGATTGCTTCTAGACCTGGCCATGTGCTAACATCATCCTTACAAAGTAAGCCAGACTAAGGGACACGGCATGTTGTATATAATATTGTTTAAAATCCCACCCCTCACAATCTCTTTGACAAAGAAGAGATAAAAGATAATACTGTGCCTCCTCACGCTGTTCCCCAACAGTGCAGATTGTTTCTATAGCTCCTCTTCTGGACAGTCAGTACAGAACAGGCCACTTTGTGTAAAGTGCTTGGTAGGGCAGGAAAAGAATTCAGGAGATGTTGCAAGGTTGTATCCACCGATGGGGTCTAATCACCAACAAAATGGTGTCCCCCCCGGTGGAAGACCTTCCTCTAACTCAATGGTGGCAAACCTATGACATGTGTCCAAGGTGACTTGGCACAAAAATTTGTGTGACGCATCAGCATTCACCAACACCCGATGATAATTATTCTCAAAAGCACTTCCTATTCTCAAGTGGATTTTTGGAGGCTTTGGAAGCTGTGCAAGAATGGGGGTGCTCTTGTGTGACCTCTGGAAACCTCCAAAAATTGTGTGAGAATGGGGTGTGCTTTTACATGGCTTTCAGAAGCTGCAGAGACCACAGAAGGGCATTCTCCAGAACTGCTTGAAGAACTAAGGACTTGTGCAACCAGGAGCTACCTCAAGTAGGCCGATGAGGCCTCTCAACAGAAAGAGAACATCCCCTGAAAGTAAGAGGCAGGTAGCAGATTCAAGGGATCACACAAATGATTGTATCTTTTTAAAAAAATGAACGTGTAAAGAATTGATTCTCCTTTGTTCAGGTGAGTGTGTGTGTGTTTGTGTGATATGCCAGCAGAGTCAAGTTAGGCATTTTCCAAATTTTTGACACACTGAGCCCAAACGTTTTGCCATCACTGTTATAGCTGCTGCACTTTGTCTAAGTTTGCTGTGCTGGCCCTTTAAGGCAGATTTGGGGCATCCATATTCCCAGAGGCAAAGGATGAGCATGCTGGTGTAAGAGGAAACAGAAAGAGATGTCTCCTTCCTATATGGAAGTTACATGGCATAATGTGGGATGGGTCTCGTTAGCAGCTCAAGATGAGCTATTTTCCCTGGTTTGTGGCAGTTCCTGCATTTGGAAGCAGGCAGATTTCTATAGGAAGTTAAACTTGGTCCTTGCAGCTGATCTTCCTTCTGTGAAAAGTCACCCCTGGGTTCCTGAATAGTTTCCCAAATAGCTGCACACAGGAGACCTGAACAATAGGCCCAATCACTTCCTTTAGACTGAACTCCTTTCCCATGTGCAGAGTCCATTAACTGGTATTGTTCTCTTAAGGGTGGACTGGATGCTGTGTATCTGTTTGCATGTGTCGAAGAGAAAGGAAGAGAAAGGGCAGTAACGCCAGTTGCAATCTGTATAATTTCCTACTTGCTAGCTAACAACGTTCCAGAAATTATCAAGATGCCTGCAGTTTACGTGATATATTGTATAAAAATAGTTTATAGGTTTGACTCATACATATTTTTGTTTGGGGAAAAGTTTGAATAATTAACTGTCATTGTCACAGCAAGGTGGACAGCTAAGCAGAATTGGACCTGCTTAATTCTCTAACCCTTAGGAAGTCCTAGGGGTGCCATTGGCTAGATTGGAAATTTTTTTAAAAAAAGAATGACATAATAGCAAATGATCTCTGTACAAAGTATCAAGAAAACAATATAAATAAGTCTATAGTAGTCACCAGGAATCAAACTCTATTCAAGGGACACTTGATTTACGATAATGTTTTGATGAAAGAAAATACCAGGGATTTTCTCTCTCTCCCTCTCCCTTCCTCTCCCTCCTTCTCTCTCTCCTTTATTTTCAGCACTTAGATTTTTCTAAATTTTGCACTAATTTTCTTTACAGGGAGGCTCTCAAAAATATCAAAATAATGGCCACACTATGGGATTGAAGCTCTGTCCTGGCTTTGATTGTATGATTGTGGCCAGCATTTTGGCTTCTGAATTCCATTCGAATTTTGACCACTCATTCAGCAATCATTTGAAGTCACAATGGTGCTAAAAAACGAGACTTGTGACTTGAAGGCCTCCAAGTTGCAGCTGTTGCAATGTCCCCATAGTCACATGATCGTGATTTGGGCATTTGACAACTGGCATGAATTATCGACAGTTGCAGCATCCCACAGTCATGTGATTGCCATTTGTAACCTTTGGAGCCAGCTTCTGGCTAGCAAAATCAATGGGAAATCTGGCAGGAAGTTGCAAGTCACACATATTACCACATTCCACTTAAGGACCTGCAATGGTTCACTTAATAACCACAAGCAAAACTGAAGGAACTAATGTTGTAAGCTGGTGTGATCACATGACATTGCACTTAACAACAATGCCCCACTTGGCAATTGTGGTTGGTAAGTGAGGACAATTTGTATCTCACTCAAATATTTTAGAAATGTGTTTGAACTTGGCATACGGCAAACCAGGGCATTTTACAGCCTGGAGGTGGTGTTAGTCTGGCTTGTGGTGTTGGTGATGTCCGTATTGAGGTGGGGCATCAACAGTACCACAGGCAGGGTGTTGGCATGTCATCAGCATTGGGATGGGTCAGCGGCAGCAGAAGGCAGGGCATCAGCGGGGGAGGGAGGGTGTTGGTAGCATCAGGGGAGGGATGGTGGTGGTGGGAGGTGAGGCAGTGGCAGCCCTCCACAACAGTCCCAGGTTGCCATGTGGCCCCTTCACAAAATTAATTGCCCACCGCTGGCTTGAAAAGTCCTCAACTAAAATTATTTTTTATATATATAAAAAAGGATGGTAAAATATCTCTGTGAAATTCAGAGTTCTGAAACCATAAATTATACTATTTGATTTAGTTAGCAAATTTATAACAACTTTATAGCAACTTTCTTTAATTCCTAAAGGCATCAAAACATCTGGAAAATCAAGCGTGAACCATTATATCAGACTTACAAATATTCAGGAAACTTGGACATTTTTAAAATGAGAACTGTTTCAATTCATGGAAAGAAAAAGCATCCTGTTCTCCCCTTCCCATGCTCCTGAATAGAATGGCAAAGGTTGTTAAAGGACAGAGTGCTAAGTGTTTATGGCTTAGCAAATATCTTAAGCAAACATCACAAATCGGAAAGCAATTAAGAATGACAGGGATCATAATATAAACCCTTCTCAGAACTTTTTAGTACTCAGTAATCTGGATGAAGAAGTCTAGCTGAAGGCACCTCTGCTATATACTGATATCTGAATGGCGCAATATTGTCAAATGTGACTTACCTTAAATAAGAGGGAGATTTACTGTACTGTGGGCAGCTACACGTCATCCAGTTTAATAGTGGTCTGAAATTTCAGTGTAAACAGACATCCTGAAAAGAAGGTGAGTGGCCTAGTTTGTTTGTGACGGTGTAAAGCAGAGGCCATTATGTAGCTGTGAGGCTTTGGAACAGTTTCATATAAAATATCAGATTCTCAACGAAAGTGTTATATCTCCTGTGATCTTTCTTGGGTTTCAGATTTATACAATTCTGTCCCTTCAAAATTAGTCAGAGCTCAATGAAAGTATTATGAGAAATCAATGAAAATAGGGCATTTTACTTCAATTTAAAGGCAGTGTTAGCAGCAGTTACAGTGTGGAATGGACTCCACTAGGAGGGTAAAAGGCTCCATTTTCTAACCATTATTTTAAAGACTAAATTACATTTCACGTTTCCATTGTTACAGTTCCTCAAACACTTACTAGAATAAGGTCCAATAAGCTGCAAAAGTTTGGAAACTAATGTGCAGCAATTTCCCTGCCCCCATTTGCTATCATTGTAAGCATATTATGATACAGCAATCAAGGCACTTGGGGTCACCAAAATATTCTGCGGAAGGTTAAAAAGTTCTTCGAGGCAGCCTATCGTTGGTCTGCTGCCAAATGTGGTGCTACAGACAAAACAGACAAAATTGCCAAGAGCATAGAAGCAAAAGTCTCTGACACACAACACTGGAGGGCAGCCAAAATGTCATGTTCAAGGAGGAAAAATTCTCCCGAAGACGTTTAAGAATCTGAAGTGCTTTCGGCTGCATGGTGAAAATACTTCTCCACCCCATGCTCAAATAAAACATATATCACACTTACAGACCTTCTTGCTAGAGCTGTTTCAAGAAATTGGGAAACCTATACATTCAGCTAGAGAGAAATTCCCTGAGGGTGGGCTCCAGCAGAAATCTGAAAGCTCGGAAGACTAAGCCTCTGGTTCCTGTGAATGACCCTAATTGTACCTCGAAAAGACCTATAAAATCTTCAGTCAAGTGAGTTAATTGAAAGCCCATGTTTAAATGGCTTTGTAAATCAACATGCATATTTCAGGGATTCTCCGTTATGACTCTAAGAAAACTTGTTCTGTGAAGTCACAGATTCCAAATAATATTTTTTTTTCTGAAACAACAGCCCTGGATCTAACAGCTTTGGAAATTAAACATATTTTTTAAAAAAATTGTTTTCTTAAAAATTAAAAGATAAATTGGATTGGGGAATATCAGAATTTCTCAAGCCTAAAATAATTTTTGGATCCCAGAGAGAATAGGAACATTCAGAGTTCCAAAGCTCTGATAAATCAATTTAATTCTAAACAGATGGAAGTTCAATTTTTGAATCCCCAGCCTTAGGTGAGCTAGAATTTATTCTAATTTGCTGCTTATAAAATAGTTACATATCAACCAACCTACCATTCGGTCTCTAAAAGAACATGATAAAGAAACACCTGTGCAGCTAAGTTTGAAAATGGGCAAAATCTCTCTTCCCCAGTGCAACAGCTTGCGGCATGTAAATTTTGCATATTGTTTCTGTGCTGCTTTACTGAATGTTTTTATTCTTATGGTTAGGACGCTGAACTTGTCGATCGGAAGGTCGGCAGTTTGGCGGGTCGAATCCCGAGTGCCGCGTAGCAGAGTGAGCGCCTGTTACTTGTCCCAGCTTCTGCCAACCTAGCAGTTCGAAAGCACGTAAAAATGCAAGTAGAAAAATAGGGACCACTCCGGTGGGAAGGTAACAGCGTTCCGTGTGCCTTTGGCATCTAGTCATGCCGGCCACATGACCACGGAGACGTCCTCGGACAAGCGCTGGCTCTTTGGCTTTGAAACGGAGATGAGCACTGGCCCCTAGAGTCGGAAACGACTAGCACGCATGTGCGGGGGAACCTTTACCTTTTAAAGTAAAAAAAAAATGCTCCTCAAATTCTCCTAATCTGAATTTCTTACAAGGATATGGAATTCTACACTGTTTAATTCACCTTTCTCAGATAAAATGTGGTAACAATTTTAAATGCAAGTATTTTTGTCGAAAATGTGGTTAAGAATTTACCTTTCTTTGCTCTTTGCAACACAGGCCTTCTGTTTGTCCAGAGTTCTGTTTCTCCCAAATTTCAGTTTAAATAGGACAATTTTCTCAGTAAATTCCAGAATGGAAAGAAAAAAAAAAGATCTGTTTAGTTCACCAAGTTAGAAATCAGGCGATCATGAGTTCTAGTTCTACCTTAGGCTCAAAGCCAACTGGATAACTTTGGGCCAGTCACTCCCTTTCAGCCCTAGTAAAGAGGCAGTGGCAAACTATTTCTAAAATTGTTGCAAAGAGAACTGCAGCAACTGTCCAGGCAAGGATCAAGAGTAGATACTGACTAGAAGGAACATATATGCAAACACTCTTGATGTGTGGTTTTGCCAGCCTCTGCATTACTTATATGCTCATTAACACCCCCCCCCCACACACACACATATCTGGTGTGTTTAACATACAATTGCATCAAACTTTTTCCTTGTAGTCTTTGGGGATGTGTATGTGCACTAAGAATGCATTTTTAGTTGTATTATGCTGAAATTAATGAAATGTCATCCATATAGCAACTCTTTGGAATACTATATTCTCAGCATTCACAGGCCTAAGGCAAAGGTCAAAACTGTCATACAGAGAATTTATTTGGGGAAAGCAAAAGGAAACAAGCCATGCTACTAAAAGACCAAGGATTGTGCTGTACATTAAATATCTATAATGGTCTGATTGTTATTTTTTCATTTACTTTTAAAACTCTCTGCACATGTCTGTCATGGCCTGAAATAAATGGGTCTTGGAGAACTTTTATTTTAATGTCCATGAGAGCAAGCTCCTTGACCGCTCATTTGCCATACATTTTTAAGATCCTCATGCTCTGCTGAGTTTCTGATGCATCACCTATTTCAGGAGAAGGCATGTCTTGTTGACGGCTAGAGCTTTTACTTGCTTCTGTTTTATAATAAGCTTTGTCCATGATTGTTCACTTGGCATTTTCAAGTTTGTTCAGAAAAACCAGCCAAACATTGAGCAATGCCAAGGAAATCATGAAACTTGATAAAAGATGAAATAAAACGACAAGAAGAGCAAACAGAGCAAATGAAAGTAGCAAATCAAGTAAACCAACCATAAGTGCAGCCTATTTAAGAGAGCTTAAGATGGGGTGAGAAATTCATGAACAGCCTGCAGCCCCCAAACCCATTTTTGCAACCAAAACCACAAGTTAGCCCTCTCCATTGTTATTCCACCCATTCGCCAAAAATAATTGCACAGGGATTTTAAGGAGATGTAAAATATCTCCCACAGACTGGGTGTCTTAAACACAATTACAGATCAGATGGGGCCATTTAGGTAAATAAAATCAGATGCAAAAACAGAATTGAAGCCAGCTACTTTCACAGTAGCATACCACACAGGGCATATGAGTGAGCTGTATAACATACTTAAAAGGCAGGTGCAATGGGCAAAGTATATTATCCAGGATCCTTTGGTCTGATCTCTCTTAGAGTGTTGGGTTCACTTTTGGATACGGAGATTATCTGTCCTGCAGATGCAGGAACTTTTTAAATATCGTTTACAGTATTAAGTTTGTAAGAAAAAGGCTTTGGAGAAAATTGTCTGGCAATACAAGTTGTTCATCAGGGAAGAAGCTACTGTGAAAGACAGTGGTTCCTTCTTTAACATACATTTTAAAAAGAGGTTGGATAGCCACTTACCATGAGCAGGGGACTATCCTAGATGACTTAACTAAAGGAAGACTGAATTCATTGTTTGGAGTTTGTCTAGCACAGAAGGCCCCAACCTTTGGGACACCACGGACTGGTTCCAAGGAAAGAGGTGTTTCCGCAGACTGGGGGGGGGGGTTGAGAAGCTGGTTTTGTGAGCTGCCTGCATCCCACAGAGGTGGCTTCACTTGTTTGCATGGACCAGTTTCTGGATGCCACAGCCCAGTACCGGTCAACAGCCCAGGGGTTGAGGACCCCTGGTCTAGCATCACAACAGTTTTTTTTTAAAAAAAAATCTTAAGGTTAAGATTAAAACTTACAAGAGATTTGAAATTCAGTTTAGCTTAAAAGATAGGGATTTTATGGCATTTGAAAAAAAAAAAAACTATTTCAGAAACATAAATCAATGCACTTCAATGCATAAAGGACAAAATTGTCCTTTTTATGATCAATGAGAAAACTCAGCAAAATGAAGGGTGAACATTAGTATGGAAATACTGCTTTACAAATACACATTCTTTAGTGCTTTATTTTTTTCTCTTGTAGAATAATCTGATGCATTATGAATGCCACCTGCTTATGTAAGATGAAACCCATTTCCATTAAAAGAGCTTGATCATGATGTTACCATTGCCATTTTACTATAATCACCTGGTGAAGGAGGCTTTTAGCCATGAGTAACACCTTAATGTTTCACTAAAATTATGTCAGAGAAAATATCGCCCATATGGCAGCTTACATCTTTAGCCTTGTACAAATATCAGGCTTAAAAACATTGATAATAGCTTTTTGTATTACTGGGAGCAGGTCTGAAAAGGGAAGAAAATTAAGATGTAGCTGTGGGTAATCTGTGAAAAATGCCCATGGCAACTAGCATGTGAATCAACACCTTTAGTTATATGTATCTCCCACTCTCTTCCCTCTTCGTTTTTTGATAAATTATTTAAGGGGCTAAAACAATCTTTAGTCATATATAAAGAGAATAACCAGGAGCAAGATCAGGTTAAGGACAGATTTTCATGGAGCAAATTGATCTTTGGGGTTGCTAAGAGTCAACATCAACTTGATAGCTCATAATCAGTCAATCAATGTGTATGTATACAGGTATTTATTCATGAAATATCATGCTAATAAATAGCCAGAAGATTATTGCAGATACCCAGATCTGTGATATTCAAATGCTCAGGTGGACCAGCTTTTTTAAATCTGGAATTTCTGCATTATTAATTAGAGGGAATACAATTATAACATTTTCAGAACTGTCTGAGAAAAGATAACACTATTTGACTACCAATAGCAGGGCTGTCCCTCTTGCAAAGGCAATCAAATAACTTTTTAAAAGACAGCTAAAAGAAGAACATTGTTGTCAATACCACTTAGATTGTTTCCCTATTTTATTGAATGAGGACATTTTGTGTGTAAAATAAAGCATCCAATCCTATCCACAAATGCTATTGCCAGGTGCATACATACAGTAATGTTGACTCCAAATGAAAGTTTTATGATTTCCCTGGGAAGTTTAAGTAGTAAGTAGTAAGAGCAGCTTTCCAGAATACACATGGGCTATATGATGAACTCTTCTTTCTCCAAGGAGATTTTGCCAGTCAGGATCTGGTATCCAGCTGCCAATCTCTAACATAATGGGCCAGGGCGCATAAGGGAAATGCCTTCAATTTTAGATTGTAATTTTATATGGCAGGTAGAATTTCCCAGTTAACACTTCCATGTATTTCAAGGTGAACACAATTTGTACAGAGATAAATATTTTGGCATCAGAAGAAAATTCTGTTCTTCACAAAATCCCTCATCCTTGTACTTCTACACTTACATATTTTCAAATTCCATCTTTTTGCACTTTAGACTTTCAGATGATCATAAAATATAAACTGTGAGCTGCCTGTAACAGCATCCCTGTATCTTTTCCTCACCCCCTAGTTCAAATGTAGGCCTTTTCTAGTCTTATTTTCATTTTTAAATTCCAAATTTATGTGTGGGTATATGTTGGAAAAACAAATATATTATCCAGGAAAAAAAAGAGCTGCAGCATTTGTGTTGGTGGATAAGATGACTGTTCCCAACCAACCTTGCTCCTCCAATTGTTTGTCCATTTTCCTTTTTATCAGACTTCAGTTCTGCAGTTATCTTATGGCATAAACCAATCTCATCCATTTTCTCACTGGCTTCAGTTGCAGGCAGCAGAATTAATGAAAAGTGGAAAAAAAAGAAGGGAGAAAAAGGAAGAAACCAAGATGCAGTCACAGTGAGTTTCTCAGAGATGAAAAGCATTGCTTTCTTGTTCTCTTTCCCCTACTCAGTCTCTATAGCAAAGTTTCTCAACCTCAACAACTTTAAGCTAGCTGAGGAGTTCTGGAAGATCCACCCATCCAGTGATCTGTAGAGTTGGTTGAGCAACTCAAGCACAACCACTTTAACAAAACCTGAAGCTACACTGAAAGGGACCCGAATTATTCAGTTCTTTGAGAGAACCATATAATTGGTTCCCATCATATTATCAACAATCTTCCCCCGAAAGGAAATTTTGGAAATTAGGTAACAGTACTCTAAAGCTGCTAATTCCAGAGAGAAAGAAAGCTTCTTCAAGGCAAATGGCAATAGGCTGTCACATTTTCTCTAGCAACTGGCATCTCTCAAGTTCATCAGAGTTTTCAAGCCCAAATGAAACCCATGCACCCCATCAGGTTCTGCCTCTGATGAGTCAAGCTTGTGTCGAATCTGAGTAACCACATCACAGGCATCAGGCAGCATCTCTTCCCATCCATCCATCCTTCAACACAGAAATGTTTTCTTTAGAACATTTCTATAGCCACCCATCTTAGACCAAACTCTGGGCAGCTTGCAACCAAAAAAAATAAAGCAACATCTATTTACAATAACAAAATGGAAACCAAAAGCCAAAAACATAGCTAAACTTTCTCGTACAGCCCACAACAAGTTTGTCTCCCCATATTCTAGTGCTGGGGGGGTGGTGGAATCCAGATCTTAAGTGCTTTTTGAAAGGTTATATATATTAAAACATACACTAACGTTTGTTTTATATTAATTTTAGGACTTGTCCAAGCTTCTGTGGGTAATTTCAACTTCCACAAGGATATACTATTATTTGCAATGGAACTACATGAATTATCTTAATGATAGTTCAGCCAACAGGCTTGCATTACAACAACTAAGAAGCTTCATAGCCGTTTGCAAATGTTAAATGTACACAAAGAAATGGTGACCTAGATACTCAGAAAACAAAATAAGAAGCTTAACAGATTTCGTTGTGAAGGTGTATGTACAGTTAGAATGTATGGAAAATTATATGGAAAATTGTGAGTTTTAATCCTTTTATCTAGCTTATATGCAAATATTGTGCTTATGCTAAGCCTTAATGATTCATCCTTCAAGTCCTTGATTTATTTATTAATTGTATAATTCACAATATAGCTTTTGAACTTGAGCACAAGAGAAATTAGTAAATCAACACCAATTAAAACTGTCATGTTTTCATGGTGGCTACACTGAAGGTCTAAACTATAGACTTCATTTATTTCAAATTTCTCTTTGTTTCCCTTCAAGCTATCTATCTGGGAGATTTCTCCCGGTGACTCCTAAATATTAACAGGTTAACATTCTCTCCTTTAGATATTAGGAAAAAAGGAAAAGAAAACATTTAAATCTGATTTTCTTTTCAGGTTATATCACCACTTACTGATATAGCCATTCAAGCCTGAGAGCAGGTCAACATTTTGAGATAAGAAAACACTTAATTATGAAAGTACATATAATCTTTCAACAGTTTTGCTGTTTCACAATATCTCTATTATGCAAATGTAAACATAATATTAGTCCATGGCTCCAATCTTACTGTTATTTCCGAAGTGGAAAATTACACCACAATGCTTTGAGGCAATGATTTGTAAATATTTACTCTTATTCTTAACTTTAACTTCTGAATATCCTTGAAGCAACCCAATACTGTAAAGTTCTAAGTGAGAATCAGATTATTTCCTGTATAGAAGATAATCAGCTAAATGTAGCCTACACATCTCAAAATAAAGCCTTTAAAAATAAAGCAATTTCATCTTCATAGTATCAACATACTTGTTAAATCTGTAGAAAGTTCATTAATTTTAATGCCAAGAAACTAATTAACTCTCAATATGAATGAACTATAAGTTAAGACTTGTCACATAAAACTATAAGATCCAGGCTGGATCAAAAGACCTATTTAAACCAGCATCCTCTTTTCCATTATGAGCACTTAGATGGTTATATAGTGCATTGGGTGAATTACTGTAATTTTGCAATGACTGTTACAAGGGTATTACCTAGCTAGCTTAGTCTGGTTCATGAAATTGATTGTCCAGCTCTTCCTAGGGTGGACTATGCTGGAATAGTCATCCTCCCATGCTCCACCCTCAGGATGATGGGATAGTGGAACCTGTACTAGAAGGGTAACAGATAAGAATTGTATATCTCTAAAATCTGAGAGCTTCAATAAGATAGGCAAATACCAGTTCTTTATAATTTCTCTTAGTCTTTTATAAGTGCCCTTGGAACAAAAAGAAGGCAGGAACATACTGTAATCCAGAGGTACTGGAAACTAAGGTATGAAGAGAGATACTGCTCTCATTGCCTAGAGAGCTAAGAAGAAAGTTCCTGCTTTGGGAAACCATCTTTCAGTATGTTCCTCTTGCCAAACCCCCATTAGACTTGCTTGGTTTCTTCCTTGTTCAGGAACAATTGTTGAATAAAACTCTGTGTTGTTCCTGAATTACACCAGCAGTGGCTCCAGCAGTGCTGTCAGAGTTATCGTTGTTACTTCCTAAAGGAAACGTTGTTAGAGTGGAACAGGGAGAAGTGAGGTGAATATTAAAGGAGATAAATATGAGAAAGGCCATGGGCCCTGATGGAGTGGCTGGTAGGGTGC
This sequence comes from Vipera berus, assembly GCF_964194415.1. NCBI lineage: Eukaryota > Metazoa > Chordata > Lepidosauria > Squamata > Viperidae > Vipera > Vipera berus. The sequence goes on from NC_138202.1 coordinate 240,108,667, forward strand.
TGAGAGTCTGCTCGGAACAACTGGCAGAAATCTTTATGAAGATTTTTAATCGGTCTCTGGCCCAAGCCACTGTTCCACCTTGTCTGAAATCTTCTACTATTATACCTGTCAAAAAAATCTAATATAGATAGTTTGAACGATTTCCGTCCTGTGGCGCTTACACCTGTCATAATGAAATGCTTTGAAAAATTGGTGCGAAATCGTATTATGGCTTGTTTGCCTGTTGGATTTGACTCTTGTCAATTTGCATATAAGGGAAAGAGATCCACGGAGGATGGGGTGGCCATGACCTTACATGCTGTCCTGACTCATTTGGAGAAACAAGGGAACTATGTGAGATTGCTATTTGTAGATTTTAGTTCTGCATTTAATACTATTCTTCCACATAGACTGGTGCCCAAATTATTAGATCTGGGGCTTCCGCCATGCTTATGCAGGTGGATATTAGATTTTCTATCAGATCGTTCCCAACGGGTCAGGATGGGTTCTCACATCTCTGCGGATCTCAGTATAAATATGGGGACACTGCAGGGGTGTGTGTTGAGCCCGCTTTTGTACATGCTCTACACATATGACTGTGTTCCCTACTACCCCAGCAATAAGATCATTAAGTTTGCAGATGACACAACGGTGGTTGGTCTGATTACTGCTGGGGAAGGGGAGTCAGCTTATAGGAAGGAGGTTGAATTGCTGACGGAGTGGTGTAGGGAAAATAATTTATTCCTCAATTTAAAAAAAACAAAAGAGATTATTGTGGACTTTAGGAAATGCAAATCGAACATTCATCCACTTATTATTGAAGGGAATTGTGTGGAACAGGCCTCAGTGTTTCAATTTCTGGGAATGGAGTTAAGAGATGATCTGACATGGGAAGCAAACACCAAAGTTGTGATGAAGAGAGCACAGCAGAAGTTATACTTCTTGAGAATTCTCAGGAAGCATAATCCCTCAAAGGACCTGTTGTTGGCATTCTACCACTGTACCATAGTGTTACCCTATGGTCTCTGTGTGTGGTTTGGGAGTTGTACAGTCAGGGAAAAAACAATGCTGTCCAGGGTCGTAAAGACAGCGGAGAGAATAATTGGGTGTACTCTTCCTACTTTAGATCAAATCTATGCCTCCAGGTGTTATAAGAAAGCTGTGGAGATTATGCAGGATTGCACGCACCCCGGAAATGATCTCTTTCAGCTTCTGCCTTCTAGAAGGAGGTATAGGGTCATAAAGACCAGGACCAGCCGCCTGAGAAATAGTTTTTATCCAAAAGTGGTTTTGGCTTTGAATGCAGCAGAATGCAGTTTCTGAGAGAACTTCTGTATTTAGTTTTTAGAGTGTTAGAGTGTTTCTAGGGGTTAAATGTGTATATGTGGGGTGGGTGGTATGTTGATATGTATTTTGTTGTTTTTGTTGGGTTTTTGTGGGGTTGATGTGGATTTTTCAATTTCATTGTTCTGTATGGGATAATGACAATAAAGATTATCGTATTGTATCGTATCGTAATTAGAGAGGATCAGAATTATCAGCTGCTCCAATGGTCTGCAAGAGAATTCATTTTTGACTGTAATTTTATCTGGATTAAGATGTTGGGATGAAAGATTCAAATTTTACATATATCAAAAACTATTTTGTACCTTTCCACATTTTTCTTTATCTGCTCATCACAATCCAGCTTCCCCTTCACATACAAAAGGTCCACACAATAAGCATCGTCTCAAGACATAATCCATTCACTTGAATGAAAAAGAGACAATTGGTTTTTTTTCCTCTTTCTATAGTTTTACAAGATCTGATAGTTCTGCAGTCAAAACTTTTGTCCCAGCTTTAAAACTCTGCCTGCCATCCCTGCTGAGCCCTGAACTATACTGGTATGTCATAAGTTTATTTTTGGCAAAGACAAGTTCAACTGGTAGCACGAAGAATAAAACTTAGACTTATATACAGCTTCACAGTGCTTTACAGCCCTCTAAGCAGTTTACAAAGTCAGCATATTGCCCCCAACAATCTGGGTCCTCATTTTACCAATCTCAGGAGGATGGAAGGCTGAGCCAGCCTTGAGCCTGTCAGGAATGAACTGCTGGCAGTTGGCAGAATTAGCCTGCAATACTACATTCTAACCACTGCACCACCATGGCTCTTAAAACTGTGGTATTCCTCATGTATGGTTTTGTTTTTATTTTACCCCTTTCCCATTTAAACTGATGGTTGTTTTTGTACTGTTGTATACTGTTTTAATCTATCATTTGAATTTTGCATTTTAATTATCAAGTATAAACTACTTTGAGATTTGTAGTAAAGGAAAGTGGTAAATTAAATCAATAAATAAAGACTGTCTTGAGAATTTTAAGTATAGAGAAAGGACCTGGGATTTAAAATTAATGAGAGAGAGAGAGAGAGTGGAATAAAATTTCTGTTATATTTCTGTATCAAAATATCAAGCAAGAGCTGGAAAAACTTTAAATGTACCTTGTAGTTTGGCTGTATTTCCTGTTTGCATTTTTTAAAAAAAATGTTCTTACATTGTTTTTCGCTGCATTTTTAATTAAACTTATTTACTAGTTAATGCAGGCTGAAGAGTATCTGTATACAATTACTCAAGATGAGGGACCATCCAATAATGAGATAACAACAAAGGATAAATTATTAATCTGTTTCAATCTCTTCAGTGACCCTTCAAGGGTCCAAGTACTACTGAATCCAATACTTCCCCTCCTTACTGTGGCACTTTACCTAATTCCAACTTTTCCTTTAGAGTTGCTGCAAAGGTATCATTAATCAGGAAGAAAGGAGCTTCATGGAAACCTAGAATTAGCACCATGTTGGCTGATTTCTGTTTATTTTCTTTATGTAAAATAACATTGGTCCTGAATTCCCCTCTCCACTTGTGATCCAGGTCTTAATCCAGTGGTCTTCAAACTAGGCCCTTTTATGACTTGTGGACTTCAACTCCCAGAATTCCTCAGCCAGCATGCCTGGCTGAGAAATTCTGGGAGTTGAAGTCCACAAGTCATAAAAGGGCCAGGTTTGAAGACCCCCGTTTTAGTCAAACCTGATGGATGAGCATAGCACATGCATGCATGCATAGACATACACGTATACATACACACATGTATACACACACATACACACACAATCAGACAGAGAGAGCAAAAGCAAAGGAAACCTTACCCAAATTGGAATTTCATGGCATGGGTTTCAAAGATCACATTCAGTAAACCAGTTATAATTATCAGTTCCTACTCTGTGGGTAGTGTCTTCAAAATCAAATATGTGAATTATAACCTTTTTTTAAAAAAATAGTAACCCTGTGAAATTCACCAGCTTTCTCCAAACCAAAAATGTACAGCAGCAAATGTGGAAAAGAACTAGGATTTTGGATCATCTCATAGAAGAAAAAGAAGACCTACTGTAGAAGGCAAAAATTAAAGGGAACATTCAACAAAACATAAAATATATGCCTATTTTCATCAAGCCATCAAACAGAACTAAAAGAGGTGGAAAAAAAACCCATACCATTTCATAATATGAAATGTGGAAAGTTTTCTTATTAAGTAAGAAATTTGATGCCACTTTCTGTATTCACATTTCTCATCAAAACTATGTACTCATCAAGCAGGATCTTCAATCACACTTGAAACTAATTATTTCAAGAACTAATATTCACATTTAGTGAAAAATTACACAACCTTTCCCAATAAGCCATTCTTTAAAAACGATCACCCTAGAATTAAAATAGATGAGAACAGATGAAATGCTACTCTGAGAATTTTGAAACATTGATCGTTATCATCTTCGTTATCTATAGGATATCTTTTTACCATATTTAATAGCAATCTCTTCAGATGTGTGATTTTTTTCCAGAAAATGTAACACTATTCCTCTCATTTTAACAACTTATTTGTTCTCTCTCTCTTATTCTCTTCTATTTTACTTGACAGAATCCAAAAGCACAAAAGGAAAAAGTAATGAATTACAGAATTTCATGCTTTCCATGTTGATATTTAACTTTATATTGTGCGCTTCTGGCTCCACTAGCCCTCATTCACATATAGGCATCTAAGGACCCAGAGAATGAATAGGAGGAGTCCAAAACACAACACCTTTGGCTTGCTGGAGTTTGGAAAGAAAATACACAATTCTCCCTGAAAAGGTTCTGAATTTCCAAGACCAAGGAAGGGATTGTATGTAATGATTTATAAGTCCTCCTCCATTAGATAAGGCCACTGGTTTTATAATTTATCAACTAAATTAACTTTGTGATAGAGTATCTGCTTACATATCCAACTAGTCAGGTTGGCAATTTTGACTTGTGTTTTGAAACTTCATGCTCAAAGCCTTTTCCATTAAAATTGTAAGTTAGCTTGGGCTAGCTGCAACATATTGCCTTTTTAAAAGTGTTATTATTAAATCTTGTTTCAAAGGGAAGGACTAGTTTCCATAATCTGATAGATGTTTAAATGTAAATGGAACTGTGACTTAAGATTGAAAACAGGGAAAGTGGAAAGGCATGGAATTTTCTTTTCTGATTAAAGCAGCAAGTGAAGAGTATTATGTCTATATGTTTTTCTTTTCCTTGAGAAACAGGATCACTCTTGTTTTCTTTCCGTCAAGGTGGGGAGCCTTGGGGAACTGTGGAGTGTCAAGTTATTTTCTATTGATCACGTTCGGCTTGTATATGAAAACACAAAGAACATTGTGCTGACGCTGCCTGGCAAGAAAGTGAGCAGTATGAATATGAACACTCGTCATTCCAACCTTTGGTTTAATATGTCTTTCTTCTGCAAGTATATTTTGAGTAGAACTGCAAGCAGTGCCATACCTACCTACAAAGATCACCAGATCTAAACTGCAAAAAGCCAAATGACCATTGAACGACAGCAAAGATATAACTTTGTATTTTTATAAAGGTATAACTTTGTATTTTTTGCACTCTAGATCCAGTAAACTTGCTCGAGAGCAAGCAAAAAAGTGCTGGTATTGAGCCAGTTTTCCTACCAAAAAGTACAGTAATTGGTCCAATATTTAAAATCAATTTTAGAAATGTACTTTTTTTCATTACAGCGTAAAAGTTGATATAGTGCTTCTCCAGAATCATTAAATCCTCTAGATATCATTTGAATTCAATCAGTCTGATTTAAAGTCCCATTCAGCCTACTAGTCTCTTCTAAATAGGATTGCAATATAAACATCATTGAGCAGAAAAGGCGGCTATGGAGTTTGTTCTATTGTTATTGCTTTTTGTATTTTTTGCCAATTAGCCTAGTGATAGTGGATGAGTATTGCCTCCTATTGTATTCATTAATGGCTTCCTGAGCCTCATGTTCTCCATCTGATTTGGGATTTTAATTCTCAGAATTTCCAGATAGCATGGGACCTTCCAGACCTGTAGACCTAATACAAGTTGGGGGAGATTGATCTATGCATAATAAAGGTTGCTAGAATATTAATATTATACCAATAACCCATCTTTCCTGCAACAGCGCAAAGCTGTTTTATTCTCAGAATAATGCAACACAACAGCCCCCTTAAGGAGGTTTTATTCATTAAACATAATGAAACACTTAAACTTAAACTAGTAGTAACTCCCCCCCCCCATGTCTAAAAAGCTTGCACAGCTTCATTATTTATGCATCATGGTTTTTAAAGTCCTTTTGTTTCTTTCAAAAAGTGTCACTTGTTTAGTTAAAATGTCCTCATGAGGGTTTTATAAACTAAAAAAAATAACCACATCAATAGTTCCCTTTTCAAAAATGAGGACATAAGAGTAGCCTCTTTGGGATAATAGGTTTATTGGTTTGAAAGGTGCTGAAGACCATTACTGGGTAACATACTTGCTCCTTGGAAAATTGTCATCTTTCACTGAATTCTTCTTCTTAATATTTATTTATTTAAATTTATTAACCGCCCGCTTAAGAGGACTCTGGCAGTGTACAAAGCTAGGCAATACAAAACAAAGCAAATATTAAATCAAACAGAAAGTCTAGTTAATAAAATCATCAAACCAAAATTAACAAAACAAAACAGAGTTATTGGACAAATAATAAACATCCACTCCAGGTCTGGACCAAATGCCAGCTTTTCAAAGCTTTTCAGAACCCTAGGAGAGAGGGCACCATCCTTATCTTTAGAGGTGCTCCTCCAGAGGGGTAGTGCTACAAAACTGAGGGGCACATTTCCTAGATGTACGGTAGTTCATAAGGATATAAATCATAACCTTACATCACAGAGTGGAAAGGATCATCCCTCCTCCGCCCACCCCAACCAATTAACTGACTTCCATACATTGCACAGATATGGACAAATCAGTTAGTCTTCCCTTGACCATTATTTTTTAGTCCTCCAGACTAAAGAAGTCTCTTCACACAGTATCCTTATGGGTTATCACTACTTCAGACAAGTAAGGAAGAGACATATTCTTCAACCCATTTCTAGTTGTTGTTTTTTTCATCCTGGAATGGCCAGGAAGGGAAAAAATTAAACTGACTGCTTAGAGGCATCTGTACACTGTCATCTTACCATTGTGCTGTGCACCATTTGCATAACTATGGCTGATTGTATGGATTTTTTTTAATCTCAGGCAAATCTAGGGATGGTTGGCACTAAATCTCCTAGATCCAGGATTCCTGTTCCTTTCCAGCTTCCTCCTTTTAGTGATGGACTAAGGTGACTCATGAGAACAAGACTTCTGTGGAGGAGTCTGTATTTTCAAGCAACAAAAGTCTTAGGTTTGAATCTCATTAAAATTAATAATTTTAGACCACGTGCAAGACTCTGCTGAAGACCATCAAGAACAATAGACAATGATGGACAAATTGCTTAGCCTACCATAGGACAGTTTCCTAAATTATAAATCTTGGACATTCTTCAGCAAAAATAAAAAAAATAAAAATGAAGTAGTAGACTTGGAAAAGAATTACTTTATCTCTGGAGAATGGCTGTCAGTAACATATTAACAGCACTAGCCTACATGTTTAACTCAGATCTGTATCTACACAAAATGATCTAAGACTTTGAATTTTGCCTTCTGGGTCTTTTCACATCATAGGGTTGGGCTGTTCATCCAAGTAATATAATATTGACTGCTGTATACTGACAAACTGGTTCAAATACGAATGAACTAAGAAAACAGCAGGAGGAAAAGAAATGGGAATTTCCCAGTTGCAGACAGAGTATAAAGAATTGTTTTCAAGAAGGAAGCAACCCTGAAAAACAAACCATTAATACACTTAATGAAAATGATAGATTGCCACCTTAGTATTTTAAAAATACAATACAGTCTAAAGTAGGACAGGGCTCTTTTGTTCCTTCTTTAATTTAAAAGAAGATTATTCATGCTTTTTGAAGAAATCAATGGCTGCTTGGGATCTCTTTCTTTAGTTGACACTTTATTATGTATTCCCCTATTAGTTCATTTTATCCTGTTTCCAAATTTTATTTATCGCAATGTAGTGAAGTGTGAACTTGGACATGGATTTCTACAATATTTTCTCAATATACGTATTTTCAAACAAAATTAGATACAGTTTTAGAAATAGAATTACATTGCCATATTTATAGAGAGCACAGCATCTCATAAATAAACATTATTTAGGATAGGGAAGGCAGTAGATAGTTAAGGGAAGTAGAAGATTGGGGAACAACAGTTGTGGATATCGGAATTCTACTTGATGTTTCAGCAGACCAGAGAAGGCTCCATGATGCTCCAATTTTATCACTGGTGCCTTGCCAAGCAGGGCATTCTGATCTTCATTCTGCTAAAGCACCAGAAAGAACAATAATAGATACCTTGCCATATGTTGATATGTCCTGAGGATGAAAAGTGCAAAGATTCGATTTTTTTAAATAGTCCTAGTAAATGCAACCAATTTATTTATCTCCATTTCTCATCAAATCCAAAACCCAAGAAAATGTTTGCTTGACATTTGACATGATTTCTATTGCAATGAGTGTAAAGGTAGAACACATTCCGTGCTCCATATTATAGGGAAATAGCGGTGATGGAATTCAGGGACATTTTCATAATGTGCAATTCAACACTTGGGAAGCCTTATCAGAATGGCTGATATAGTATTTCCATTTGTGATTTGGAACCATAATGTTAAAGGCAATCCATCCCTTTTAACATGGACCTCTCTTTGTTCTTGCTGGGCATAATCCACATCAGCTATGGTGGTGCTCACTTAAGATATCAAGAATTGGTACGGTGCAATCTGTTGAAATTCAAAGCAGTAATAGCAGCAAAAATATGGAGTTATGTGAATGAGGAACCAAAGGGTTTATTATTATTATTATTATTATTATTATTATTATTATTATTATTATTATTATTATTATTATTATTATTATTATTATTATTATTATTTTCTATTTCACTGTTCTCTTCTTTCAAGGATGCCCTGCCCCTTGAGAATTGGGACTGCTTAATCCCAGAGAATAGAACATCTGAAGTTAAACATGAATCTCATGATTTCTATTTATAAAAGGATAGGGCATTCCCATTAGCCATCATCAGTAATGATGAGCAACATCAGCTGGATGTTGGAGTAAGAGTAAAGTTAGATTTCATTGATTTATATTTAAGCAAGATTAAAATTTAATGCAATTAAATAACATTAATATAATTAAGTACCATTAACATGCATTTCTCTCTTTCTCCTCTTCTGTCCTATTAAAAAATTACAATCTGGCAACAACTTTTGACAGACTTTACATGTCCTGAGGCAGTCCAAACTAAGAGGAAGAGACAAAGTTCTCAAAGCCTGTTGCAGGCCATCTGAGCCAGGAACATAGGAGAGTTGGCAAGTAGATTTTATACATACTTTGCATCTACCATTATTTTCTAAAATGATGGAAAGGTTTGGAGTTACTAATAATATTTAGCTAGAACAGCAATGGCAATAGGAGCACCAGATAGACAGAGCAAAAGTTTCTGAAAGACATCTTCACTGCTTCCAGCTTTCAGAAGGCAAGTGCCAAGGGGCACATGGTGTCAATGTTTGATACCACTGATAGCATCTCATATTATGAAACAATTATTCTGAAAGGAAAGCCATCTGCTGAAAGATTAATTTGAATCACCGTAGGAATTATAAAGGCTAAACATATATCACTGAAGTGGGAAAACAAATCCTCTGAAGAAGTAGCAGCATGCCTTTAGATCTTGTTGACATCTGCTACATAATAGCAATACTGTTAGGTAAAGGTTTTATCCAAAACTTATCCCAGTTTTATTAGGTAACCCTCCCTTCCACAATCTCTACAGCACATTCCATAGAGAAATGTGAGAGGATTCACATGCTGCGGTTCTTTTCTTAAATATGAATAAGCCAAAAAGGAAAATCTAAATACAAAGCTGAGATCTGAGTTGCAAAGTAGATCTTTGTGGAAAGTACTGAATTATCAATTCACAGATGTTCTGTTATTGAACAATATGTAAATCCACAGTAAAAACAGTGAGGCTTTTACCATTCTGACCTTGGTTGTTTGCTTGAAGATGTTTCATCACCCAACCAGGTAACACCATAACTAAGGTACTTTTTTCTGCTTGATTATTTGGTGTTAATGCCTGCTTATCTGAGTGTTGGTTGCTGGTGTGGAGGTATTTTGGTTTTTTTGTTGCCTTCTTAGCTTTTTCATTGTCTCTTTTGAATGGTGTATAAATGTGGTTTATCTCTATGCATCTGTTGATGGCTGATTTATCTTAATGTCAAACTTCCAGGAATTCAATAGCTGGTTTTGGTCTAGGATGCTTACAGTTTCCTGTCATGGCCAGAAAGATAAAGGGGATCATCAGCCTGAGGAGTTTTAGCTGGAAGATTTGCAGGCATAAAGAGCAGCATTGTCTAGCAACAAGGAGAGGAAGTTACCGCTGGCCTCAGAAGGCAAAGAGGTGGAGCTAGGACTTCCACCCAATGCAAAGGCTCCCTATCAGCTGAGGAAGGTAGAACAAAGGCACTCAACAAGACTATTGGCAAGAAAGAATTGTGTCTAATCAAAGGAACAAATCAGAATCATGCCTCCCATATGTAAGGGAGCCGTGTTCCTCACAGAAGTGTTGATAACTGTCCATTTAACTCATCATCATGGTCCTCAGTTCCTTAGCTGCCTTCTTGTTTGTTTGAACCTTTTTGTCAGACCTTTCTGTTTGAAATCTTTTTAGTAAAGGTAGAAAACTTACCTGTACGTCTGTGATTTCCATGGGCCGGGACAACATTCTCAGTTGAAACTGTGGTTATAGGTACTTTATATTTAATTTGATTTGTCTCCCATTCAGTAAAATAATGGACTTGGGCAGCTATGCTGACTCAGGAATTCTAGGAGTTGAAGTCCACAAGTCATGAAAGAGCCAAGGTTGCCTACCCCTGGACTTGGCTATTACATAAATATGAAAATATAAAATCTGGCTATACTATCACCATTGAACTGTATTGTGTGTGACTAAGCATAAAGGTAAAGATAAAGGTTCCCCTGCACATGCGTGCTAGTCACTTCCGACTTTAGGGGCCGGTGCTCATCTCCGTTTCAAAGCCGAAGAGCTTTGTCTGAGGATGTCTCCGTGGTCATGTGGCCGGCATGACTAGACGCCAAAGGCGCACGGAACGCTGTTAACTTCCCACCATAGTGGTCCCTATTTTCCTACTTGCATTTTTACATGCTTTCGAACTGCTAGGTTGGCAGAAGCTGTGACGAGTAACAGGTGCTCACTCTGCTATGCGGCACTTGGGATTCGACCTGCCAAACTGCCGATCTTCTGATCGACAAGCTCAGCGTCCTAACCCACTGAGCCACCGCGTCCCTGTGACTAAGCATACATGAATTTAAATGGCCACCAGCAGTGTTATGTGTGAGGAGCAGAGCGATCAAATAGCCTATTTAATGATCAAATCCATTGGTTAATCACTGCATTAATACAAATGTTCCTTTTTTCATTTAAGAACTCAAAATCATTTATAGTACTTGTCTCCTATTTGAAGACATGCTTTAATTTTCAACTATGGAATCCCAAATAAGTTTTTTAAAAAACAACATTCTCCAAGTATGCCCATATACCATTACTTAGTTAGCTCTAAGAAGCCCAGAAAAACATATTTCAGATTTGAATTGGTTCTTAACCTTCTTGGATTCAGTGAAATGTTGGAAGTTATGTAAATTATATACATGTTAGCAGCACTGAGGCAAAAAGAAAGGATAATTTTGGAAAAGGTGCAGAGAAAGGACCCAACTATTCACTGTAGAGTTCCATGAGGACAAATGTAGTAGTCCTGAAACTTGCAAGGTTGTTTGAACACAGCAAAAGAAACCCATGCCTTGGGCCAAACTTAGCACTTTGTACTGTATTGGTTCACAGAACCTCAGAAGCCTGGAGAAGTAGTGTTGCCTAGAAAAAGGGCAATAAATATCAAGTTAGATTAAAGCAATTATATAACCTCAAGTCCCATAATGAGTGATAAACATAACCAAGAAATGATCTTGCGAATTATATTATACACAAACTGATCAAAATTTCTTATTGTCTGAAACAAACATATGGTTCTTGGCAAAGGTTGTTACATTAAATAAGAATTGCAATTTGTTTTTATCTCCTGTTACCTCACCGTGTTCCATAATACACACATGTTGATGGACTAGTTTTGAATGTTTGCAATTCTCTTAGTACTTTTAAAGGATGTCATCCTTGTTCCAAACTAATTGACAGAGTGCTGCTGTCCAATTTCATAATGTTTGCTCAACCTAAAACACCTTAATATTTCTTTTAGCACCCTTACTGATAAAAGCATTAACAGTAAAGGCATTTTTATTCATCAGATTTCTTCCCCTTTCCCCTCAGAACACAGCTACATGGCCATTTCCCACAGTACTGTTTTATCTGGTAGAGCACAAATGGATTAGCACATTGTCCATGTTTAGCAAGAAGGCTGACACAATATTCAGAACTGACTGCATGGAAATGACATTGATCTGAAGAATGTGTCAATCATTCAGTTTTTGTTTTAGTAGAAAATTTGAGAAAAAAATACACTTGGAATTGAAGGATTCTTAAAAAGTGTTAAAATAAAACTTGAATTTCCAATTACAGGCAGGTTCACCCGTTCCCATTAGTCTTCTATGTCCCCCTCCACCCTTACCACATTGTTCAGAAAAGCTCATCTTGCTAGTCAAAAAGATAGCTGCAGGGAAGGAAAAAAATCCATGAATTTAGGATCTAGGCTTATATCTGAAGGAATCAATCTTACATCTAAAAAATCCAAATGCCCAGAGAATGCCAAAATTTCTCTCACGATATATCCAGTTCTGATGATTCAACCGTTCTCAATTATCTTGCATAGCTGTCTGTTCTGTAAAAAAGGTAGAAGTAAAGGTATCCCCTGTCCAGTCGTTTCTGACTCTGGGGGCAGCCCTCACCTTCTTTCTTAATCAAGGGAGCCAGGGTTGTCTGAAGACATTTCCGTCGTCATATGGCCAGCATGACTATATGCCAAGGCACATGGGATGCTATTACCTTCCCACCAAAGTGGTGCCTATGTGTCTACTTGAATTTGCCTGCTTTCGAACTGCTGGATGGGCCGGAGTTGGGGCAAGTAACAGGACCTCACCCCATTGTGCAGTACTCGGGTCTCGAACCTGGGCTGTCAGCTTATATAATAATAATAATAATAATAATAATAATAATAATAATAATAATAATAATAATAATAATAATAATAATAATAATAATAATAATAATAATAATAAGAAGAAGAAGAAGAAGAAGAAGAAGAAGAAGAAGAAGAAGAAGAAGAAGAAGAAGAAGAAGAAGAAGTTGGAAGGGACCTTGGAGGTCATCTAGTCCAACCCCCTGCTCAGGCAGGAAACCCTATGCTATTTCAGGCAAATGGCTGTCCAGTCTCTTCTTAAAAACTTCCAGTGTTGGAGCATTCACCACTTCTGGAGGCAGGTTGTTCCACTGGTTAATTGTTCTAACTGTCAGGAAGTTTCTCCTTAGTTCTAGGTTGCTTCTCTCCTTGATCAGTTTCCATCCGTTGCTTCTTGTCCTGCTTTCAGGTGCTTTGGAGAATAGCTTGACTCCCTCTTCTCTGTGGCAGCCCCTGAGATATTTGGAACACTGCTATCATGTCACCCCTCACTCTTCTCTTCGTTAAACTACACATACCCAATTCCAGCAACCGTTCCCTATATGTTTTAGCCTTCAGTCCCCCAATCATCTTTGTTGCTCTTCTCTGTACCCTTTCTAGAGTCTCGACATCTTTTTTACATCGTGGTGACCAAAACTGGATGCAGTATTCCAGGTGTGGCCTTACCAAAGCATTGTAAAGTGGTATTAGTATTTCACTTGATCTTGATTCTATCCCTCTGTTAATGCAACCTAGCACTGTGTTGGCTTTTTTGGCAGCTGCAGCACACTGCTGGCTCATATTGAAGTGATTGTCTACTAGGACTCCGAGATCCCTCTCACAGTTACTACTATTGAGCAAGGTACCACCTATACTATACCTGTGCATTTGATTTTTCATGCCTAAATGTAGAACCTTACTTTTTTCACCATTGAATTTCATTTTGTTATAACTACTTGTTAGATTTTTGTAACCAGTGCCTTATGCATCATGAACTTTATATTCATTTAAATTCCGGACTGAGAAAAGTGAATTCTGCAAACTGCATCAATTATGCAGGTAGATCCCATTTTTAAAATATATTGTATAATTTTGTTAAATGTAGAGGAAGAAAGCTGCAAGTCTATCTTTGACTACTAATCTAAATGTCCTTCCAGTTTTATTTTGTTTCTGAGTGTTTAGTAGGCATTGGTGCAATAATCATATTGCAATGAAGGTTTATTTATTAAAAAAATGAAACAGGGAGTCTCTAAAAACTTCGGAACCACCACCTCCTCCTCTTCCTCCTCTTGTAAAAGTATGAACTATGCATACTATGTTTAACCCATACTGTGTCATGCTTAGATTCCAGAGACTGTAGTCAGAGCAGCCATAGTTTGTTGGCAGAATACAAAGTCTGCAGTTTGAAACTCCCAGGTTCGCTTCTCAACATCTGCAGCTAAGACTGGAGAAAACCTTGAATCTCGCAAAAGTCCTATCTCCTAGAACTGACAACTTATAATGCTTCAGTTGTCCTTGGACAGGCATTCCAATAGTGGTAGCTGGGACTGATAGGAATAAGAGTCCAAGTACTACATAGAAACCAGAAATTTCTTCTCCCCAAAATATAGAAACAGAACACAGTATCAAATGAATCATTCTCAGTATCAGTGTGATTCCCTTTGGAACCACAATGAATTTCCTACAGTACTGCAGTAGAAAGGTTGATTGGTGTGTATGCATCATATTCAAAATGCCTGCCTGTAATTTACTCCTTTGTTGTTGCTGGTGGCAAAGTCATGTCCAACCCATCACAGCCCCATGGACAATGTTCCTCCAGGCCTTTCTGTCCTCTACCATCTTCTGGAGTCTATTTAAGCTCACGCCAGTGACTCCATCCAGCCACCTCATTCTCTGTCGTCCCCTTCTTCTATTGCCCTCAATCTTTCCCAGCATTAGGCTCTTCTCCAGTGAGTCCTTCCTTCTCATTAGGTGGCCAAAGTATTTGAGTTTCAACTTTAGGATCTGGCCTTCTAAAGAGCAGTCAGGGTTGATCTTCTCAATTTACTCCTTATAAGGATATAAATGATAACAGGTGGCATAATTTCATATATCTCTTTGAGGGACATGGGTGATTCAGAACTGTGAAAAATAAATAAATAAAATTTCCAGGACCAGTTCCTACTCTTTTCTAGCAAAGGTGGAAATTATATTTTTTATAATATAAGAGAGAGAAAAAGATGGCCCAGTGCATGTTTATACAATAAAGTCATGCCAAGTGCTTTATTAGGAGTGAAATGAAAGACTCCTGAACTAATATTAGAAAACAGATCCTTCCGTTACATTCAGTCATTGAATTTAAGGTTGGGTTTACTTGTTTTTAGTGGGTGTATCCATTATCCCTATGTCATCTTTGGCAGCTATATGTAAAAGCTCAGCATAAAATTTCCTGTAGCCTTGAAAAGAAAGTTCTGGCCAGATGCAACAGCTCTGCCTGATAATATGACTTTATCCAGGATTCACAGCTTGAGAGCCACTTGCCTACATACTTTATTTGTCATAGGGAATATCAGCACTTACTATTTAAGATGCTCCTATCCTGCCAGCTTGAGTCTAATCTGGCTTTAAAAAATCTTGACCTGACTGAAAGGCTTTGGCAACAGCTGGCAAATTATACGGCTACCATATCATCTCTCCTTTGGGTTCCAGGAAAGTTTCAACTACTTTCCTTCCTGTGGATGGAACTTCCTGGAAATATATGTGTATGTGTGTGGATGTCTCTAGCTTGTATATATATAATAACCCCCCCATACACACACACACACACATCCAGAGAGAGAAAGGTAGGGGAGAGAGTGCGTGCTTATCTATCATCTAAGTTTAAAGCACTAAATCATGGGTGTCAAACTCAATCGTGTCACGTGATATATCGTATCACAACATTTTGCCTTTGTGGAGCCAGGGTGGATGTGGCTTGCACGTGATGCATCTGGCCCGTGGGCTACCAGTTTGACCCCAATGCACTAAAATACACATTAAAAAAACAGCTTTTTTTTTTTTAAAAAAACCTTGTTACTACTATATTCTAAGTACTACTGTATATGACAGGGGTCCCCAACCCCTGGTCCATGGACCGGCACCGGGCCGTGGCATGCAACAAACCAGGATACACAAATAAACGAAGCCCCATTCATGGAATGCAGGCAGCATGTGAAACCATGCCCCCTCTGGTCCATGGAAAACCTCTCTCCACAGAACCGTCCTTGGTGCCCAAAAGGTTGGGGTCGTCTGTATATGACATATCTTTAACATGCTTGTAATAGCACAATCATAATTGTTAAGGCAATATTTCTCTCTCTCTTACTATTTCTCCCCATGACCTATTTCTTTTAATAAGAGCATTTCACTATTTTGTAATCAAAACTAGGGGTGGTGTGTGTGTGTGTGTGTGTGTGTGTGTGTGTGTGTGTGTGCGCGCATACTTGTTTTACTTTAGAAACTATTCAAATTATGTCATAGATAGATAGATCTAGATCAGGGCTTTTCAACCTTTTCACCCATTGTACCCCTTTTAGGATAAGGCAATGTCCGAATACCACCAGTCACCCAGCAAGGTGTCAAAAACTTGACGGGAAAAAAAAGGGAAAAAAAAGATAAATTACAGGTAGTCCTTGACTTACAACAATTCGCTTAGTGACTGTTCAAAGTTACGACAGCACTGAAAAAGTGACCATTTTTCACACTTATGACTGTTGCAGCATCCCCAGGATCATGTGATTTACATTCTGATGCTTGGCAACTGATTCATACTTATGATGGTCACAGTGTCCCAGGGTCATGTGATCACCTTTTGCAACTTTTTGACAAGCAACGTCAATGGCTGGGGGGGGGGGCAGCTCATCGCTCAGGTTGCAGGGTGCCTCTGTGGGGGGAATCCATGGGTCTCTGGTGGAGGGAGGTGGGACTGGGGTGGGTGCCCTCCTTCCTCCCTCTCTCCCATTGTCCCTTCCTTCCTTCCTTCTTTCCTTCCTTCCTTTCCTCCTTCTTTGTCCCTTCCTCCTTCCCTCCCTCCCTTCCATTGTCCCTCCCTCCCTCCCTCAGGTTGCAGGGTACCTGTGTGTGTGTGGGGGGAAATCCATGGGTTACTATTGTAAATGGGCAGGAGGGAAATCAAACTTTTCAATAGGCATGTTACTGTTTATACTCTGAAGGGCAAATATCCCTACCTTTCTTCTTTCCTTCCTTCCTTGTTTTTTTTTCCTTTTAACTTGATCATATTTGAATAAGTTCTTTTTATTCCTCCAAAAACCTCGGTTCATTCTCAGCAGTTCACAATTCTGGGCTTCTTCTTTTGTCACCTTTTTGTTTTCCCAGTTCCTCCCTAAGATTTTTGGGTCATTTCTTCTCTTCTTTTCTCCTCCATTCTCCGAGCAATTGTGCTTTCAACGAGTCCACCCCACCCCATTATTTCCTCTTGCTACCAGGCACTCTCGGTTTAGGAAAACCGCTTTCTGAAGTACAAGATAGGGAGGTATCAGACACAGTCACACTTCTATTGCAGTTGCCCTTAAAGTCCTGAAATTGGGCTTATTTTGCTTCCATAAAGATTGTTCTTTCCCACTGTCAGAAGAGTAAAAAAACTCTATCAGAGAGTGATGAATCGTGGTTCATTTTGATGCATGATAAACAAAGAAAACCGGAAACATATATTCTACTATTTAACCTTTTAATTACAAAGAAACTTGTAAAAACACAGAAAAGACTCATGGCTACATGTCTATCTTCCCAGAGAGCACAAAGAAGAGGAAAAAGAAAGTAACTTTTGTTTTAGGCATGCGCACACAATAATAAACTGGCTGAAACATGTGACACTCACCATGGTTACAATGATAAGATAACAAGACAGCTTGCAAAGTACAAACTATAACTTGCTTTACTGAGAAAACAGAAAAACGCAGTGACGTCCCCTTCTTTTGTCAGTAAAGCAAAACTCAGATAAGACACATTTTCTTACGCAGATACTCGTGCTGGGCTGCAGGAAGTGGCTTGTTCAGCATATCAGCAATCTGATCATGTGTAGGCACATACTGCAATTTAACAAAACCTTTTTTAACTACTTGTCTTATATTTTGATAACGGATGTCAATGTGTCTAGACCTAGAACCTGTAAAGCGATTCTCAGATATATAAACCACAGATTTGTTGTCTTCCATCACTATGATCGGTCGAATCGGCTGTGTCCAGATATCTGTGACTAAAGCATCAAACCATGTTAGAGAATTACATGCATCTGAAACACAAGCATATTCATCTTCAGTAGATGAACAAGAAACAAAATTCTGTTTATGCACATGCCAGTAAACAGGACATTCATTTAAAAACAGCATATAACCTGAAGTACTTTTACGTGATTTCTTATCACTCGCCCAATCAGAATCTGCATAACAACATAACTCTGCATAGTCAGTATGTGTCGGTTCTAACAATAACTTCATGTTTTTAGTGTGCTTTAAGTATCTCAATAATTTTTTAACACATGTCCAATGAAACTGTTTTGCCTTGCCTATGTGTCGTGATAGGAGATTAACACTAAGTGCAATGTCGGGTCTAGTCCAACTACTAATATACAGCAGCGACCCAATGACTGAGCGATAAAGTGTTTGATCTTCGAACTCAGGACTTGGTTCATGTGCCAGGTTGTGAAAATCGGTTTGCATGGGTATACTCACTGGTTTAGCATCCTTCATGTTGCAGTGATGCAATAGTTGTTCAATATTATCTTCTTGTGTGAGACTGAACCCCTTCTGAGTTTTGACAACTTGAACACCCACTGCTGCTTTGGATTTGGATTTTTTGCAGACAGCACAATCCAAGAACACCTTACACCCCTTTAGATCCAAACCTCTTGTGAACTCTGGCATCTTCTTCAAAACAAGGAAACTGGCATGACCCAATCTTCTATGCCACTTATGAATACACCTGCAATGCAAAGGTTTACCTGTTAGTGAATTCTCAACATTAGCATGTTTATTAGGAACCTCAGGCTTGCCGTGAGCAACCTGTGTCTTATTTGATTTCCTGTTAGCTTTAGGAGCCTTTGAAATGGTAACAGGATCTCTCACTGGAACATCTTTCACTGGGCCTGCACTCCCCCTTTTTGGAGCTTGTATACTTGCCTGCTCTTGCTGCTTAGACTTTGGCTTTAAATAATAAACACCACCAATCAACATGGTTTCAGCAACAATATCTCCGTCTTTAACTACATAACTTGCCTTTTCAAGATAATGAACCTGGAATTTTGACACCCTAGACAAGTGACTCTGACTAAGCAAATTACTATTAGCTGATGGTACGTACTAAACATCAGAAATGTATGCCCCGAGCTCTTCAATGTAAACAGTTCCTTTTCCCATGACCTGAACAGGATGATTTGAAAAAGAGTAAAGTTCACAAAGTTCAGGTTCAGGCTCATGCATCTCTGTATAAACCTCTTCTCTATAGGTAACATGTAAAGCTGCTCCACTGTCCAAAGTCCAAAGAAGTCATCTGTCGTACTCTGGTTGAGGTTGTGGATCGTTGGTTAAAGCCAATATGGCAAGTGGAGCTTGTGAATCACACCTGGGACCACGATCACGACCTTGTCGTCCGCCTCTACCTCTGCCTCCTCTGGAATCTGTTCCTCTGGGCTGGTACGTGGCAGGTGCTGAAAATCGTTGGGGACAATCCCAGGTGGCATGTCCCACACGACTGCAGAGGTAACATCTTGGCATAATTGGAACGTAGGCTTTTCCACAGAAGGGACGCCTCACTGGAGCTCTTGATGCAGGTGGTCCTCTCAAATGTGGTGCAGATTGCATAAGTGCCTCTTCTTCGGTTAAAATTCTGCATACATGATCCACTGTGCGTTGAGCAATGGGCACTTGATTAATCTTGGTAATAGCATCTTTCCATTCATAGTTCAATGAGTTAATAATAATGCTGATCATTTGAAAGTCATCAATAGGATAGCCATTTTCACCCAGTTCTCTTCTTATTCCTTTCATTTTAGTTAAGTGTTCTCCAATATGTTCACTAGTTTTTAATCTAGAACCATGGAACTCAGACAAAAGCAAACATGTAGACTCAATTGACGTAGGTCGATAACATGCTTCTAATTGAGTCCAAATTTGTTGAGCAGTTGCATCTTGTGAAAATGTAAGCTGCAATTCAGTGTCCATTGACATCAATAATGTGCATGCTTTATTATTCAAGTCCCATATATCAGGAGTCCATGGCTGGTCAAGAGGATTAAATACTATGCCATGAGTACCTTCTCTGTGAAGCAAAAGTCCAACTTCACTGACCCATGCCCTGTAATTTTGTCCTGACCGCTTCAATTTCAAGTCACCAGCCAGTGGTACAATAGGAGAGGCCTGTTGAGGAACATGCATTTGAGGTATTGGCTGTGCAGGCTGTGCAATCTGGACTTGACCTGCAGGAGGCACCAGTGGCGCCTGTGCCAAGAATTGGGGCAGATGCATTGGGACTGCCGTTGGTACCAGTGCTGGCTGTGGTTGCACGTGAGCTGCAATTCCACCCTGGCCAGCAGGAGGCACTGGCACTTGAGCTGCTACATTAAGTTGGCCTGCAGTTGGTACTGGCCTCTGTATTTGAGAACCTAGTGGTAGCTGCACTGGGGCTGACTGTTGCTGTACTCTATTTGGGACAGGAACCTGGCTAGTAGCAGTATTAATAGGAATTCTAGCATCATCAGCTTGGAGCAATTATTGATGAATAGACATCTGTGAAAACGCATTTTGCATTCTCTTAATTTACTCTTGCATTCCATATAATAAGTCATTTCTATCTTGTAAAACAAATTCACCAGCAGATGGTGCTATAACATTAGATTCAGGCAGCACTGTAGCCTTGCGTGCCATTTGAATTTTCTGTTCCCCTTCGTCTAACATAACACCCACTGGTGGGTGTGGCTTTACCTTGAGAGAAGAAGGCAATATGGCTGACTCTGGGCTTTGAATAAAAGCAGATTCCCTCTCAAGCTGCGTAAACATTGAGGCATATGCTTTAGCCTATTGTAACCTTTGCTCAAAAACCTCAATTTGTTCAAAATACCTTTTAACAGCCTTCTCAGGCAGAGTTTTTTCAGGGCTACAAGGAGAATAAAAAAATACATCCTGCCCATATTCAGCATGAGCTCCGTGAGTGTGAAAACTTTCTGAGACGGCTGCATTAGAGCTTGTAAAAATAGAAGAAGGTGTTGTTGTTGTTAGTTGTGAAGTCATTTCCGACCCATCGTGACCCTATGGACAATGTTCCTCCAGGCCTTCCTGTCCTCTACCATCTTCTGGAGTCTATTTAAGCTCACTCCTACTGTTTCAGTGACTCCATCCAGCCACCTCATTCTCTGTCATCCCCTTCTTCTATTGCCCTCAATCTTTCCCAGCATTAGGCTCTTCTCCAGTGAGTCCTTCCTTCTCATTAGGTGGCCAAAGTATTTGAGTTTTAGCTTCAGGATCTGGCCTTCTAAAGAGCAGTCAGGGTTGATCTCCTCTAGGACTGACCGGTTTGATCGCCTTGCAGTCCAAGGGACTCGCAGGAGTCTTCTCCAGCACCATAGTTCAAAGGTGTAACTGACCTTAAATCTTCTTCTCCAAGACGCGTGGCAGAAGCAAATGAAGTCTGTTCTTCGTCAGACTCTTCAGACTCCTTTCTGTCTTCCTTTGGCATTGGCATTTTCAGTAAATTGAGCACAGCATAAATCAGCTGAACTAACTAACTTAAAGCTCTTATCAGCATCAAAAATAAACAACCATCCTCTGCTACCATGTCAGAAGAGTAAAAAAACTCTATCAGAGAGTGATGAATCGTGGTTCATTTTGATGCATGATAAACAAAGAAAACTGGAAACATATATTCTACTATTTAACCTTTTAATTACAAAGAAACTTGTAAAAACACAGAAAAGACTCATGGCTACATGTCTATCTTCCCAGAGAGCACAAAGAAGAGGAAAAAGAAAGTAACTTTTGTTTTAGGCATGCGCACACAGTAATAAACTGGCTGAAACATGTGACACTCATTGTATACTGAGAAAACAGAAAAATGCAGTGACACCCACGTGGGCTTTGGCTGCCTCAGAAGACACGAGGGGCCTTGCTCCTTATCGGAGATGTGCAGATGGAGGCGTTGGGTGGGGGCAGAGCCTAGAGGGAACTCTTCGGAGTGAACTCGCTACCCGCCCGCCCGACTCCACAGCTCCTTCCCCAGGTGCTTCACGTCCTGCAAAGGGCGTTGGGAGAGGAGCGGGCGCAGGGCCAATCAGGAGCCCTGCTAGGGGACAAGCCGGCATGAAGAGAGAGAGAGTGCCTCTCTGTCTCTCTATCTCTCTCTCTCTCTGCAAATGCTGGATGACTGGGAGCTGTAGTTGAAGGCTGAAATGCCTTCAGCTGTAACTGCTCGCATGTGTTTGTGTGTGTGTGTGTGTGAGCAGGGATCAATGCTGCTTTCCAGGTGATAAGTGTTTCTTTGGGGCTCAGCAGACGTGCTGGGATCAGTGCTGCTTTCCAGGTGATTGGTGCTTATTTGGGGCTCAGCAGCTCCAGCTGGAGCCTGGCACTGATCCTGGCACTTCTGCTGAGCCCTGGCAGCCCCGAAGAAGTACCGATCAGCTGAAAAGTGGCACTGATCCTTGCTAAGCCCTGGCAGCCCTGAAGAAGTGCCAATCAGCTGCAAAGTGGCACTGAACCTGGCGCTTGAGCCCTGGCAGCCCTGAAAAAGCACTGATCAGCTGCAAAGTGGCACTGATCCTGGTGCTTGAGCCCTGATAGCCCCAAAGAAGTGCGGATCAACTGCAAAGCGGCACTGATCCTTGCTGAGCCCTGGCAGCCCCGAAAAAGTGCCAATCAGCTGCAAAGCAGCACTGATCCTTGCTCTTGAGGCCTGGCAGCCCCGAAAAACTGCCAATCAGCTGCAAAGTGGCTCTGATCCTTGCTGAGCCCTGGTAGCCCCAGCTCTGGGCCGCCACCTCCCTCCCCACCTCCTCACTGGCCAGGGCTGCCGCTGGGAAGCCATCAACCCGCCAGGAGCTCTCTGTGGACTGGAGCCCATTGGCGGAGGTTGGGGCCAGCCGTATGGAGTTGCCAGCTGATCAGTGCATACAGTCGGCCCCGACCTCCACCAATGGGCTCCAATCCACAGAAAGCTCCCGGTGGGTAAACACAGCATGACTGGTGCATGGGCGCAACGCGGGAGGGAGGAAAGGCGATGCCACGTACCACCAGCCTGGTGTTCGCGTACCACCAGTGGTACACGTACCACCAGTTGAAAAGCCCTGATCTAGATCTAGATCTATAGATCTATAGATCTGTAGGTATAGATGTATACATGCATACAGTATATATATCAAAAGCTGGAAAGTGTCTGGACTTCTCTTAATCTTTGAAATGGCCTGAAATGGACATATCTGCTAGGACCAATTTTGGTCTTCACAAAATGACCAAATCTTTGTTAATTTTGGGAAATGGGTGATATACAAGTGTAATAAATTATTACTAACTCTTCTTAATTATTGTTTCAAAGTTTGGGGTTGAATAGCACACTGAGTTGATAGTTCTGCCAAGTGTCCCCCAAAGGTGAGCCAAGAATTTTCTTGAAAGTTTGAATTTTGAATTTCTTTATCTATCTCTCTATCTATCTCTCTATCTCTTTCTCTATCTATCTCTATATTGGCTGTTAACATTTTCTGACAATATTTCCTGGCCTGTCACTTTGTTACTATGCCATAATGTTTGTTGGTTGTCACAATGCTGTAACAAAATTCCCCACCTTCATTCTCATAGCATGACAATTGTTGGCAAATTTCAACTCTTGAAACTTTCACCTCTGTCATCAGCATGAGTAGAACAGCTCTCACAAATCTTCCAATACTGAAGTACATCAATAATGTGATATACCCTGTTATGTATCTAGTGCAGGCATCTGCATAGCAACAGCCACTAGGGGGCGTTGGCCTGGATGGTTTTGGCGGGAACCCTAGTTTTGGCGGGAAACCTAGGGCCAACCCCATTGGCTGGACGCCTACCTGGCTAGGTATTTAAGGAGGCCAGGTAGCCCTCGTTCCTCAGTACATTACCCCCCCAATAAAAGAGCTGAACACGTACTCCGGCTGGCATCTCTTCCTTGTGTCGGACCCACTACATTACATACCCATTCCTGTGAAACGCCAAGCTTGACAGCAAATTCCTTTTGAGTCATCTGAAATTCATCAATCTTTCTCAGGCGAAACGTGGCTGCTATCCCAAATAATTTGTCCTAATCAGCGGTTTCCAGTTCACCATCTTTAGATTATTATTATTTTTTGGCTCAGTAGCACATAATCTACATAAACGTAGCCTCCCCATAAACAAACTACATTTAGCAATGGATTTCAATTAAAGGAAGTTTCTGCGGTCAAAAGTTCAACCATACCACATTGCTTAATGCGCACTGATAAGGAACTAACTCACCGAGGGTCTTAAGTTCAGGAACAATACCAAGGCAACCTTTTCACACAGCATTTTCCCACCAATTACAGTAAAGAGAAAGAACAGATGATAAAGAACGTGTCAGAGCTCTTAGTGTGTCTGTACTGCCATCTGTCGGTGATATAAAACATTGGAGAAATGTTTCATTAATTTGTAGTACAGGTAGCTCTGTACAGGTAGTCCTCAAATATGACCATAATGAAGCCTGTTCATTATGATCATGTGTTGCAGTAGTCGTCAGGTGAAACATTTCACCTAACAACTGTCCCCTCCCCGCTCTCCCCAATGAAATGTAAAATGAACATGCAGGTTGTTAAGTGGAATGCAGGATTCCATTGGAGGCCTATCCTGGCCCTCCCAAGGCTTTTCCAATCCTAAAAATTCCCAAGCTCCACTTCCTTTCGGTGATTCTCCCCTCCCCCTTTTTAGAAATGGTTTCTTAATTTGTAATAGCAATGAATATCTGTAGTTCTCCAGGCTTGTGTGGGTTGGTTTCTGAATGTTTCATTACCAGGGTAGGTAACATCTTCAGCAGAGTTTATAAAACCATTCTGTTTATAAGGGTTTCGTGTGGTCAGTAGCTCTTGTAATGGCAAGGTCACATCAGGTGACTTGATGTGGGGACCCTCACCTGCATGACCTCACCATCACACGACCTACATTACTGACCACTTGAAGCCCTTATAAACAGAAAAACACCGACACTGACACTGGTGTCTCCTAAACTCTGCTAAAGATGTTAAACTAGCCTGGTAACAAAACGTTTGGAAACCAACCCACACAAACTCAGAGAACAAAACTTCACCCACAGTTTCTTAATTTTTGGATCCCAGTTTAGGAACATTTTCTTTTTTGGAATGAATTGTTCATGACATTCTACTTATACAATTCAGCTATTTAAAGAACTGAACAAACAGTGATAACTGGTTACATTGTAACAATTCGAAACATAATCAGTAATTGTTAGTTTCTTTTACATGACTGTTTAAATTAAAAGCCAGAATACAGTATGTTCACTGACCTCTCCAAACCTACTTATATGTTTAATTTTAATTAAGGGACTGTAGACAGGAAATTGCTATGTATTTAAATTAGTATAAGGGGATGTTGTATAGCAATGGGAGATCGGAGGCTGGCAAGGAATTCGGAGGTTGTTTTTATTTAAGCAATAAATAAATATGGGATCGCAGCTATGCAACAAAATTCAACAGCATTTTTGCTTGCAGCTTAAATCTGTGTCAAATAATAAATATCATTATAAATATAAGCAGATATTTCTACTTTTTAAAATCTGATATTCCCCAAAACTGGAATATATTTCCATAGCCTTGAAATGAACAAGTCAAATGTTCTCTTGTGGGAGAGTCCATTCAGATAAACAAGAGGACTGATAGTTGAAGCTTGCATTGAACTTGAAGACAGAAAGAAATCTTTGGAGAGCCTTGATCATCAGAAAGTTTAACACCATCATTTGGAGCTTCTATGATCAATCTATTCACAGGTTTAAGGTCTTAAGGCATCATTCACTGATTCCAACTTAGACTTTGGTTATATAAAGTCTGCTTCAACTCAGGCTCAAACCCTAGTGAGTTACCTATGCACATGTATGTACTGGCATCTTGGGAAGGAAGGCAAGATCCTGCTTATACCTGCAAGAAGGTGTATGATCAGCCCTGGAATTTCCTGATGTTCTCCCATCCATATGTCTAATCCTGCTTAGTTTTTTATATTAACCAAGACTGATCATGTCTTGCTACCTAGCTGGGTTTATTGTCTGATGTGCAATTTGTATACATAAGTTTTGAAAAACTGAGCAAACCATTTTTACAGATACAATAGCAGTCTTAGAAAGCTTCTCTATTTCCCACCATCCTCTCAATCTGATCTTCAACCAATATCAAACAAATATTTATGAAGTTGGTTGAAATATTGTTAATAACTGCATTACCAACTTACAATTATTATATAAGTATGTTGCTTAACCAGTGTTAGCAAAACAAAAGTATTCATTCAAGTCTTACAAAAAAAAGCAACATTATCCATATAGTAGATCCAATCCATATAGTATTGCATTTGACAAAGTAGACCACAATCTACTGCTTGGTAAACTACAAATAGGTGGAATAGACAACATCACCACCAGATGGATTTGTAGTGGCTGACAAACCATAATCAACAAGTAGTCCTCAATGGAGAGAAGTAAGCAGTGGGGTACCACAAGGCTCTGTCTTAGGCCCAGTACTCTTCAATAACTTTATCAATGACTTAGATGAGGGAATAAAAGGGGAAATCATCAAATTTGCAGATGACACTAAACTGGCAGGAGTATCCAACACCCCAGAAGACAAACTCAGGATCCAAAAAGATCTTGACAAACTTGAACAATGGGCTTATCCAAAAAAATGAGTTTTAATGTGGAGAAAAGCAAAGTTTTACATTTAGGCAGGAAAAACCAAAGGTTTAAGTACAAATTAGGCAAGACCTGGCTCAAAAACAGCAACCGTGAGAAAGACCTTGGAGTCCTAGTGGACAATCGCTTGACTATGAGCCAGCGGTGTGCAGCAGCATCCAAAAAAGCTAATACAATCCTGGGTTGACCACACCTGGAATACTGCATTCAGTTTTAGTTGCCACATTACAAAAAGAATGTTGAGACTTTGGAAAAAGAACAGAGAAGAGCAACCAAGATAATCAAAGGTCTGGAGACTAAAACGTATGAAGAACAGCTGCAGGATTTGGGTTTGGCTAGTCTAAAGAAAAGAAGAAATAGGGGAGACATGATAGCAGTGTTCCAGTATCTGAGGGGTTGCCACAAAAAAGAGGGCATCACGTTATTCATTAAAGCACCAGAGGGAAGAACAAGAAACAATGGTTGGAAACTGATTAAAGAGAGAAGCAACCTGGAACTAAGGAGAAACTTCCTGACAGTGAGGACAATCAACCAGTGGAACAGCTTACCCCCAGAAATCGTGGGCACTCCATCACTGGAGATTTTCAAGAAGAGACTAGACATTCATCTATCTGAGATGGTATAGGTTCTCCTGCTTGAGCAGTGGCTGGACTAGAAGACCTCCAAGGTCCCTTCCAGCTCTTCTCTTCTCTTCTCTTCTCTTCTCTTCTCTTCTCTTCTCTTCTCTTCTCTTCTCTTCTATTCTATTCTATTCTATTCTATTCTATTCTATTCTATTCTATTCTATTCTATTCTATTCTATTCTATTCTATTCTATACTTACGCAAAGCAGAGTTAACTTAGATCAAAATTGCTACTTCAAGGAGATGTAGCACTGTTTAAATTACTTCTTTTATGCTCTTTATCACAGTATAGGGCAATTCCAACTCCTCAGCAAGTTCTCAGTTGTTTAACGTGCCAAGCAGACATCTAATAAAGCAAAAACAAATCCAGTGCCAAAGGTTTGTTCTACTGAAGGCACTGAAATAAATGAGTCAAAACAAACAACAGAGGAATAATTTGACAACGGATAAGGCTCACAAGTGTTGACTTTTTGGCATCCTACCCAAAGATTGTCAAGATTAAGTCATTAGTTTATATCCAATAAAATCAGGGCGCTAAGGAATCGCAGGAAACAGAAGTACCTACAAAAGGAAACTTCAAAAAGAAAACTCCTAAAATGAAAGGAACTTCTTAATAAAGATTGGGTGCTAGTATTGTCCATTTATAGACACTGAAAAGGCAGTTGCATAGAAATTTATAGGCTTGGAAAATGCAGTCTCTGGCTCTTCTTCTTTTTGATGGATGTAGACATTTCCTCCTCCTCCTCCTCCTCCTCCTCCTCCTCCTCCTCCTCCTCCTCCTCCTCCTCCTCCTCCTCCTCTTCTTCTTCTTCTTCTTCTTCTTCTTCTTCTTCTTCTTCTTCTTCTTCTTCTTCTTCTTCTTCTTCTTCTTCTTCTTCTTCTTCCTCTTCCTCTTCTTCTTCTTCTCCTGTGAGCATCATTGTCCAACATTGTCCAACGCTCTTTCCAGGGATATCTGAAACTATAGTTTTAAAATATATAGTAACCAGGCTACTTGACGTGATGTCCCGTTGCCTGGAGGCGGTTCGGGTCTGGATGGGGAGGAACAGGCTTCGACTCAACCCTGACAAGACTGAGTGGCTGTGCGTATCGGCATCCTGGGATATTCAGAATATTCCATCTCTTTCTATGGGGGGTGAGTTATTACCCCCCGTAGATAGGGCTCGCAACTTG
This sequence comes from Vipera berus, assembly GCF_964194415.1. Classification (NCBI taxonomy): domain Eukaryota; kingdom Metazoa; phylum Chordata; class Lepidosauria; order Squamata; family Viperidae; genus Vipera; species Vipera berus. Next base: position 240,136,979 of record NC_138202.1, read on the forward strand.
GGAGTCCTCCTAGACTCACAGCTTTCTTTAGAAGACCATATAACAACTGTGACTAGGGGGGGCCTTCGCCCAGGTTCGCCTGGTGCGCCAGTTGCGACCCTATCTAGACTGGGATGCCCTGCGTACGGTCACTCATGTGCTCGTGACCTCTCGTTTAGACTACTGCAACGCTCTCTACATGGGGCTGCCCTTGAGGACCACTCGGAGGCTCCAACTGGTACAGAGTGCAGCCGCGAGAGTTGTGCTGGGAGTTTCCCGATACTCTCATGTTACACCTTTGCTCCGTGAGCTGCATTGGTTCCCAGTTGTCTTCTGGGTGAGATTCAAGGTGCTGGTAATGGTCTTTAAAGCCCTACATGGCATGGGTCCGGCGTACCTTAGGGATCACCTGCTGCCGGGATCAACTTCCCTCCGGCCTGTGCACTCCCACAGAGAGGGCCTCCTCAGGGTGCCACCCATCAGAGAATGTTGTTTGGTGGTCCCCAGGGGGAGGTCCTTCTCTGTGGGCGCGCCGGATTTGTGGAACTGTTTGCCGGTTGAGCTCCGGATGGCGCCCGACCTTCGCTCCTTCCGACGCGAATTGAAGACTTACTTGTTCGAACAAGCCAGCCTGGCCTGATGGGTGATGGGTTTGGATTTTAATATTGTTTTAGTGCATTTTAACTTATTGTTGTTAGTTTTGGGCACCTTGTTTAATCTTTTTTTAATATTTGTATTCTTGTATTTTTATACAGTATGTTTGCCCTGTTCACCGCCCTGAGTCCTTCGGGAGAAGGGCGGTATACAAATAAAATTATTATTATTATTATTATTATTATTATTATTATTATTATTATTATTATTATTATTATTATTATTATTATTATTATTATTATTATTATTATTATTATTATTATTGTTATTGTTATTATTATTATTATTATTACTCTCATACATCTAAAAAACTGCAAGTAAGTGAAATATAAGTGGAGAAATAACATTATTTTAACATTTATCAGACTACAATAGCTAGTAAACCTAGATTCCTTACATGTACCTCTGAGTTATCATTAGGATTATTTTTGCTCCCATCATAGCTCCCTAAAAGTAGAGAAATTGAAGAAGAGAATGAAATTGAATTTCATTTATTTATATGTTAATGAGAAAATTCTCAGCTGAGAAGGAATTAAACTAATTCTTCTGTAGACCAGCAGATGGTCCACATTTCAGCCTGCATTCTACCATTAATTTTATTATTTTTCTTTTAGTTTTTCATTGTAACAGTACTAATGTTTTAATGCCCGTGTTTTAAAATAAATGTTTTAATTTTTTTAAAACAAGCAAGCAACATGGGGATCACTAGTAGTTTAATTTTTCATTTTTCTTGGAGATCACTGTGGAAAATTTACCAAGGAGAGTTGACGGAAGGAAAATTAGTATTTAGTCTGAATCTTAAAGTTATTTATATGAAAATTTATAAAAGTACAATTTAGGTTGCAATCATATGACCAAAGGATTCCTCTCAGATAGGAATTGGACTCTGACCTTGGTGGGGAAAATTTTATATTGAATTTATTTCCTACCGCCTAGCCAGCTGCCCTAATTGAAGCTCAAAAAATTTCTGTGAAGGATCCAGATGCTTATCTACAAGCTTAGAAAATTTGGGGCTGGGGGCAGGGAGGAAAAGGCAATGAAAGAAATAAGCACACACTTCTCACCTTCTCTCTTCCATCCTGTTGACAAGGCCAGGGAGACAGTGGAACAGTGACATTGGAATGCTCAAGAAGTAAGATTGTCTACTTAATAGGAAAAAATAAACCCCTACTCAACTTAAAATGTTTCACTGAATAAATAAAGCACTAATTGATATGTATTACATTCCAGTGACAAATGATCATTTGTTACTACAGTACCTTCTGGAGCTAAAAATGAGTTGACATGAATAATAAAGATTTTTTATGAGCATGAACTAAGCACTTTCAAGCTCATTAAACTGAGCAGGAAGTAGTTAAGGACCTCCCAAACCTTTCTATGCGCACTTTCTAGATTAACAGCTTTCAGAGAAGCAACAATGTAGGGCTGTTGCAGCAAGCCAAAAAGCATTCAGATAACACTGCTTTCAAACGCAGGATTACCACCAGGCTAATTGTTTGATTGGCATGTTCTCCAATGTATTTTTAGATTTGCTTTAAGTATTTTCTTTTCTGCCCATCCAAAAAGAAAGATCCATCAAAGCTTTTTAGTTAGCCGGTGAAGAAGAATGCTAGTTTTTCATGGCTAAGAGCTGCTCAAGGTTGCTAGGTTCTCTGTAAAAGGCCAGGCAGCTCTATACAAAGTTCAGTTGTGATAAATCAGTGGGATTAAACAAGACTGGTGGAAGAAAGAAGTTTTCCTGTTCCCACCAACCGTTCTGAAAGTCTCTGTTTTTGCCTCTATGAGAAACCAATGATCTGTCAGTAGCATTGTTTGTTGTGTTCCCTTTATTCTTGGGGAACCTACATAAAATAGCTGGCAAGAAGGAGGGAAAACATGTCAGGGAATGAGGGGTCCCTGGATTACTGGATATGGGTGTTTATCTGTGGGGTTAGTAAGGAGTGTGCAATCCTGATCCAGCCAACAAAATTGCTTTTGAGGATTGCAAGTTTCTGCTTTTACATTACTGATTTTCTCCTCATCCTCATAGAAAAATAACATTTACTTTTTAACAATCTCTCTCTGAACTCTGTTCATGATGGATGTCCTCCTTCTTGCAGATATTCCTGTTACACAAACACCTTCCCTCCATCCCTCTCTGCACTCAGGACCTTTATAGCCCCACTTCCTGCTCATTCATTAGTCCAATAGGCTGGAAGTGCCTGTAAGCAAAATCCCCTTTCTGAATTTGTTGGGGTGCTTTGCTGTCCTGACTAACTTGCAAGTACATATTTTATAAAGATCTTGACCATTATATGTAAAGTAGGGTGTTTCTATGTAGTGTTTACTATAGCAGTATTCAGAGGACTGTGATAACATCTTTTAATGTTGTGGCTAAAGGGAGCCCATCCTTCACCCAGATAGATTCAAACTGTTATTCTACAAAAACATGCCAAAGAGGGTTTTCATCAAGGGCAAATACATCAGATTCATACAAGGGCACTGAGTTTATCTACAATTATAACAATGAAATTTACATCTACTATTCCGTAACAAAATATAATAGTTCCAGTTCTGTTGCCAGCTGATGAAGGAAAAATTAATCTTCCAACTCTGGATTTGGAATGTGAAAATACTCTGAAAATTCTAGACTTATCACAGCAAGCACCGTTCAAATGATAAGTCTTTTTTAAATGATTGACAAAGATAGGAAGGGACTGGAAACCAAGTCCTGTGAAGCATGATCAAAGAAACCTTGTATGTTTAATATGTAGAATAAAAGATGGAGGAATGAAAAAAATAGTGATTTTCAGATTTATAAACGGTTTTATTACAGAGGAAAAAATGAACATATTCTTGGTCGTCTCAATGGGTAGGACTAAAACCAGTGAGTGAAAATACTGGGAAACAGATTCAGATTAGATTTTAAAACAAAATTCCTGTTGATCAGTGGAATAGTTTGCCTCATAAAGTGGCATATTCCCCTGCTCTGAAAGTCATGGGTAGTCATCCATCCAAAATACTTTATCAGATGCTAGATTAGATAGGAGATTGGACTAAATAATCTATAAATTCCCTTCAAACATTATTATTGTTTGCTTCTAAGTGTCAGGATGTTTGTAGGTGGACATAAGAAAGGAGATGTGAGTGCACCATTAATCTTCACATTTCGGTATTTGGAGCATAGGTTAAAAGTGAAGCGAAGTGCATATAAGGCTACCAGAGTTGGCGTTGCCTGCACATTTTACTTCTTCTTCCCTTTAAAACCAGACATGCTTCCACACATAATTCCAATCTCTGTCAATCTTTCTTGCATTTAACCCACCAAAGCTTTAGTTGAAGACAATTCAAACAATATTTCCAAAAAAGCGTTCTGTTTAAATGTTTCAGTTTCCCTCAAGGCAATTCTAAAAGTCACTAGAAAAGACATAAATGTTTGTCATGCCTTCCATTTTAATATCAAGCACATGGCAACCTTGAGTGGGGAAGTTTGCCCCAAGTCATGGCATAATTGCTAGAATGCTCTATAGAGAATATTTGGTACATTATTTGCTCTAATCTTTAGGAACCTTGCTTTTAAACAGAGAATGAGTGAGAGAGAGAGGCAGATTGTATATTTATGCCAAAAATGATATTTTTAAAGGAGACTTTTGGCATGGTGCTTGAATTCTCCTGGAAAGAGCAATTTAAAATGCAGTCGAAATACCAACAAAATTTGTTTTAGAAGTAGTTGTTTATTGCTTTGCACATCAATAGATAATTTTATGTATTGTTTAATGTATAATTTCCAGAAAGAAACAGCATGTAAATATTTATACTAGAGAACTTTGTTTAAGGGAAAACCTGGACAATGTATCCATGCAGCTTATTCTCAATTTGAGCTTACTGTTGTTTATACTATTGAGATAAATTAATCTAGGATCAGGTATTAGCAATGAAAAATTAGACAAACATTGGGATTTAAAACATTGGAAGAAATCTATTGCTTTGTCTGGAAATGTCTTTCCTTTGCCAGTATATGGAAGATAATACTTTAGCAGATGCTCTGAAGAACTGAGGAAAAAAATAGTTTATAATGATGGTAGTGAAACTTCTGGAAAACAATAGCATTTCTAACCTTCAATAAACTCACCTGCTGCACAGGTGTCCTCAGAAAAATATGAACCTCTCAAAGTATCTTCCTTTTTACAAATCTTCTGAGCCTATGAGACTAATTCCACTTCACATGAAGAGTAAAAAAGAAATAGTCTGCTATTCAAAATCATGTAGACATTTTAAAGAATTGGGAAAGCTGCTGCACTGAAGGTAAAGGTTTAAGGGATAGGCAGCATATTAATTTAAGAAGTAATAAAATAAATAACATATTAAGATTTTATTCTATCCAGAATATCTTGGGTGGGTTTTTCTGGCAAGAATGTCTTCATCAACTGAAATGGGGGACAAGAAAGCAAAGGTAACTCAGAGAGGATCTAATGTCAAAACATGTGGTCCACCAGCATTCTGAAAGAATTGCCTAATATCAAAAAGATTGTTGAAGGAATACAGTAAGGCTTGATCAGGAGGCAGTAAATACCCCAGATTTAATCCAGCTCTTGAACTGATGTAACAATCTCTCCTCTAACTGTAAACACTGGAGAACTGAGAGCCATAAAATTAGGTTCTCCGAGACCCACTGATTTGAGAAATGTTGCATTGAGCCAATTGGAATTTATTGTGTATTTTATAATTACTACGTAATCTGGAATTATTTCCAAGCTTGAAATTTACTTTGGAGTAAACACGCAGTATAGAAATTAACAAGTTGTTAAGCTTTTGGGGTTATGGTTTTTGGTCACCGACTTCTTCTGGCTGCCCTCGCTTCCTGCCCTGAAGAGGGAGGAGTTATCTCATGAGATCTACCCTCAGGTCTGCTGAAGCATGGGAAACCAGGAAGCTGCCGATTACTGGAAGGAGATTTTATGCTGGCAGTAAAAGGCAAATTACTTGCAGACAGGCACCTAAGGCAAGAAGTCTCAGAATTTCACACACACACACACACACACACACACATACACACACACACACGCCTTAAAAGTAATAACTTTTTTATTATGTTGATGAATGGCTAAAAAGAATACTACTTTAATTTTCAAAGTAGTGCTAGAATACAGCCCTTTATACTAGTCAATAATGTATCTGGTAAATATTCAAATTACTACTATTATATTTCCTCCTCCTCCTCCCCCTCCTCCTCCTCCTCCTCCTCCTCCTCCTCCTCCTCTCTCTCACACACACATTCAGTAACTGATGCATAGATATATATGATTACATTAGCACCCAGCACAGCAATAAGTACTGAATTATCCAATTCTGTGCTGAAAGCTGCTTACTGTAAGGGCAATCTTGAAATCTTCTTTCTTGATGTCTGCTGTAGATAACTTATTCCAGAGGTGACTCAGCATCCTTTGGTGTGGCACCACCCTCTAGAGCTGATACAGTAGTGCATCAAAATGTATATAAAACACAGTGTCATAAATAATGGTCTTGACCTCATTCTTTTTACTGGTATGTTTTACTTTCTATCCTGAAGTGCCTTTTGCTATTTTCCGCTGATCATTTTTTACAATTAACAAAAGCATTACAGCAAGTTTTTTTTCTTTTTTTTTTTTAAAAAAGGATTTTTCACTTGGAACACAAGCATAATAAATCATTCTCATGGGAGGCTATAAAAGTCTGTTTCTGTAATGTATTAATGTTTGCTCCCATGAAAGTGTTGTGTAACTTAGGAACTGCAGGCAGGCCATAACCCAATTAGTTTCCCCAATACTACCACACAGGTTAGCATCTGAAATAGGAAGAGCCTTTTTCTTTTCTTTTCTTTTTTTCTTTTTTCTCATTTTTGGATTTCAGCTGTTGCCTATGCCACCTCCAAAAATCAGTTTTGGAAGCCCAGAATGTGACAGCTACAAGAGAGAGAAGGAACGTCTGAAAATGACCCCTCCTTATTTCTTGATGGGAAAGGATAATTCAGATCTGATCGCAAACTAATGAAACAGAATATTTATATATTCTTAAATTGATTGATTGATTCAGACGTGCCTATTTCTAGAAAATACAAAATTCTTCATAGTAGTTTGAGGAAAGAATGAGGGCATACCCTTATATTTTTGGTGGCAGTGCAATGGCTGAGTGGTTAAGATTCTGGGCTTGTCAGCTGGAAGACTGACAGCCCGGGTGTAAGATCTGAGTACCACGTGACAGGATAAAGTTTCTGTTCTCAGCTTAGCTCCTGCCAACCTAACAGTTTGAAAGCATGCAAATACTAGTGGATAAATTGGTACTGTACTGCGTTTGGTACTGTCATTCTGGCCACATGATGAGGGAAGTGTGTCTTAGACAACGCAGGCTCCCTTGGCTGAGAATTGGAGATGAGCGCCACTTCCTTGAGTTGGTCATGATTGGATAGGAGAAACCTTTAACCCTTAACCTTTTACCTATTTTTGAATGCATTCCCATTGTGCCCAATTGTATGCATGTGTTCCAATCTATGTCTTCTTGTAAGTTAATTTTCCTTAACACCTATATCTTTGCATCTATTTTCAACATAAAGTCATCATTGAAATAGCAGATCATAACACCTGGAAAAGTATGAACTCTGAAGGATAAGTCACTCTTTTCTAGTTCATACATTAATCGGAAGGCTCGCCAGGTTGGGGAGCAATAGGCAGTGAGGTGGACTCACAACAGAAAAGGGGAAAAAACTGGCTTAGCTCCCAACAGCACCAACCACATCAGAGTCATTTGCTCCCTGCTGCTTGGGGCATCACCATTATTGTTCAGGTCATTCTGTATGACCAGGACCATAGCAATTAGTTCAGAAAAGATAATGTATTTGTATTACAATTAAAATGAAACTATTTTTTTCTCATCCTGGCTCTGTCAACTTAGGGCTCTTTAAAGGAGCTCCCTTTATGATGATCCACACTTGTGGTTTCTTGTAGGAGAAATCCAGGAATTTGGCTGAACATGAGTCTGATTGTCATTTAGCTCAGTATTGTATAAGGCCCAGCCACCAGGTTCTCAGGCAGAAATCTTTATTCCCTCAGTTACTTGTTTTTTGTTTTTTTTCAAAACCAGGAAACTGAGGGAATAAAATGAGAAGGAAATGTATGTTAGCGCTCAGTCAGTAGCCAATTGAAGATGGTTTGGTCCCTTTCATGATTGTCCCTTGTAACTAGGCGGCCAATTTTCTGTTTTGAGATACTCAAAATACAGACAATCCTCCACTTACGACTGTAATTGAGCCCAAACCTTCTGTTGCTAAGTGAGACATTTCTTAAATGAGTTTTGCCCCATTTTGCAACCTTTCTTGCCACAGTTGTTAAGTGAATCACTGCAGTTGTTAAGGTGATCACACGACCCCAGGACACTGCAACCGTCATAAGCATGAGTCAATTGCCAAGCATCTGAATTTTTATCACATGGCCATGGGGATGCTTCAGTGGTCATAAGTGTGAAAAATGGTCATAAGTCACTTTTTCAGTGCCATTGTAATTTTGAAGAGTCACTAAATGAACAGTTGTAAGTCAAGGATTACCTATATAGGAGAAAGGTGTGCTTTTGTCTCAAGTTCTATGTGCAATCATCATTGGAGTTGTTGGGAAATGCCGCAACTGATTACTCTGAGACGTCTATTAGGTTTAGGATTTAAGATTTGATTTTTATTTTTCAGTATCATCAGGTTTCAATTAAACTTTCCAAAGCCAAAGATGACTCATCCATGCTGGATCATTCATACAAAAAGTTATATTTATTGGCATGTACCAGTTAACATTACCTTAAAATATTTTGCAAATAAGCATCTGTTATATAACTTTAATTCCAAATTGATATGGGCATTGAAGGTTTGTTGTTGTTTTTTAAACTGAAATTGGGGCTTTTTAGTATAAGATGATGAAGCAAGTCTAATCTGATTTGCTGATGATTGAAAGATGTTACTGCCTTTTAAAGATGTTTGGTTGTCATAGTGAGCTAAATTAATGTTTTCAAATTGAGTTCCTAGAAGCAAAAGTCCACCTGCCAAGAATCATTTTTATAAATGGAACTAACTGCATTTTATGTCATATCTCAAGCCAAATCTAAATGACATGGAGAATATAAAAAGGGAGGGTGCAAAGATGTTCTGGATCATATTGCCAGAAAACAGAAATCAGGGTGTGACCTTCCTGCTAATAACTTAAACCAAACATTGAAGAAATTCCAATCTGTTTGACTGATATAAGATCAAATTCCATGCTTCCTTTTTTAATTAATTGGTACTGGGTCACACATAAAAGTTCATTGTACTTCTATTAGATCTATTGGAATCAGTGGACTTTAAGTTAAGAATCATTTAAATCTTAGTTTTTTAAAAAAGCACTGACTAACTATGAAAAAGTTTAGTTCTAACCCCTAATTTCTAAAATAAATTTGTCCAGCAATGATTCATACTAAATAGTTAATCCTAGGAAGTATCTGTTTAGATGCAATAATACTAATGTAAGCAATAGATGGAATCACACAGACTTTTTCTTCTAGAAGAAAATGTAGCCTTTTCATAAGGTTGGGGGAAGCAAATGTCTCGCCATCATGCCACATGCTTATCAACATGGTTCTCAGCAAAGCATCTCGATACATTTTTGAATGTCTGTCTTCAACAAGCCAGAATATGCAAGCTCAGGAAGTGATAATCAAACTGAAGAATGAGTCAGATCCCAGTAGGGTCTATATGTCAGCTCAGATAGATGATATTTGATAAATAACTTCTTTACATTGAATCTGAATAAGCTTCTTGGTTCTTGACTCCAGCTGGTCAATGAAGGCTTGAAGGGCAGCAGCTTCTTGAGTATGATTTAAAAAAAAACTGAAGAAGAGAAGTCCTAATGTCATAGGAGATTTGCTATATTCTTTGTGCTGTTCTCACCAAGTTTCAGTGAAACTCTTCTAATCCAAGTTATATAATTAATTGATCAGACTTCCCCTAATGGCCCATTCTTTCATATTCAGTTGGAACATTCATTTAGAAGTCATCTTAAAAAAATGTTCTGCCTAAGATCCCATTTGACAAATCAATCTCTTTGCTTCATTGACCTCAAGATTGCCTTTGACATTTGTCTTTCCTCCTACCCAAGCCTCCACCTTCCTCAGTTTGCTGATTCAGCCTAATGTTACTTTTAGCCATCCTGGCTTAGTTTGCCTTTCATGCATGCTTCGGGTACAGTGCTCTACTCATTATCTAGAGTATCCTTCAATCTTTTGGGCTCAATAAACTAGGCAACCAACACAAGATATTGTGATGGTAGTGCTCACATTTGGAATGCTTCATTAAATAAATAAATCCATCATGTCTTTGACATTCCTGCAGTGGATAGTCTAGACTCTTTTTCTCCTCAAAAAAAACAAACAGGTTCATAAGCTTACAGTGGCAATTGCTAATAAAAATACAGGAGGATCTGGACAGACTTGAACACTGGGCGCTATCTAACAAAATGAAATTCAACAGTGAAAAAAGTAACCTTCTACATTTAGGCAAGAAAAACCAAATGCACAGGTATAGTATAGGGGGTACCTTGCTCAATAATAGTAACTGTGAGTGGGATCTTGGAGTCCTAGTGGACAATCACTTAAATGTGAGCCAGCAGTGTGCTGCAGCTGCCAAAAAAAAGCCAACACAGTGCTAGGCTGCATTAACAGAGGGATAGAATCAAGATCACGTGAAGTACTAATACCACTTTACAATGGCTTGGTAAGGCCACACCTGGAATACTACATCCAAGATGTATAAAAGATGTTGAGACTCTAGAAAGAATACAGAGAAGAGCAACAAAGATGATTAGGGGACTGAAGGCTAAAGCATATAAGGAACGGTTGCTGGAATTTAATATGTCTAGTTTAATGAAGAGAAGGGCGAGGGGTGACATGATAGCAGTGTTCCAATATCTCAAGGGTTGCCACAAAGAAGAGGGAGTCAAGCTATTCTCCAAAGCACCTGAAGGCAGGACAAGAAGCAACGGATGGAAACTAATCAAGGAGAGAAGCAACCTAGAACTAAGGAGAAACTTGCTGACAGAACAATTAACCAGTGGAACAACCTGTCTCCAGAAGCAGTGAATGCTGGAAGTTTTTAAGAAGAGACTGGACAGCCATTTCTCTGAAATGGTATTATAGGGTTTCCTGCCTGAGCAGGGGGTTGGACTAAATGACCTCCAAGGTCCTTTCCAACTTCTTCTTCTTCTTCTTCTTCTTCTTCTTCTTCTTCTTCTTCTTCTTCTTCTTCTTCTTCTTCTTCTTCTTCTTCTTCTTCTTCTTCTTCTTCTTCTTCTTATTATTATTATTATTATTATTATTATTATTATTATTATTATTATTATTATTATTATTATTATTATTATTATTATTATTATTATTATTATTTCCAGCATCAAGCAAAGCAGCCTCCATTATGCATGCCCACAAGTACATCAATTCATACAAGGGCACTGAGCTTATCTGCAGTTACAACAATGAAACCTACAAATACTGTTCTATAACAAAATACAGTAGTTCCAATTCTGCTCCCAGCTAATGGTGGAAAAAATTCCCAACTCTGGAAAATATTTTGAAAATCCAAGACTTGAATTATTGAATTCAATATTCAAAATCAATATTCAATCATTAATAGCCTTTTTTCAATTGAGTTTGGTATACTAGGATAGAAAGGAACTGGAAACCAAGTCCTGTGAAGACTGACCAAAGGATCTCTGTACGTTTAACATGTAGAATAGAAGATAAAGATGATATAAATAAAACAGGCAATGAAATAATCCAGCAAGAAGCAAGGTGGCTAGTATCCTGCATGCCCATAAATACAGCTTATAGCATTTTTGGATTAAAAACAATTATAGCCTGCCATAATGTGTGTGTATGCATCTGTTGTGGATTTCAAGTAATGATGCTCAGAAAGTTCCTGAACATTTTTTAAGCATTTATCTTCAATGGACAGATGTGAGATACGTTACCACTATCTTTTTATAGAGCAGCAGTTTTATTCCCCCATTTTACCACAGGGGCATCTATCAGCAACTTTAAATCCCTGTGAAACACATCATCATCCAAGGGATCATTTCCATGTTCTCAGGCCATAAAAATTGAAAACTGAAATTGAAAATTGAAATAAATCCAAGCTAACAGGATAAGAAAAATCTAATATTAGTCCCATAGCATATATATCAGATGTGTTATGTACATTATTACAGTTATGAGCAGCTTTTGCTTCAAAACATTAGACACAACAGACTATTGCATAATGTACATCTCTCCTTTTTAGCCAGATTATAATTGGCCTTTGACCATTTGAAAAGAATCATTGGAGAACTCCACACAGCAACTATTGTCCTAAAGAATAACTCTTTCATTGTCTTAATTATAATAATTTGGGCAACTAATTGAGTATTAACTGTATCCTGACACTCTGAATATTTATGTAAGTCATCCTTCTTTTAGCCAACTCTGGGCAGCTCCCAATAAAACAACAACAAAACCACATATATGTAGAGCCATTTTAAAAATTATAAAACACAATTAGTTAAAACCCAAAACATTAAAATAACAAAAACCTGGGCCTCATCCATGTTAACATATCATCATATAATCTTCTCCCAAGGCTTGAGGTCTTTAGAGCATTACAGAAGGGTAAAAGAGCAGAAGCCTACCAATGAGTTGTTTACTACAAGATGGGCAGCAAATAAATTCAATAAATAAATAAATTTTTGCTTCTTATTTTGTCATTGCCTGCTCCCTTCAACCAGAGCACTTGGTTGATTACTTGGTTGACAACAGAAGCAATTCTCTTAATGCCTTGCTCATTTTCCTGAGATAAACTAGGGTTAGGAATACCATCAAGAAGCCATTGTGTATAATATCTTCAGTAGAGAAACTAGTTTGGTGTAGTGGTTAAGGTATCAGGCTAGAAATTGGGAGACCATGAAGTCTAGTCCCACTTTAAGCACAAAGCCAGCTGAGTGACCTTGAGCCAGACAGTCTCTCTCAAACCTAGGAAGCAGGCAAAAGCAAACCATTTTCAAAACTGTTGCCAAGAAAGTTGCAGGTAGTCCAGGCAGTCACCGGGAGTTAAAAACTAATGTGAAGGTACTCAAAGATATTTTTTTTTTAAAAAAAAAAACTTCTTCAGTACCTTATATTATTAACAAAAAATATTCTGCTCAGCTTTTCTAAATTCAAACGGTTTCTTCTTTTGCTCTGCTCCCAGTTAAGTTTCCCATGAACCAGTGACTCCCATGCATTTCCTCTCTGAAGAATGTAAGGAAGAAGGTTTAGACAGCAAAACCTAGATAGGAACATGATTTATTCATGAAACCAAAATCCATGAATATAGTCTAAATATTTCTGTGCAGGCTTGCCAGAAATCTGTCACCAATATGCTGCTTAGGCACTTCCCCCCCCCCCTCTGTTTTCTAAGGCCATATGTTCTAAGTAGTATGTTCCAGCTTAACTATATCTATATGCAGTAAGTATTTGATTCATTAGTACTACTACTTTAGAGTATCCTTTGCCAAGATAATAACTATTATCTGGCAATAACGATTCACATTTCCAGAGGTCTGGGACTTTCCCTTAATTTCATGTGGTTTCCTATTAATAATAGCTTATAGAAATGAGATTGCTACTTTCTTCAAGGAACATTTGAATAATGAGAATAATGAGAATGTAGTGATCCTGTCCAGTAATATCTTTGTAAAATATTTCCTAAATATCTCTGATAGATTATTTGGCCACCTAATCACATATTATCTCTTCTGTTTGGCAGAACTACAGTGAGCATTATATTCCAGGGAACATTATTTCCCCTTCTAATAGATATTGGTCTTCTATGTAAATATTCCAGAGAGTAAAATTCACATTATCAAAATGTGGTCTATTTCTAGCCAACAATTTCATTCTATATGAGAAGTGTCTTGCTGCATGCATTGTTACAGCAGCCAAATGCTGACTCTTAGAGGTCTTTTGCATTATTTATACCATCAGGAGAAAATAAAAGGTTTTTATTCCATTTGTCAAATAGGTATTGCAAAAATATTAGGGACCTAGCAACACCACTGCAGCATTTGGGAGATTTTATTTATTTATTTTATTTAATTTTATTTATATACCACCCTTCTCCCGAAGGACTCAGGGCGGTGAACAGGGCAAATGTATAAAATACAAAAAATACAAAAGTTAAAAGGAATTAAACATAATGCCCAAGGTAAAAAACAATAAATACAAATATTAAGAACAATAAAAAACCCAACCCACCCCCCATCAGGCCAAGCCGGCTTGTTCAAATAAATGCGTTTTCAGATCGCGTCGGAAGGAGCGGAGGTCGGGCGCCATCTGGAGCTCAACCGGCAACCGATTCCATAGCTCCGGGGCGCCCACAGAGAAGGACCTCCCCCTGGGGCCCACCAATCGACATTCTCTGATGTTTATCTCAATGGATGCTGATTTTTTTTACTGTCAGACCGCTGAAATATGAAATATTGCCAATTTTACAGCCAGACAGAAAAATTGTCCATGATTTTTTATATCAGCGAGTCTTCAGTTGGAGAATGTTTGCATTAGAAGTTCTTTCAAAGAAGACAATTCCAGAGCAAAGCTCATAGGTGTAGCTTAATGTTATTTACTTGCTTGTTGCAATATCTTTTGTTTGGTTTCCAATCATATATCCTCCTGTCACATTTGCTTGCACTTCAAAGAAATTGTAGGGCGAGGAAAAATCATGCCGGAATACCTACCACTGGACCTTTTCTGAAGTGATGCTTCTGCCACTGATAAGAGGGAATCCCATCCTTGAGATATTGTTAAGTGATTTAGCCATCTTACAGGAAATCTGGAGAAATCATGGCCAATTTTTTTCTGTTTACAAATTTGGTAGAGGATTTCAAAGGGCATTTGGGCCCAGCTTCAGTTCAACACTGTTGCCAACTATGCTCAAGGGTTTCAGGGTTGGGTTTTATTAATTTTGAACCAAACTTTTGACTTTCTGCATGTAAAACAGTTGAATGTGCATTGACAATCAGGAGGGTAAATGACAATGCATTATAATCATGGACCTTTCACAAAGGTCCATGATTTGCTACAGATATCATTTAACTGGTGCTTATCATTAAGCAAGTACCTCTTTAGATGATTTGTGGCACAGCATACTTTTTAATGATGTGAATTTACCTGTCGTGAGGATCAGCAAAACATGTGTCATAATTATAAATAAATTTTAGTTTTAGCTAAAATGTTCTGATCTAAATGTTGAATGAGATGAAACAAATTTTGGAACTTAAGAAAAGTTGGATTAAAAATCATTCTAGTCATGTTCCAGTTTGACATTTTTCTTCCATCTTAGATCAATTTTCTGAAAAACGGTTCCTTTTACTTCTAATCTGACAAGTAGAATAGCTGACTGGTATATGCAGAAATCTCTCTGTTTCAAGGTCAACCAAAGCAATTACTTATTCAGAACTTGAGAGATACTGTAGCATATGACTAAATATTTCCCATTTACCCACCCCAAGAAGTTGATTGGCATTATGGCAGAAGAAGGAAAACAAACTGTGGTTAAACTTGGGAATCTCGATCTGCTGGATGGAACGGGAGAATCATAGCTGCATCCAACTAGGCATGTGTTCCAGAAATATTTGGTAAAATACATACTCTCTAACTGAATGGGGAGGTCTATATAGACAGTGATGCTAATATAAACATCAACAAAGTGAAACAAAACAGGTAATTAAACAAGGTTTTGTGTCTATTCATTCTGTATATTACAGTTAATGGCCATCCAGTTTAATTAATGGCACTATGTCAATTCCAGGAAAGTAAAAATATGTCTGCATGCAAATAAAGCCTATAAGCATACTTAAAGGACCAAAGAAATAAAATATGAAAATAACAGCTAGGGATATTTTGGAAATATCTATCAAATATAAGGCATTTTCACTTCATAATGACAGCCAAGAAGTAAGGCAATAATTCCAGCATTTGTACCTTCTGGCAATATCATACTGAGCTATTAGAAAATAGATTTATAACAAAACTGGTTTCAAAATTGTTTTGGAGTGAAACATTGAACTAAATCTGATACAGAGAGTAGAAATATAATATAATGTGGCTGTATAAACATCTAAGATCATTAATAGCCATATGGCAATTAGATCTTAGATGAGTATGCAGTCTCAAGCTATTCTTCCTGTGGCTTTCAGATAGTCTAGGACAGGGGTCTTCAAACTCGGCCCTTTTATGACTCATGGACTTCAACTCCCAGAATTCCTCAGCCAGCATGCCTGGCTGAGAAATTCTGGGAGTTGAAGTCCATGAGTCATAAAAGGGCCGAGTTTGAAGACCCATGGTCTAGGACATGTGTTTTTTTTCCACAGGCTGATCAATTGTAGCAGAGAAGAAATTACCCTATGTAGCAAAATTGTTAGGGGAAAAGAAAGAATGGATGTCTTATTTCTAACTATCTTCCTTAGGATTGCTGCAGCAATGTTCTTAAACTGCTATACCTTCCCTTGCCCATGAGCATGGCAGAGGAAAATCAAGTCAACTTCAGCAAGATTGCTAATAACATAGGACAATCAATGGACTTCAGCAGCAGAAATAAATAAATCGGTCCAGGACAAAAAGTTGCTGGGTTTTCATTTTATGTTACTACAGTTAATTTTTAAATTAAATTAATCCAGATACCTGTTCTCTTCTGGACAGCTTTCCATGTAACTGTAAGCCACCTTGGACAGCTTTCCAAAGGGATTAGGGTTGACCAGACAAAGAGTTTAGTCTAGGTCCAGATACACATAACAGAGCACAAACAGAAGATTTACAAGGTATGTCCAGTGCTGTGATTTTAATTTACCAAAGGATAAGTGAGACTCAGAACATTTCATCTCATATGCATAAAAAAATACCAAGCACTAATTCTCAATTTACTGAATTTTTGCACAGATTGTTCGGAAATAACTAGTTGGAAGCAAAACGGAAATATCAGAATAGATTTGTCCTTTAAAATGTAAAGCATTTATTTTATAATGAGCATGTTTTACTAGCAGGATCACTAGCTTTATGCGATCTAAACATATTCTAAACCAGCCAGGCTGGTTTCTGCAAATCTCAGTTAGCTTCCTTGAAAACAGCTCATAAGCTGTTCCACCCTTTTGGCTATGCATAAAGACAAAAATGGTAATGATGAAGAATCTGAAAACATTTGTGAGGAGAAAAATAATCTGTATCCCTAAAGCAAAGAAATGAAAACAAACTGTTTTGGGGAAAACATGATTAAACTGTATAAACAAAATACTGACATAAGATAAAGGAAGAACTTTTGAGTATTCATCCTTCTTAATATTATAACATTTAAATCCCCTTAAATAAAAGTAATTCCAATAAAAATTCCATCCAAAACAAATATTTCTCTTTATTCCAAAGAAACAATATTTCTTCCAGATATCTTATTTATTGTAACTCACTTGATCTCAGAAACTATGGATGAAATATTACCCTTCATGCAAACATGCTCACAAAATATAGACATTCCATTCTCATATACTTCTTACACACCTATACGCATTACACACACACACACACACACACACACACACACACACACACAATCTTTCTACATTCCCTCACTTTTTACCCCACGAATAGATTCAATTGTTTTACACAAAGAAATCTCCCTACTCTCTGCTTAGATGTGCACAAAAAGGGCTGAATTAACGAAATCAGTCCTGTTTACAGTAGATAAATAGGATACTCTGTATAGGAAGGATGGTAAAGTATTTATAAGGTTCTGTGAGTGTTGGCAAATCTTTGCTTTCTCTTTCTCACTCCCATGAACTCCTTCCTAGGATTGCTAGGAAGGTTGATAATTAGACCAATGACAGACAATTTTGAAGTATAGGATTTGCCATTTGAGTGTGCAAGGACAAGTGTGTGGAATTAGACAGTACTAGAGCAACTATATTCATTGTGTATTCATTGTGAGTTAGAGAGAGCAGAAAAATACCCATGACCAGTTGAACTTCAGGGGGTAAGCTTGAACGGTATCCTAAATGCCCAAGCACTGCATGAATCCTTGGGCCAGTGTACATGCTATGTACAATACACAGGGTTCAGCTACCCAGTACAGGTAGTCCTCAACTTAACAACAGATCTTTTAGTGACCATTCAAAGTTACAACATTACTGGAAAAAGTGACTTATGACCATTTTCACACTGATGACTGTGACAGCATCCCATGATCACTTGACCAAAATTCACTGTCTTCCTTTTATGATGGTTTCTGCTTCTGGATCAGGAAGCTCTGGGGAAGTCTTCTAAGTAGACATCTATAGGATTGCACTATCTGTTTATTTATTTATTTGACATACATGGTATAGCAGTCATCTTTTTTTCTGGATTTCACAGACTGGCCCCAAATAACTGAACTTTATTCCTAACTTATGTGAAAATTTCTAGTCTTCTGGTCTCATAAGTCAAAAAGAGACTGCTGCAGATTTCCTCCACTCCACTCCAAATGTCTCTTAGTTTTATTATTATTTTTTCCTGCAAGTGGACATTCAGCTTTGGCTTTTGTGTGAGCCAAGATCCTGACAGTGCTTTTACATAGACGCTAAGGTACTTACAGATGTGTATTTATTTGCTTCTTAGATGCATTAACCACTTTTTAGTTTAAATTTTAGAGACACTTTTTTTTGCCCGATATCATACAATGGATTGGAAAACCCAGTAAAAACAAAGCCTGGGACAGGAAAGTGAATAAAGACTATGGCAGGCAATTCTTTCTGAGGAAAACAGTCGTAGAGGAAGAGTGATATGGCTGAAAAATCCCTTTCTCTAATAAAATTCACAGTGATGGAAATTGAGAAGAGAATCCCAGTTTCTTTTCTTAATTTCTAGGCAATGTCACTACTTATATTTGATGCATACATATAACAATCCTTTTATTAATTAAGGATTTAAACCAATTCACATTTAAATAAGAGTAAGTCCAGTAGTATAGAATTGACTTCTCAATGGATATATTTAGGATTCCAAGAGAACTGAGTTTGAAAAAATTAAATTCTAAAAAAGCCTTCTAAATTAGTCCATTACACATAATATACATAATTCAGTAATTGGTCATACTTTGTTATTTCAGGCACAATTTAGCCAAAGTAAGCCCTTCGATAGCATGATCCTGTGCATGACTATTCAGCCCATGAATTTATTAAAAACCCACATAAAAATAAACTTCAGCTTTTTGAATTTAGTGAAGAAGGATGAAGCGCATATGTAAATTTCCTTCCATTCAGAGTGTGTTAAATTAAAAGTCCTTAGACTATAAATTTTTCTTGAAAAGTAATGCTTTCCCAAAGGATTTGGGTTAGGTGGCTATGGAAATTATATTAATATATTTTATTTCTTTTTTCTATTTCTTTAGCCTAACCTTTTCCTGCAGAAGGAAGCATAATCTCTTCATGGCTGTTTCTTTATAAAGGACCAGTTGCATCCTTTAGTTAATCATCAATCTATTAATGTATAAAAGGGATTTTAAGTATTTTTGTACTGCTTGGGCAAAATCACTAGTGTTAACATTTTGTAAATTAAAATTGTCTCCTACGGAAAGTGTTTAAAGCAGGTCAAATCAGGGCAAAGCAATTGGCAGTGTACAAAATAGGAGACATATGCTTTCATTTGTATGAGTTTAAAGTAACATCAACACAGATGCTAATAATGCACTTTCTCTGCAGCTGCTTCCAATCTTTGTTTCTCCCAGGCTCAGCAATACCTTTATTCTACAGGCAGACTTTGATGCTTCCTTTAGCTTTAAATTTGATGCCATGTCTTATTGAAGTCCATGGGCTGATTGCCACAGAATTCAGTGAGACAGAGCTAAAGAACGGCACTTAATGGCCCTTTATATCCTTACACAAAGAAAAAACATTGACAACATGCAAATCCTTTCGCTTTTTTTCCCCTTTCCACTTGGCAAGGGGTGGGCGTGGCAACAATCAGGTGTTTTGATTTTCGAATTCCAGATGCCACCTTACTCTAACTTCAAAACCCTGATACAAATTAAAAAGAATTAAAGAACATAAACAAACCCTAGCTACAAATTTCATTTGACACAATTGGTCTGCTGAACTGCAGGAAAAGTCACACATAGTTGTGCACATGTACATACTACCTGAACTCATAAAAATACAAGTCTTAGGTCTTAAATTCTGATTCT
Source organism: Vipera berus (assembly GCF_964194415.1). NCBI lineage: Eukaryota > Metazoa > Chordata > Lepidosauria > Squamata > Viperidae > Vipera > Vipera berus. The sequence continues at coordinate 240,156,849 of NC_138202.1, forward strand.
CAGCAATCCAGCATCAGCAGATTACACAAATGCAGGGTTTAACTAAATGTTCTCCATTTGACAATATCACTCTCACTTTGGCTTATATCAGGCTTGTGTGCATTGAAAGGAAAGGCACTGGAATCACATATCTACCAGCTGGTGTTCCAATTTCTGATAATCCCATAAAGTGTGTATTTCTTTCCTGTTCATATTGGGCATATTTTTCATAACTAGACCATAAGAACTCTTTGCCATTATCTTGTAGAAATGCAGTATATGTTGTTGCAGAGGTCTCATCCACACGGCCTGCTTGCTATGGCATTAAGTAACTTATTTACCTTTTTCCAAAGGCAAATCTTCAGTATAGACCTCCATGCTGTAATCAGCTGGAGATGTTCCAGCTTCAAAGCACTGTGTCTCTGCTATTTTGGCAGATCTTGCAATCTTTTAGGGCACATGGAGATGGAATCTTCTCAGTGAAGTGATCTGCTGGGCTCCAATTGGCCTGATGCATGACTACTCCCTTCCATTGGGCTGGAGAGCTCATTTTTGCTGTGGCTGTCAGAGGAGCCTACATCTCATTGGAATAGGCTATTCTTTTTCTTGGCTTCAGGTTTAGGAGTACTGATTGCGGGTCTGCTAGGAAATCACTCTTAACACTGATATACAAAATGGAAAGTTCCTCGAGACTCATGTACAGTAGGTTCCCACCTCTGCCAGGAAAGCTACTTGGAGATTTCAGCTTTCTGGTAACAGGAAGGCTAGGTCAGTGGTAGAAAGGCAAGGAGAGAGGGTCTTTCATTCTATGGGCAGTCTCAGGAGCCCCACTAAGCATGGGCATGTTATTTCAAGGGGCACGGGATGGCGTGTTTCAAGACTTCCAATTTCAGCTAGAATATAAGGCACAGGGCCTCCTACTAGGATTGGCTGGTAGAGGTAGTTTCATCACTTGAAGAGTTTATTTATTTATTTATTTATTTATTTATTTATTTATTTATTGATGGGATTTATATCCCGCCCTATCTCCCGAAGGACTCAGGGCGGCTAACAACAAAACATATAATAAGTACAGAAATCAAGATAAAAATAAAATTAAAATCATCTGTGCAATAAATTAAAATTAAAAACTAAAAATAAATTAAAAATTCTAAATATAATTAATTAAAATGCCTGTCAGTCCAGGTCAGCCTGGTGGAAAAGGAGTGCTTTGAGGCCGGGGCGAAAGGATTGGAAATTTTTGGCCATCCGAAGCTCAGGGGGGAGCTGATTCCATAGGGCTGGCGCTCCCACAGAGAAGGCCCTCCCCCTGGGGGTCGCCAGCCGACATTGTCTAGCTGACGGTACCCTGAGGAGGCCTTCTCTGTGTGAGCGTACTGGGCGATGGGAATTTGTTCCCGGCAGCAGATGGTCCTGCAAGTATCCCGGGCCTAAGCCATGTAGGGCTTTAAAGGTAAGTACCAGCACCTTAAATCTCACCCAGAGGGCAACCGGTAGCCAATGCAGCTCACGCAGGAGGGGTGTAATATGGGAGTATCGGGGTGCTCCCATCACAACCCGTGCAGCTGCACTCTGCACCAGCTGAAGCCTCCGGGTGGTCTTCAAGGGCAGCCCCATGTAGAGAGCATTACAGTAATCTATACGGGAGGTAACGAGTGCGTGGGTGACTGTACGTAGGGCATCTCGGTCCAAAAAGGGGCGCAATTGGTATATAAGGCGAATCTGTGCAAATGCCCCCCTAGCCACGACTCCAATATGATCTTCAAAACTGAGTCGTGAATCTAGGAGGATGCCCAGATTGCGTGCTCTATCAATGGGAGGTAACATCTCTCCTCCTATAGTCAAAGATGGAACCTTTTGGACTAAACGAGATGACGGTATGTACAGCCACTCAGTCTTGGCCGGGTTGAGTCGAAGCCTGTTTTCTCCCATCCAAATCTGTACCGCTTCCAGGCAACGGGACATCACATCGAGGGCATCACTGGGTTGGTTTGGGGTGGAGATGAATAGCTGGGTATCATCAGCATATTGATGATATTTCACCCCGAAGCCACGGATGATCTCTCCCAGCGGCTTCATATAGATGTTGAACAGGAGGGGCGAGAGCACCAATCCCTGAGGCACTCCACAACTAGGGCTTGACCTCTGCCCTCCTGCCAACACCGTCTGCGAACGGTCCGAGAGGTAGGAGGAGAACCACCGCAGAATGGTGCCTCCCACTCCCAACCCCTCAAGACGACGCAGTAAGATACCGTGGTCGATGGTATCAAAAGCCGCTGAGAGATCTAATAGGACCAGGACAGAGGAATAACCTCTATCTCGGGCCCGCCAGAGATCATTCACCAGCGTGACCAATGCCGTCTCCGTGCTATGCCCGGGTCTGAAACCCGATTGGTACGGATCTAGATATTCAGCTTCCTCCAGGTTCAAAGGGAGCTGTCGTGCCACCACGCTCTCAACGACCTTCGCAAGGAAGCGAAGGTTGGAGACAGGACGGAAGTTGTTTAAAACAGCTGGATCCAATGCCGGTTTCTTGAGGAGGGGCCTTACCACCGCCTCTTTCAAGGCGGCAGGGAAGTACCCCTCACTCAGTGAGGCATTGATAACTGCTAGGAGCCAGCCTCGTGTAACCTTCCGAGATGCATAGACTAGCCAGGAGGGACACGGGTCCAACAAACATGTGGCGGCACTTAGTTTCCCCATGATCTTGTCCACTTCATCCGGAGTCACAGGATCGAACTCTTCCCAAATGTACTCGGCCAAATTCATCGTTTTCCTCTCATCAGATACTGCCCAGTCAGAGTCCAGACCAGCCCGAATCTGAGCAATTTTGTCCACCAGATATTTACTAAATTCCTCAGCCCGTCCATGTAGGGGGTCCTCTCCCGTCTCTTGATTTAAAAGGGAGCGGACCACTCTAAATAGGGCGGCCGGGCGGTTATCTGCGGACGCAATGAGGGTGGTGAAGTAGGCGCGCTTTGCCACCCTCATTGCCACAAGATAAGATCTAGAAAAGGATCTTAACTGTGTTCGGTCAGACTCAGACCGACTGGTTCTCCAAATGCTCTCTAGGCCCCTTCTCTGGCGTTTCATCTCCCGCAGGTCCTTGGAGAACCAAGGAGCGAGTCTGGACTTGCCCCGGGTCAGAGGCCGCAAAGGGACAACGTGGTCGAGAGCCTCCGAAGCAGCCTGTTGCCAGGCATTAACTAAGGACTCGACCGGGTTGTGGGAGAGGGAGGTGGGAATCGGTCCAAGCGCCATCTGGAATTTATCTGGGTCCATCAGGCGCCTGGGGCGGAACCACCTGGTCGGTTCTGCCTCCTGACAGCGGGGGGTGACGTGACGGAGGAGATAATGATCTGTCCATGAAAGGGGTTGTGATGTTGTAGTAACCCCACCCAGTCCATTTAGCCATTGCCCAGAGATAAAAATAAGATCAGGCATGTTTCCTCCCTTGTGAGTTGGGTCCTGAGTAATTTGGGTCAGGTCCATGGCCGTCATGGAAGCCATGAACTCTCGGGCCACTTCTGATGCACTGCCCAGGGAAGGTAGATTAAAGTCTCCCAGTACCATAAGTTTTGGAAGTTCAACCGCCAATCCTGAGATGGCGTCAAGTAGCTTGGGTAGAACCGTTGCAGTGCAGCTTGGAGAGAGGTATACCAGAAGTAGGCCCAACTGACCACCAGGACCCCATCTTAAGAGGAGGGATTCACATCCGTCTATCTGAGGGGCAGTGGCCTCCCACGGATGGAGGGTTTCTCTGATAACGACCGCCATGCCACCTCCCCTACCCTGAGCTTGAGGTTGATGTAGCACACGGAAACCTGGAGGGGATAAATCAGTCAGAGGGACCCCTCCCTCTGGGCCCAACCAAGTTTCCGTGATGCACGCCAGGTCTGCGTCTTCCTCCTCGATCAAATCATGGATGAGGGGAGCTTTATTCACAACAGACCTGGCATTAAAATAGATCAGCCTGAGCTCAGGTGTCTGCCCTCCCTCTTCCCCAGGACAGCAGGTGAGAGCCAGAGGGTCAGAGCGCGCCACAGCTTGAAGATAGCGGGGGCGTGATCTCAGATTACGATATGGCCCTCTGCTCATCCATCTGCTGCCATTCCCAATTCCCATTCCTGGTAGAGGTAGTTTCATCACTTGAAGAGTTGCTTTTTCCCACCCTAGGATTGGAGTGGGGAACCAATAATTCCCCCACTGCAAAGAGAAAAGAGCACAATGTGGTAGGGCAGAGGTAAAATTGATGAGGTTTGCTTAGTCTAATACTTAGAGGGAATCACTCTCCATGGTTCTCCATGGAGCTCTGGGAGATGAAGCGTCGTAGACGGGGCCTAGAGAGCTGTTGGAGATCCAGCCGATCCGAATCCGACCGGTTACGACTAAGGTCGTTTACGAGAACTTATCTCACGGCGATGAGGGTGGCGAGGTCTAACCACTTCGCCACTCTCATCGCGTCCGCAGAAAATCGCCCGGCCGCCCTGTTTAGGGTAACTCGCTCTCTCCTTAATCGGGAGGTGAGGGAGGACCCCTTGCAGGGTCGAGCCGAGGAGTTTAGTCGATTTCTGTCGGACAAAATTGCTCAGATCCGGACCGGTCTGGACTCCGACTGGGTAGAGTCTGACGATGAGGATACGGGCAGCCTTGTCGATTTAATCTGGGAAGAGTTCGACCCTGTGACTCCTGAAGAAGTGGACAACATCATGGGGAAGCTGAGCTCCACCACGTGTTTGTTGGACCCGTGTCCCTCCTGGCTGACTTATGCGGCTCGGGATGGGACACGAGGCTGGCTCCAGGCAGTGATTACTGCTTCTTTGAGCGAGGGTAGCTTTCCCACCGCCTTGAAGGAGGCGGTGGTGAGACCCCTCCTCAAGAAGCCTGCCTTGGACCCAGCAATATTAAATAACTTTCGTCCGGTCTCCAACCTTCGCTTTTTGGCGAAGGTTGTTGAGAGCGTGGTGGCGCAACAGCTCCCTTTGTTCTTGGATGAAGCTGATTATCTAGACCCGTACCAATCGGGTTTCAGGCCCGGGTACAGCACGGAGACGGCATTGGTCGCGCTGGTGAATGATCTCTGGCGGGCTCGCGACAGGGGTTGCTCCTCTGTCCTAGTCCTTTTAGACCTCTCAGCGGCTTTTGATACCATTGACCATGGTATCCTGCTGCAACGTCTCAGGGGGTTAGGAGTGGGAGGCACAGTTCTCCAGTGGTTCTCCTCCTACCTACTGGGAGGTTCGCAGTCGGTGTTGGCAGGAGGGCCGAGATCGACCTTGAGACCTCTCATTTGTGGAGTTCCTCAGGGATCGGTTCTCTCGCCTCTCCTGTTCAACATCTACATGAAGCCGCTGGGTGAGATCATTCGTGGCTTTGGAGTTGGGTATCATCAATATGCTGATGATACCCAGCTTTTTATTTCGACCCCAAACCACCCCAGTGATGCCCTCGACGTGATGTCCCGCTGCCTGGAGGTGGTCCGGGTCTGGATGGGGAGGAACAGGCTTCGACTCAACCCTGACAAGACTGAGTGGCTGTTCGTGCCGGCATCCCGGGAAATTCCGATTATTCCATCTCTGGCCATGGGGGGTGAGCTATTACCCCCCGTAGATAGGGCTCGCAACTTGGGGATCCTTCTAGATTCACAGCTCTCTTTGGAAGAGCATATTGGAGCTGTGACTAGGGGGGCCTTTGCCCAGGTTCGCCTGGTGCGCCAGTTGCGACTCTATCTAGACCGGGATGCCTTGCATACAGTCAGTCATGCACTCGTGACTTCTCGTCTAGACTACTATAATGCTCTCTACATGGGGCTGCCCTTGAGGTCCACCCGGAGACTTCAACTGGTGCAGAATGCAGCCGCGCGAGTTGTCTTGGGGGTTTCCCGATACTCCCATGTTACACCTTTGCTCCGCGAGCTGCATTGGCTACCGGTTGCTCTCCGGGTGAGGTTCAAGGTGTTAGTGATGACTTACAAAGCCCTTCATGGCATGGGTCCGGATTACCTATGGCAACACCTGCGGCCGGCGTCAACTTCCCTCCGTCCAGTGCGCTCCCACAGAGAGGGCCTCCTCAGGGTGCCTCCGATCAAAGAATGCCGATTGGTGACCCCCAGGGGGAGAGCGTTCTCTGTGGGCGCGCCAGACCTATGGAACCGCTTACCGGTCGAGCTCCGGATGGCCCCCGACCTTCGCTCCTTCCGGCGCGATCTCAAAACCTTTTTTGAACAAGCTGGCCTGGTCTGATGGGATGGGGTTGGGTTTTTTATAATTAGTTTTAATTTTTAATATGTATCAATTACGGGCATAGTTGTTTAATCACTTTTTAATTTTTGTATCCTGTTTTTTATTATGTATTGCCCTGTTCACCGCCCTGAGTCCTTCGGGAGAAGGGCGGTATACAAATTAAATTATTAAATTAAATTATTAAATTACTGAGTGAAGGGACAATCTGTTCTCATGCGCCCCCAGCCTTTTATTATGACAGAAAGTGTGACAGAGATATCCATGACTGCCACTTCTCTTAGCTAGCAGATCAACCTGACAGTCCATTCAAGAACAAGCAGCTCATCTTGACTTGAATCTCCCCCTCTTCCTATTTGCTGTAGCAATTTTGGTGGATGTTGCATGGGTTTATAGCTTTTGCCATACTTTCAGGGCATGTAGTTCACAGCCCCAAACTCCCTGTACTATCTAATCTTCTGTGAGTTTTCTGCTGGACATGTTCAGGGAGTGATTGGTAGTGATACAGGCTGGGAGAGAAAAGAAGGGGAAGGAGGCCACCAGTTACCCAGTGCACTGGGTGTGGGCAGTAAAACAGAAAACATTGAAATGCAGAAAACAATAGGCTTGTGGGTACAGTGGCCATTGGTATATGTATGACTCACAGGCAAACCTTCTTATAGTCTTTTTTAATTTAAGGAGCTGCCTGTGTAGTTTCTATGCCTTTAGCTATGCTGCATGCCCATATTCTCAGTGTAGGTTGAACAATGGTCTTTACCGAAGAGGTGATGTAATGAAGCTGGACTGTGTGTTTTCCCTCATCTCATCTCATTTGGCTGGGATTGCTGCTCCATTACCTAAGCCTATCATCCTTCAAGTCATATCTGGCATTACAAACACCTGGCAGTACAACTGTGACTTCCTGACTCCAAATTTCCTAGGGGGGGACTCAGACCTGAATTGGCTTCACTTTGCCTACCTGCATTGTATTGTATGTAATTATCAACACTGTTCAATATAAGAAACGCGTGTCAGCTCCCTTTGACAGCTGACAGCCGCACACGCGGTCTCCCTTAACAGCTCCACACGTGGCTACAGTTGACAGCTGAGTTTGACAGCTGCACACATGGTCCGCGCGGATTGGAAGGAGCCGAAATGGTGGGAAGTGTTCTAAGACAGGGATTGGCTAGCCCCCCCCCCCGCTGGCATCCCTATATAAGGGGAGATTTTCCCCTACTTGTCCGTTCCTGTGAGGCAAATAAAAGAACTGTTGTGTTAAGCCAGCTGTCCTCCTTCTTACCAGGAACCCGCCGCGAACACTACATGCATTGCTTTCTATCAGCCAGAAGAAGACAGCTGCCAATCATGTCCAGGCCTTAACATTAGCATAATATGGTTGCTTTGTTTTTCTTTCTCAGGACCCTGACAATGCCTTACTATCACCCATATTGTAGTGTGTCTGTTTGGTCCTGGAGACCTGATTGAACCTCTAAGAACAATGAAAATGAAAGGACCTTGAATGAAATGAGATTGAATCAGATAAAGATTCTGATATAAAGACGTATGTATCCAGCTTCTGCCAACCTAGCAGTTCGAAAGCACGTAAAAATGCAAGTAGAAAAATAGGGACCACTACGGTGGGAAGGTAACAGCGTTCCATGCGCCTTTGGTGTCTAGTCATGCCAGCCACATGACCACGGAGACGTCCTCGGACAAACGCTGGCTCTTCGGCTTTGAAACGGAGATGAGCACCGGCTCCTAGAGTTGGAAAACGACTAGCACGCATGTGCGGGAGAACCTTTACCTTTATCTTATATAGATATAAGATGTTCACTTCACTGATTTAACTCCCCTTCCCCCCTCCCCCAAATACATCTTTTCTTTACTTAGGATCGGATTTTTTTTTCATGCGTTGGTTATATTCCCACCCTTGCTTAGATGACAATGCTTTCTGGCTAACTAATGATGTCAAAGGGGAGGTAAGTGGAGTTAGGCATGAATGATTCTCACTCTTAGCGTTTCCTAGTTTTGGAGAGTTCTTGACTTCGAGATTAGAAGAAAGGAGCTGAGGCAGCCCTACCTCAGTAGTTAACCTTGTACCTGTCACACTGCCTCATAAGGAAGTCAAGAACAATTGAGGGAGGAAATCCCTTTTTAATGACAAGTTAATTGTTCTTATGGTAAGTGAGTCAGGCATCTTGTTTGCCACAAGCAGAAATTTGCCTCCAGCAATAGCAGGAGGACAAAACCTTCACAATACAATCCACAATTGTATCTCCCTGTTTTTAGTGAGCATAGAGTTTTTCCACACTGTTTGGCCTTAAAAATAATGATATTACAAGAGAGGAGTTTTGATTGGGACTATGATATTTATTTATTTTTTATTTTAATTCCATTTATATCCCGCCCTTCTCCGAAGACTCAGGGCAGCTTACAAGCTTAGCAGTAGCCTTCATTCTATGTATATGCCTGCTTATTAGGGCTTTTCCCCCCCCCCAGCGGCATTATTACAAAGTCAGCTTAATTGCCCCCAACAATCTGGGTCCTCATTTTACCTACCTCGGAAGGATGGAAGGCTGAGTCAACCTTGAGCCTGGTGGGATGCGAACCTGCACTAATTGCAGGCAGCTGGTGTTACTTAAGGAGGCATTAGCCCACTGCTCCACCAAGGCTCTATGCAGTCACAGAGCATTTAGAACATTGAACGTAGAACAATAGAGGTGGAAGGGACCTTGGAGAACTTCTAGTCCAACTCCTTGCTCAAGCAGGAGACTCTATACCAGAGGCAGGCAACCTTGGCTCTTTTATGACTCGTGGACTTCAACTGGCTGGCTCAGGAATTCTGGGAGTTGAAGTCCACGAGTCATAAAAGAGCCAAGGTTGCCTACCCCTGCCCTATATTATTTCAGATAAATGATTGTTCAGTCTCTTTTTGAAAGCATTCAGTGGTGGAACATCCACAATTTCTGAAGGCAAGCCATCCCACTGGTTGATTGCTGTAGCTGTTAGGAAATAGGTCCGGGATATTTGCAGGACCGTCTGCTGCCAGGAACGACTTCCCATTGCCTGGTGCGCTCACAAAGGGAGGGCCTCCTCAGGGTGCCGTCGGCTAGACAATGTCGGCTGGTGACCCCCAGGGGGAGGGCCTTCTCTGTGGGAGCGCCTGCCCTGTGGAATCAGCTTCCCCTTGAGCTCCGGATGGCCCCGGATCTCCGGTCCTTTCGGCGCAAGCTCAAAACATTTCTTTTCCATCAGGCTGACCTGGACTGATGATAGGGGTTTTTAAAAAGAAAATGTTTTTAATATTTTATCACTGGGGCTTGTTAGTTTAATCTCTTTTTAACATTTGTATTATTGTGTTTTATTGTTGTTAGCCGCTCTGAGTCCTTCGGGAGATAGGGCGGCATATAAGTCCCAATAATAAATAAATAAATAAATTTTCTCCTTAGTTCTAGGCTGCTTCTCTCCTTGGTTAGTTTCCATCCTTCATTCAAGGTTTTATTCTTGATAACCATCAGAATACCTTTCAAAATCTATGTTTCCCAAAACTTTATTCCAATATAAGAAAGCCTCCCTTTAGACCTATAGTCATTTTCCACAGACTACAAATAGTACTTGTGTGGCTTCTACTTTAGAATGCAAAAAGTTAAAGCCCCCCCCCCCCTCTCTCTCTCTCTCTCAGGCTGCATTTAATTCCTATTGAGCCAGTTGAATTTCTAAGCTGTCAGGAGTGTGATGGCCTCATTAAGATCCTATGTATGTTCCTAATCTTCAGCTGACAACCCATCCCAGCTGGATAAATAAACTTGAAGAGCAATGCAGAGTTAAAACCAAATCACATTAGTTTGTTACATTTTCCTACCTCTCTTCTCATCTTGTGAATTGACTGCTGCTTCCTTGATATTGCATGACAAGGCAGCATAGTTGTTGTATACTGGCAAGTTTTCTCAGGCAAGAGCAAAATAAACAAATTCCCAATGTAGTGAAATTTCAGGCTGGGAAATTTCATGATAATATTCCCTACAGCAGCCTAAGTTCCAGTGAGGCCTTGCTTGTGCATAGTAGCCAATGGGTTGAGTACTCTTTCCAAACAGCTTAATGAAATGATAGCTCACCACACGCTAGTTTTAAATCAGAATGTGGAAGAGTTGCAGAACTGCTTGTACTGGGAAAGTACACGAGCTTTTCATGGACATTTTTCTTATACATTAGAAGGTAGTAAAAATAAAATTACTTCAGGATTTTTAGCGTGAGAGAATTCTCAGTGCTAGAACTGACTACAATTCTCCTATGGGAGAATTCTGCAAAAGTATATTCTGATAATAATGCAGCATCATAAAACAGTGACATTCATCCTTTTTCTTATTCTGTTTCCAATAATGCAAAGGTAATCTATAACTTTTTCTCAATCCAAATAACCCTTCTCTGCCTCATATGGCTAGTTTCTTTTTAAGGAAGACAGGGGTAGTTGAGCTAGGCTAGGTGGAGATGATCTCTAAGGGAAGTCCAGTTCCCTCCTTCTGCCAGAATCGTTTCTCTCCCTGATAAGAAGATTATTTGTTACCAAAATAATGAACAGTTACAAAGTGTTCCCAAAGTGTTCCTCGCCTTCCCAAAAGGTCTGCTAGCTCTTTGCACCAAAAAAATGACAAGAGTTTTTCAGCATAAGTTGCCTATATAAAGGTGTCTAATTTGATGATAATAAGATATTTGCTGGAATTCTTGGACAGTAAACTTAACCTTCTTTCAATAAATACTTATTAATCAGAACTCTTACATTCTTCTTCCTTGATTAATAGACTCCAGTCTAGACTGCAAGGAGGGGTTATCTGACAATGTTAATTCCCTCCCCCCCCTGGCTGCAGTTTAATTCAGAACCTCTATGAGTGTTTTTAATCAAAAAGCCAAGAATCTTTGCACATGACATGTAGCAACTCTTTGTCATATACTCAATCAAAATAAAATGTTGAAATCCTAAAAAAACAGCTCTCAATTCTCAATCCTTTGAGAAACATTTTGAGCTTATTTTATTTCTTGGAAGATTCTTACCAGAGTGCAATTTGGGGTCCAAAGTGTAACCCTGGCCCTGCTTTCAAGAGCCACAAGATAGGTGACAACAAAGAGACTCAGGATCAGCTTTTGGGTTGGAGTGAATATGCCAAAATTCAATATAAGTGACAGTAATAGCCACCTGAAGCTGGCAACCTGAAGTGGCAAGAACCACACACATGTCAGAGAGGCACCCTTGATACAGGTCAGGATAAAAACATCTTCTTGGTAACAGTAAATGTATGTTCCTAGGCATATTCCTAGGCTGCCGGCATCAACTTCCCTCCGCCCTGTGCGTTCCCACAGAGAGGGCCTCCTCAGGGTGCCACCGGTCAGAGAATGTCGATTGGTGGCCCCCAGGGGGAGATCCTTCTCTGTGGGCGCCCCGGTACTATGGAATCAGTTACCGGTTGAGCTCCGGATGGCGCCCGATCTTCGCTCCTTTCGCCGCGATCTAAAAACATACTTGTTCGAACAAGCCGGCCTGGCCTGATGGGGGATTGGTGGGGTTTTTATTGTATTTTATTGGGGTTTTTACTATGTATTAATTGTTTTTTTAGTGGGCATGTATTTAATTATTTTTTAACTTTTGTAATTCTGTTGTTTTTTTTATTCTTGCCCTGTTCACCGCCCTGAGTCCTTCAGGAGAAGGGCGGTATAGAAATATTAATAAATTAAATTAAATTAAATATTCATAGCAAGTACAACTGCTTTGGGTCTCTGAAACAGCTGCTTTCCACAGCACCTACCTTGAGGGCTGGGCTGCCTCTTTTCACACCCTCCTCCTTCTCCTCCTAGTTCCCTCAGTCCCACAGACTGAAGTAATGGACATTCCCTTAGCTCAGGGGTAGGCAACCTTGGCTCTTTTATGACTTGTGGACTTCAACTCCCAGGATTCCTGAGTCAGCATGGCTGGCTCAGGAATTCTGGGTGTTGAAGTTCACAAGTCATAAAAGAGCCAAGGTTGCCTACCCATGCCTTAGCTGGTACAGAGGTTTGGTATCATTTGTTTGACTGCTGCAGGAGTGAATTCCAGCACTGGGCTAGTTCGCCACCCAGGTTTCTTGTATCCTTTCTAGTCTGTGATCTCTTACGCCTCATATAAAATAAATCTGGAATTGAAATCTTTATTGATTGATTGGCTGGTTGGTTTGATTTATATAGCTGCTCATCTCTCCAAACATGATTCTTGCTGATGTAAGATGCTGATCGTAATGCGTTTTCTTAAATCACATTGGGACATTTGTGATTGATATGTCTAGAAGTAGATTATACTGTAGATGAAAGAAGATCCATCATTGTTATTAAAGTGAATCTGTGATGCTACTTGCTCATTGTCAAAGGATTTGGTGGAACTAAAGTGTATAACCAGTTCAGAGGAAAGTTAGAATACATAATTTCCTCTGGATTTCTTCTTGCTGTTTTCCTTTTTTCCTTCTTGGGACTGCCTGATTCCATTCCATCATGGAATCACTGAGTCCAATTTATCCACTGGCTAGCAGTCCTGTGTGTTCCCAGAAAGAATCAATTATGTGGCTTCTGCTTTCTTTCTAAATCAAGCCTTACATTGTGCTTTTCAAACAAAATTAGTCTTGCACAAATCACAGGGCATTTTACAGATGATTGTGCATTGTAAAATATCCCACCATAGGTATCTATCTACCAATACATCATCTATCATGTTTATTCAGTCTGGTGCTAAGTGCACAGAAACAACCAGTTCATTATGCCATATGCTTGCCATATTTATCCCAGGAGGCTCCAAGGAAGCCTTTGAAAGAATGCCATAAAAATATTTATTTCCTTTCTTCCACTGTTATGTCAGGTGACAGGTGGGGAGTTTTATCTGGTCATGCAAAATAGTCTTTGTTGATCAAAATGCTTTTCAAAAGGACATTTGTGGTAGATAAGAGGAGTATACTGTAAGTTATTCAACCACTCATAGTCCTCATATTACTTTCTGAGAAAGTTCTCAGAGATAGATGGAGTTTTGGATAGGAGCACAGAAGTCATAAAATTATAAGAAAGCTGAGATGCAAGTCACAAACCTACAGTTGCAAAGTCTGTCAATTGTGGTTTGTCCTCAGAAAAGAGGTTATTTGGGGGGAAAAGCACAATTCTATATTAACAATATAGATAGTGGCTTTGAATAGATCTTTAATGTAATTTAAGAACTTGT